>NC_057879.1:27261669-27598753 GCF_019740435.1 Gambusia affinis
GAGCGGCTGCTGAAAATTTAATCAGGTCTGTTTCTCTCTCCCTGACTTCATCCGTCATGTCGGCGTCTCGGACCGAGCAGAGAGATTCTCCCAGGAGGACGCAGCTTCAGAACCTCACAGGACAAATTACCGCCGTGATTTCATTTGTGTTGGTGAGGGAGAATCAAACCCGATCAGACCCGACCGACCCGATCAGACCCGATCAGACCCGATCAGACCCGATCAGACCGACCTGATCAGACCCGATCAGACCCGAACCGACCCGATCAGACCGACCTGATCAGACCCGATCAGACCCGAACCGACCCGATCAGACCCGACCGACCCGATCAGACCCGATCAGACCCGATCAGACCGACCTGATCAGACCCGATCAGACCCGAACCGACCCGATCAGACCCGAACCGACCCGATCAGACCCGATCAGACCCGACCCGGCAACAGAAAACAACGCTATGAATTTGTAAAGTCAAAAATTAACAGCTATCAGTTGGAATAATGGAATTAATTTTTTAAACCATATTTTAATTATATTTTTCATTCTTTTACATATGTCACAGATTCAAACAAAACATTTAGTTTTGTTCTGAATATTAAGATTAAAACTATATTATTACTTATCCAACTAAATATTTAAAAACCAAACATCCACAGATCTTAACTCTGTAGAAATGATTGACTGATAATCAACTGATCCTCTCAGGTTTTGTGAAAAACTAGAGAAACAACAAAATAAAGAATCCAAACCAGAATGACTAAACAGTCGAAGCTGAGCAGAAAATCTAGATAAAAAAATAAAAGAACAGCTGAAATCGAAACTCATTGGTAGTTAAAGTCCCGATCCGACCCGACCTGACCCGACCCGACGAGTCACTTTGGACCAATCAGAGAAGCAGCAGGATGGATTCAGTCCAGTTCCATGGAAAACAGCATAAATGTTTTATAGCTATTAAATCATAAAGAGGATAATTGTTCTTATTGTTGTCTTCTGTCTCGGGTTTCGAAACCAGAGAGAAACGAAGCTCCGGGTCAAAATTCTGATTCCTGCAGCTGCAGATAATTTAACCCTGAAGGGCTGAGAGAAACTGTAAAACCTCTGAAGCCCAGAAAGATTTGGGATCATTAGAAACCAAAATAAGACGAACCACAAACCACAAACCACCTCCTCACTTCCTCACATCCTCACATCCTCATCTCCTCACCTCCTCACATCCTCACTTCCTCATCTCCTAACCTCCTCCCCTCCTCACATCAGGACAGGCCGCAGAACAGATGTGTCTCCTTGGCGACCAGCAGCCACATCACAGGGAACCACAAACATCCACAAAGCAGCAGCTAAACATCCGTGACCACATGCCAACCAGTTGCAGCCTCCTGGCTCTAGATGAACACATGAATCATATGAACACATGAATCATGGCGTTTGGACCTGAACCGAGTTGGAAAGTCATTTTGCTGCAGCTGTTCACCAACAGGAGAATATTCAGCCGTTTGTTCTGGACTCCAGCACCAAACAGAACCTGTTCATCAAATCATTCCTTCTTTCTTTGGATCAAACACCAAACTCTCAGGTTTCCATGGTTACGCCTGCTGAGACCCTCCTGGGGTTTTTCTGTGAAAGCTGCAATCAGAAACCCTGAAACCTGAAGGCCAAACTCGGAGTCTGTCCTCTGCAGTCCGGCTCTGACCAGAGATGACCGGTGGTACACAACTGAGTTTTCCCAGCAGACCTCGAACACAGCAGCAAAAGCCATTTTGTTGTTTTTTCTGTGATAGCGAACGTTGGGGGGGTCGATGACACACTTCCTGTTAGAAACCGTCTGGAGATTGATGTGATGTGAAGGTTTCACCTGCAGAAGGACAGAATCGTCTCGGTCCAGATCTTTGACTGGATGAGTTTCCCTGGTAACGTGATGCTGCTCTTTGACTTTAAATATTCATTAAAACAGTCAGATCAGTTTATGAATATTAGATTGTGATGCTGTAGATTCATATTAACCTCCTCACTTCACATGAAACAGAAATATGTTTGTTAGAAACTCCAGAGAGAAAAGAAATCTAATTCTAGAGTTTTAATTCATATGAAGCATAAATCAGTTTGTTTCACATCATTTGAATAAACTTACATTAAATTTGTCTTTTTACTGAAATCATCCCTGTTTCTGTTTGGAGAGGAGAAAATGTCTAAAACTACAAGACAGAAAACGAGTTCAATACTTTTTAGTTTGAGTTTTAACAATCAGTAAAGTGAGAAACACCAGCTTCAAATTCAGTTACTGACTTTTCGAGTGGTTTTATTTTGAAATGTCACGTTTTGCCCAACATGTCTGAGGACAAATGAACATTAGAAACACATTTATACAGAATTAGATGATTTATGTCAGGAGGACAAACGCTGCATCCTAATAACTCTGGATTATAAACCGTATTATTTAATAAACATCAGACTGAACAGAAACGTCATCATGTCTTCATTTACTAAAAACCAGGCAGAACCAAAGACCTGGACTGGTTGGAATGTACCCAGAGCTCCCAGTCTGAACTGGTTTTGTTGCTCTGGTGAGTTTAATCAGGGATTGTTGGATCCATAACGGATCAGCCTGATGAACAGAAAGTTTGATGTTTGCACAAAGAGCAGCAGCAGCAGCTGCAGCAGAAGCTGCAGCAAAGTGCTGCAGCCCTTTGTGCCTCTGCTGCCTAGTCAAAGCAAACAGATTCATCCCCCATAAAGGCTGAAGAAGCACTAATGAAACATCCCATTACTGACAGCAAAGCCCGATTCGGTTTAAAGGCTTTAATCCGATAAAAGGCCCTAATGATGAAGAAGTGACTCTGATCCCTGCGGAGCGGATCAGGAGCATCCGGAGCCCGCAGGAACACGGACTGCAGGAGCTGCAGCGCAACACCAGAAAAACTTCAGGACCAGTCCTGATGTCCTCCAGGAAGCAGCTGCAGCATCAGGACAGAGTGGGTCCGTGTTGCTGCAGCAGCATGAACCCAGACCACCTCACCCATCCAACCTGGCAACCCGCAGCCCGCAGCCTTACCTGAGCAGTCCTTGCCTCTGCCTTTGCACTCCCCGCTCTGCGGCTGGTAGGAAGCCCGAACCTCCGGCCCGGTCAGCAGCAGCGCCAGCAGCCAGGCGGCCGCCAGGCACCGGACTGCCCCGCCCGGGCGCCGGCGGCACCTCCCAGGGCCCGTCAGCATCATGGAGGAGACCCGAAGCCCGCAGTCCGCTCGGTTCGGTTCGGCTCGGCAGCCGCACACGCTTCGGCGTAATTCCTGAAGAAACGCGGATGTCCCGCAAAGAAGGAGCTCCAAATGCGGGAGAGAGGCAGCGGAGCGCCGCTCAGGTCTGAGGCGGAGCAGGAGCGACGGTTCCTGCGGGATTCCTGCGGGATTCCGGGTTCAGGAAGCCTCAGAGGCGGTCCGGTCCGGCAGCAGCATCCTCAGTCCGAACCTCCGCCGCTCAAACTCCGAGTCTCTCACAGCGGATCTGATGTCACTCCCGCACAGACCCGCAAACCACCGGGGCGCCGGCTGCGCGTCCGCCGCGCGGCAAGGAGGCGGTGAGGGGCGAGACGCGGCGCGCAGAGCGAAGCGGCAGCTGCGACCACAACAAAGAGACCCGGACTGAAGAAGAGGAGGAGGAGGAAGAGCAGGGGAGGCGGGATGGTCACGTGAGAGGATGCAACACTCCCACACACCTCCACGCCTCCACATGCACACGCACGCGCGCGCACCTTACGCACACAGCCAACAAAGAAGAAGAAGAAACCGAAGGTCAAAGTTCAACAAGTTGAAGATTCATTTACTGGTTTCCATCAAGAAACATTTAAAAATATATAATATAAAAATAAACAGGTAAATAGTCAGAACAGGGTTCAAATGATTAATCGATTATTATTTATCAGCCAATTTAGTGATGAAATAAAACGACTTGCTAGAAACATTAAAAATGATTAAATTATTAATTTCTACTGATTTCTGCTGATTCTTTTTGGATTTTGACATTTTTTCCTGTAAGAAGTAAAATATTTTCCAACTTAAATTGGATTTTCAGTTTTTTCTGGTGTAACTTAATAATGCATCATTTTAATGAAACTCAACTTTTCTTTTCAAAGCAACAAATGAGGAAATCCAAAGGATACTTTACTGATCTGAAAGGGAAATGAAATGAACTGAAATGTTCAGTTTTCATGATCTGTGGAAACAACCAGGAGAATAAAAGGTTTTAAATGAAACTTCATAAAGAAAAATATCAGCAAGGCTGAAATGGATTTGATTTTATTTTCACAGCAAAAACACAAAATCTTACCAAGTTATTTTTATTTAGTTTCTAGTGAAAATAAGACCAAACCAACTGGAAAGTAAAAATAGTTGTTTTAATTAAATAATTTATTAATATTGATGAAAAAGTTCTTGGTACATTATTTTAGTTATGTGAAAATGTTTTGTTATAAATAAAAATAATCTCCAAATGAAACCAGAACTTTTTCATCAACATTAAGACTTAAAACAATAAACTTCTGTATCTTTCTTGAAAGTTACTTCTAAATTATTTTTATCTTATTTCAGGTGAAATCAGATATTTTCACTAGAAACTGGACCATAAATACCTGGAAAATGTTTTTGGGATCAATAACAGATTTTTAACGGATCCAAAGTCACAATTTCACTGCGATGAAAAGAGAAAGAAATGATTCTCCTCTCTGCTAAACCTGATGAGTAAAAAGAAGCTGCTTGGTGGTTGGTCACTCCTCAGCCTGCTGGGTTCTGCTGGGTCCTGCTGGGTTCTGCTGGGTTCTGTTGGGTTCTGCTGGGTCCTGCTGGGTTCTGCTGGGTTCTGCTGGGTCCTGCTGGGTCCAGCAGAAAAACTCATTTTCACATCCATGTTTTTATTCAAACATCTTTCAGTTATTAACCTTCTGGAGACAAATCAGGTCTGAACTGTAAATAAATAAAATTCAATGATTTAGAGAATCTTTTCATGAAGTTATGATGTTAGAACTGTTTACAGATTCCTGGAGAAAATCACAAAATGTTGGTTTTAAGCAGAAACGTGAACATAATGTTGGTGTGAATAAAAAGATCATCCTGATCACACAGAGAGAAGAAGACTGGAGAAAAAAAGGACCAGACAGGTGAGTCTGAACCTCCTGAAGAATAAATGAGGAATGAAGGAGGAATGAAGGAGAACCCAGAGGATTTTTATCAGAACTGAGAATCAAAACCAGAAATGTAGCTAAAACCAAACTGAAGCAGAAAAAGAGATAAGAAAACTTTATGAAGAGCCAACTGGACAATCTGCTGGACAGTCTGTCCAGCAGATTGTCCTCAGTCTGTCCAGCAGTTTGTCCTCAGTTTGTCCAGCAGTTTGTCCTCAGTTTGTCCAGCAGTTTGTCCTCAGTTTGTCCAGCAGTCTGTCCTCAGTCTGTCCTCAGTCAGAGCGTCCAGCCCGACCCGCTGCAGTAAAGGACCAGACGGTTGGGGGTCTCCAAGTGGAAAGAGGAGGATTGTTGCTGATTTGATTAGACTCCATTATTATTATTATCTGTAATTGGATTAAAGGTTTTCTTGTGGATTGAAGGTCTGGAGCTTCTGCTGAGCTTCTGCATTAAGATCAAAACAGGAAACTCACCTGAACCTGAACTCGTCCTGTTTCTCCCCAACACCTGCTCTGATCAGATGACACTAATGGAGAGTTTAACACCCGTCCTCCCAGCGGTGCCGGGGCTGAATCCTGGTTCTGGTTCTGGTTCTGGTTCTGATGGTAGCGTGCAGCCTTTAATTTCCTCCACCATCTGTGGCGGCAGCTCGCCGCTCTGCTGCGGGTTTCAGGATAATCCTCCGCATCCTGCCGGGCCGCCGGGGTGAACGCTGCTAATCACCACAAAACCATCTGAGTGCAGGAATTAGGTTTTAATCTGAAGGAAGCATCTGAAGGTTCCTGTCAGAACCTCTGAGGTTCGGGTCAGAACCTGAGCAAACATGGTTCAGTCTGTTCAGAACCTGAGAGGGAGACCTGCTGATGCAGGTCGGATTAATAATCCAGACAGAAACGTTCAGGATCTGTTTCTTCCTCTCAGGGCCACACATGACTTTGGTTTATGTTTCTGATGGTACCGCTGAACGTTCAGTGAGATTCTCCGGGCTTTGGTTCCGCCTGCGGCTGCTTTTCCAGAGCCACGGGTTCTGGATCATGTTCAGGTTCTGGATCATGTTCAGGTTCTGGATCATGTTGAGAGGAAACTTTCTTTAGATCTGACCTGTGGATCATGGAGGCTCTAAACTTCAACAGATTGACCGACGTTCTGTTAGCATCTCAGCAACGACTTCAGATTCATCTGTTTTTTAGCTCCAATAAGACCAGAAGAAGTTCTGCCTTACTGGTTGTGTTTCGAATCGGATTCTCAGTTAGTGTTCAGGACGTTTAAAGCTTTTCTCAGCACCAGCCATCAGAGAGAGAAGCAGCTCTTCTTCCTCCATCGCTGCTGAAAGGGTTGTGAAGTTTGACTGCCCAGTAAACATGTTGTTGTATCTATGAAGGCAGTTTCTAGAGCTCTGGTTGCACTGAAGGGGCGTCTTGATGGACCATCTGGTCCCAGAGTCTCCAGAACCAGAGGTGAGTCCAGGTTTTAACCACGAAGCCAAACTCCCAGCGGGTCGAACCGCCTCGTCTCACTGATCCGTTTGGCAGATCTCTGGACAAAATCTGACAATGTGGCAAAACAAAGCAGCATGTCAGGATCTATAATCTATAATCTATAATTCGTACCGAGGAGAAAAGCAGCTGAACGTGAAGCAGAGATGAGGCGCCTCCTTTCTCTGAAGGTTTGTCTCAACGGTGAGTCGCTGCTTCCTGGTTGGCAGCAAAACTCACTCCTGATGATGAAATGTAAAATTTATGGCTTGTTACTGTTTGATGTTTTATGATGTTAGGAAATAAACTCGACTCGATGTGTCGACCGGTCAGGACTGATGAAGGAGCTGCGTTTCAAGTTTCTGGATTTTGATCAAATTTCTCTAGAGGAAGAAGATGTGAGTCCAAGCAGCTGTGAGCATCAGCTGAGCTTCGTCTGATCAGAACCGTTCCTGGTTCCTTTTCTTTCCAGACGGATCCAACAGGAAGGAGAAGAACGAGAGTCCAGGTTTCACTTCTGGGGGATTTCCTGTGATGTGACCTTCTGACCTTCTGACCGTTGTGGTTCTTCCTGACATGCGGTCCAGACAGACAGATGTCCAGGTCTGTCACCGTCTCTCTCGTCCTCCATCAGCTTCACGTTTCTCCTGCTCCTTTAAAGCATCTTATGCATAAATAGAAGCTCAGATTTCATTTCTCCTCCATCGACTCCGTGGATTTAAGAAAACTTAAATGATCTTATCACAATGAAGATTTGAGTAGAACTTATATTCTGTTGTTTTTCAAAATCAATGTGCATAATGGTTTAATATTCAGCCTCCTACTGTTATGAAGAGTTGATTTCCTGAAGACTTTACTCTAAAACAATAGAGCAGCTTTAGAATATCTCAGTAGTTTAGTTTTGCATAATTAAAGGCTGCCATAATGTTTTAATAACCCGACCCATCCGCAGTAAAAAGATCATAAATGAGTCTCTTCATAAAATCTGTCATAAAAAGATAAACGGAGCATAAAGAACCGTTTTCATGTCGGGTCTGTCAATCTCACATCAACGTGATTTATAAAGGTTGTAAAGATAAAATAAGAACCGTGTCTCTGCAGTCAGAGCTTCAGGAAGCTTTGATGGTTCCGGTCGGGTTCCGGTCGGGTTCCGGTCGGGTCAGCGGGTTTGTTGGTGATGTAGAAACTCGTAACTCATGTCTGGACCGACTGCTCAGCTGGCGACCCGTTCTGGTACCACTCTGGGTTTCAGTGGGCGACCCGTTCTGGTACCACTCTGGGTTTCTGCCGGGCCAAGCGCTGGACTTCAGACACCAGTGGAAACCATCGTGTCTCTAAACGTCTGAAGCTCCAGAAACGCCTCAAACACACGAATGAAGAAAACCACAAAACAAAAAACAAAAGAGATAAAAACGCTGCATCAGCAGGAAAGAGAAGCTACAGGAAAAATAACTTAAATATGAAAAACAACAGCAAATATAAAGTGTTGGAAACTTTTTTAACTGCATTAATATGCTGATATGAGGGAAACAAACAGTTTCTTTGTTCCTCCAACTTTCTCCATTAAATCTTAACATCCTGTTTACTGAGGGTCTGATTTGTTGGTCGACGCCCCCCGGTGGTCTGGAGGATTTCCATTTTGTGGAGTTAGCTTCATGCTTAATGTTGTTTTGGTATTTGTGTCGATTCAACATTTATTTTTATTTCCTGAGGTGACAGGAGTTTTTGTCTGGTTTGTTTTGATGGTTGTAGTTTTTCAGGAAGGACAGATTCCTGTGTGAGAAACATCAGGGTGAAGTTTGCAGGCCTGAAAACACCAACATGCTGCAGTTGGAGAGCTTCACCACAACCAGCAGCATCTCAACACGTCAGTTTGGGGACAGAAAGTTTTACAAATGGACGTCAACATGAAACCAGAACCTGCAGCTCATCTCAAAGTTCGGGTCTCGGTTCTACAAACCCGACTCGGTTCAGGAGGAATCAGACATTCAGGGAGGTAACATAAAAAACTTGACTTCAGCATAGTTTTGTAATCCCAACAGACCTAAAGCAGGATGAATGTTTTCTGATGTAACCAGCTAACAGGAAGCTTATTGCATCTTTTTACACAGAAATGTTGTTTTTAGTTTTGAATTTGTGTATTTTTAGTAAATGGTGTGGGACTGACTGCAGACTCAGATTATTAGCTGATTATGTTTTGAAACATGGATATGAAACACAGAAGGTCTGAAAATGTTTGTGGAACAACCTGAGCTGCTTTTCTGCTTCCATTAGAGAAACTGAGCACATCTCAGGATTTCATACAGATAATCCATTTCCTGCCTGGATTCATTCGCCTCCAGCCTGAGGAGGAAATCACTTCTCCCTCCATCTGTTACAGAGACGCCTCACTAATTGAAAACTGAGAGCATGAATCCTGCTGAAAATGTTTTCATCTCCATGAAACCTGTCTGATCACAGAAAGCTGAAAAACTCAATCAAGACTTTCAGCCTGAACTCATCCTGGAGATGAACGGCTGAGACGATGAACACATGAAGCTGCGGCTTTCAACAACTTTAATATGTAAAGAAAATTTAAAATGACAGCTTTAACAATGCAATAACATTTACACTAATAGGAATCATTTTTATGAAGCTACATGCTATGTTGACGTCATTTTCTATTGACTTATAATTTTTAATTGAAGAAAATGCATCAAACCTGAAAACAAACTACAGTTGTTCTTTCTGAGTTTAAAAATCTGAATGAATTTCCTGTTTTTGGTCCCAGAGAGACCAGCTATGCTGCTGACTTCAGGTGTCACTGCAGACTGGACCCTGGAGGCCCAGCGGTTTCCTCAACACTCAGATTCCCGAGTTGCTCCTGAACGTCACAGAAAACCTGTTTTATTTTGAAAAGTCTAAATCAACTTTGTTTGGTTTATTCTAGAAGTGTTGCTTTGCAGCCAAAAGGTTCTGGGTTCTGCCAGAGGAAGCAGGTCTCAAGGATGGAACCAACGGTACCGCCTGAACACCGGGTCCATTCCAGGACGCCTCATTTGAAACCCAGAAGGTTTAAAAAAGTGTCTCTGAGATGAATCTTTCTGATAAATGTTTAACTCCATGCAGTGGACAACCATCACCATCACCAAGCCACTCTGAAAACACAACATAATCACTCTTATCTTTCTGCTCTGGATGAAAAGGTTTTTTAGAGAAACTGTCCGACCTGCAGGGTTCTGACTGGAAACACAGAGAGCTGGAGGAGGCAGAACTTTGTGTTTTTATCACATAATAACCAACAACATGTTTTGGTCTGGCCATGATGGAGAGAAAAACACTCATTTAATCAACGGTTGAGGTTATGTTAAAGGAAGCATGTTAGCCTAACAGTTGGTGTTTGTGATAAAAACTCACAAGTGCATCAAAAATCTTTATTGTATTTTTCAACTACAGAGGTCGTCATTTTTTCACCTGCAGAAAACTTTAACTGCAGGTTCAGTTATAACAAACCTTAGCATGAGCTAACTCCATTAGCATGAGCTAACTCCATTAGCAGAAGCTAACGTGAAATCTAACATTGTGAGATAATTAATAGATATTTAAAGTGACAGTCTTTGTCACACATCATTCAGAGAAAATGTTTTGATCTGGATGCTAACCTATGCTAACTGATGCTAACAGCTTCAGTTAGAAAGTGGAGCTTTTGGACCTTCAGTGTCTGCAGGAGGAAACTAACGGAGCCTTTACTCTTCATGTTGTTGTTTTTTGTTTTTGTTCATATATTTATAAAAACTGGATCTTTCTACAGTGTTTGTTCTCCTTCCAGTTAGCATTTAGCCAGCTTGTTCTGTTGAAATCTTCACCTGAAATCTGATTTCTGTTCTGGCTCCGGACGGCGCTAGCGCTTTAGCACCTAGCATACATCATCTACCCAGAAAGCATTGCAGCGTAAACAACATGGTGGAGTCAGTGTGGCTGAATTTTATTTAATTTCATAAAAATGAAACAAGCTTCATAATTTAACTGTGTTGTTTTTACAGTGTCTCTCAAATAAAACCTTTTGTTTCAACTAATCGTTGCTCCTTTTAAAGCCACGATGGGAATCAATACTGATCAATGTTATTGGATTAATCAGCAGCAGGATTCCTGTATTTGCTGTGCAGTCCTGAAGGCAGCGTGGGTCATAGGTCATAGGTCACCCCGCCCAGCGTCTCGCTCTGGTCACATTCGATTGAGCCGCGGATCACAGAGCCAGTTTAGTAGAGCGGCCGGTATCGATCCGATCCGTTCTGAAGTCCAGTGAAGTGTTGACCTGCAGGCGGCGGTCAGGACAGAAGCTAATAGCAGAGAGCAGAGAGGCTCAGAGGGCTGAGAGCTGCAGCCGGGTGATAACTGGAAACAACCAGACGGTTTTATTTACGGCCAGGCTGCTGACCGTCTGAACCCGGTCCATTTGGATGAAACGGGCCGTTCAGATACTTTATCTATCAACGGTTGAATCCCAACAGAAACACGATTCAGGCGTTAGACGCCAGAACCTGCAGGACATTTTAAACAGTTTCTACAGTTTTACTGTTTTGTTGTCGTTGTGATGACATCATAAAGTCAATATGGACACAAATTTAGATTTGGACAAATTTAGATTTGGACAGATGGAAACTGTCTGCCTTGTATCTGCTGACATCATGTGACCCGTCTGCAGATCGTCTGACCTTTCATGACTCTGGTTCAGAGTTTTTTCTCCTTTTGTCGGCCATCTGGAAACGTTGTGATTGGCTGAATATGATGTTGTGATTGGCTGAATATGATGTTGTGATTGGCTGAATATGATGTTGTGATTGGCTGAATATGATGGCATGAACAGGCAGATTGTTCTGCACCATAAATGTCCCAATAAACGTTTCACCTTGTTAAGAGGCTGGAGCTCTGATGCAACCTGTAATAAAATATAAAAGATAAATCTGCCTCCACGTCAGTGAAATGAAATCATGAAACTGGCATTTCTTCATCTTTTCCCTCCAGGTCCGTTTGGCAGCAATAATTCTGAATCTTTATGGAAAAAAGAATCAACTTTCATTTTCTTTGAGGAATTTCTGATCCTTGAAACTTGACTTTAAAAATTCTGTTTTAAGTCTAAACATCTGCGACAGACTGGCGACCTGTCCAGGGTGACCCCGTGACCCCGCCTCTCGCCCAGGACGCAGCTGGAGAGGAACCAGCAACCCTCCTGACCGCATTAGGGAAGAAGGATGTAAAGAAAATGGATGGATGGATGTCTAAACATAAAATGTTCTCTAAGTTATTAAATAATCTGGATGTTGGTTGTTTCGGTTTTCAGGTTTTACTAAAGTTTATTTCTACAGGTAAACTTTAATGTGGAAGATGCACCAGAATATTTGGAAATAAATCCAGGTTTTATTTATTCTGCATTTGTAATTAATGTGAACCGGATCTGGTCTTTGACAGCCTGGTAGAACCAGAGAGGTTCTGATCCAAATCAAGGACAAGAAAACAGCAGAAAGTCAGAAAGTGAGCCGATGAATTCATGTCACTTTGCATTAAATCTCATTTCTGTGGTGGCAAAGTGCTGCATAATAAATGTGAGGCTCAGAAGTGTCTCATTAGTTTGACCCTGATTAAATCAACGTCTGAACTAAAGCTTTCTAAACGTCTCGGCCTCCGATGACAATCTGTTGGGCTGGAGCCGCCTGGCAGTAAGTGATGCTGACAGCTGCAGCATCACTGCCGCCGCAGCATCACCGCTGCAGCATCGCCGCTGCAGCATCACCGCCACTCATCAGCCGCCCAAGGACGCGGCAGTCTGTCTGTCCGTCTCTCCGTCCGTCTGTCTCTCCGTCCGTCTGTCTCTCCGTCCGTCTGTCTCTCTGTCTGTCTGTCTGTCTCTCTGTCCGTCTGTCTCACTGTCTGTCCGTCTGTCTCTCCGTCCGTCTGTCTCTCTGTCTGTCTGTCTCTCTGTCCGTCCGTCTCTCCGTCTGTCTCTCTGTCTGTCCGTCTCTCCGTCTCTCTGGACTCCAGAAACTGTTGAATGACGTCCGAACTGTGAGGCTCCTCAGCTGAGGTCGATTCATTTAGATAAAAAACCAAAACAGTGAAGTTTGGTTGTTTCTCAGTAAGAAAATGAAACCAAACAAACAAACTTCACACCTGGACTTTGATGTTCAGCTCATAATTTGAAATTATATTATATGCTACTGAGCAGCTGAATTAAGATTAAACATGTGATTTAATCTCAGGTTCAGTAAACCAGGATGATGTCTGTCTCTGTCTGTCGTTAAGATGCAGCTGGACGGCTCACTGTTAATGATGAAGATGATGAAGATGAATGAGCCACAGAACTGTCAGAGACATCGATCACCGATCAATACAGCCAATAAGAGACTTTACCCCAAACCAGTGAAGACGAACTGGTTGAGCCGCCTGAGGAGGAACGAAGCCGACGCTGAGATGATCCGACGTTTGAACCCGTTTCTGTCTGCAGAGGATCAGAAACAGAAATATAAATAAAACCGATACAGAGAAACACGGAGAACGGATCTTAACCTGCTTCTCTTCACACACAAATACAGACAGAAGTTTAATACTCGGCTAACGAAGCCGCTCCATTTGAATAAACCTGGATTTGACATTTTTTATATCTGAGTCCCTCATTCCAGTAACTGTTTGACTGTCAGAGCCGTTTACATGCTTTTCCCAGGAACGAGGCAGAGAGGAAAACCTGCGAGAAACGACAGGCGTGGGAGGACAGTGCAGCCGGATCCATTGTTCTGATAATGAGAGCAGCTGCTTTTAAAGTCTGAACAAACCGGGAGATCACGCAGAGCAACGTGTGAATGCTGATGGGCTTCAGGAGCGCCGTGACATCCTGTCAGAGAACATCCTGTCAGAGAACATCCTGCATCCTGAGCTCTCAGAGGTTCACGTTCATCCAGCAGGAGGCAGACAGACAGACAGACAGACAGCGGATCCACAAAGCACCAGACAGGAACAACAAAACCTCCTAACCTCTGATTCCTGCTCAAAAGGCAGCCGAGCTTCTCCAGGAAATGTTGGTTTCTCTGCACGAAACGCAACAAGTAGCTTCAGAGCCATCCAGGTCCGTCTGAACTAAATTATTTATTCATGATTTATCTGAGGTAGGAAGCAGTTTTTGTTTCTGTTGCCTCTGATGTGACTCCAGACTTTAACTCTTTTGGTTTTATTCACATTTCAGCCGCTGAGATTCCAGCTTTGATATTGAAACCAGATCAAGTCTCTATTTTCAATCTTTGTGCAAATTTATATTCTGCACAAATAAAATAGGCTTTAATATTTTAAACTTTTAATTGTATCAATTCTTTTAACAGACTAACAACGTTTTATCTCTACAAACTGAAAAAGTAAAATGTTCCTTATTGTTGCATCTCTTTACTAAGCTTCAGATGCAGGCAGCCATTACTTACTCACAGAAGATCATAATAATACGGTTTCTCTGGTTTTTGCAATAATCCATAGAGAGAAAACCATTTTACAAATGATGAGACCAAAACAAAGTGCTTTGTGTGAGAACCGTTTTGAAACGTTCAAAATACAAGAAGTTCAAAGTGAAACCGTTTCACAGCTAGCATTAGCATTAATTAGCCTTCAGAAAAATGTCCCTAATCAGAAACCAGCATCACGTGACTCACTGGTTGACTCTCCATTCAATAACCAATCAGCTCTTATAGGTGATCAATATTTAATCCAAATACATTTTTACTGACCTGTGATACAGAAAAGATGACACACGTTTAGCTTCCATTAGCATCCAACAGGAAGGTTTATTCTTCTTCTGTGATCAACCTTCTCTATGCGACAGACGCCCCCTGGCGGTTATCTGTGGAATCGCACCGAATAACTGAAATAATAGTGAAAAACTTATTACAATGAGAAAGAATGGTATAAAAAGAAAAATAATGTTGAGTTGCCTATTTTATCTATCTATCTATCTATCTATCTATCTATCTATCTATCTATCTATCTATCTATCTATCTATCTATCTATCTATCTATCTATCTATCTATCTATCTATCTATCTATCTATCTATCTATCTATCTATCTGTCTGTCTGTCTAATCAGTTTGATTCAGGTGAAATTCCCTCAGTTAACCAGCAGGTGGCGCTGTGGCGCTGTTGGTTTGCTCTTTGAGCTCATAACGTGATTTCAACAGAAAAAGGAGCAGGAAGCCATTTTCAAACTTTCTTATAGAAGAAGCTGTTAGAGAAAGTTCTGGTTAATTACAGAGGAATTATTACACATTGTTCTGTAAATGTCAGCATTTTTACCTTTGTTCTGCTGTCAGGTTGTTCTTTCTACAGCTGTCAGAATATTGGAGCTTTTCCATTAATCCACACAGAGCTGCAGGAGGTGAAAGACATTTTCAACCCACTCACGTCTTTTCTTTTCTCTAAGTCAGGAGTTCCTGAAGGCTGCAGGAAGCTGAGCATAAATCCAGAAACATTCACAGAACAAGAAGCTGGAGGAGGGAAGGTGACTGGAGAGCAAACAAACAGCAGAAGGTGGATTTATTCTGAATCTGCTCAGTGAAATCTGCTTTAAGTTTCTTTGTGTTTCAGTGAGCTGAAACGTGCCTCAGCTCACTGACTGGGTTCACTGGTTTGATCCCTCCTTTAAAATGGTCCCAGCAGATGGATTCAACCGCTAATTAAAGAGTCAAAAATCTATCAAATCAGCCAGAAACCCTGGAAGCTGAACTGATCGCAGCACTTAGTCTGAAGTTACTTCATCCATGTTCAGATGGAGAATCTGGAAAATCAGCTGGAGCTTCCTGAGGGCTGGAATCAAAATAAATCTGGACCTGCTGGTTCACAGAAACATCTTCATCACACACAGCCTGCACCGAACATTCTGGACCGCAGCCACATGAACTGAACATTTAAATGAGAAGCGAAGCAAACGGCCAGACGACTAACAGGAAGTTGGTGCTGAAGCCTTTTCCTGCCGGGATGATTCACAGGTCAGAGGTCAGCTTCTCAGAATGAACTGAAAGGGAGAAAATCAGCCGAAAAGAAAAACTCTGACAGTGTGGAGGAAAGTTAAAGTAAATTTGTTTATTTCTGCCACAGTAGTTAAGGTTTCCTACAGAGATTGATTCATTTCCTCTCTCCTCTCTGACTGCAGAGTTTCATAACAAAAACTTTACATTTCTGCATATTTTGTTGAACAGATTTAATGCTGTGAAATTAAGAAAATAACTTAAATATTGAATTTTTCTTACAGTTTCATAAGATGTTAGTTTGAGACATAAAGATAAAAACTGCAGTTAATTTAAACATAACTTGAAGGTTAATAAAAGAACTGGAGCAGTTCCTGCAGGTTGAAGGCATAAAGCAGGTCGGCTCTCATTAAACACAGAATTTATTTTTTATCATTTGTTTTAATGATTTTTCATGAGAGTTTGTATTTTTCTGCGGTTTGAGGTGAAGCAGTCTCGGGCCAGAATCCTCACATATTGATTGAATCTTTCGAGTTGTTCATTAATATTTTATTATCCGGGTTCTGCTGAGGCTCAGTGAAAATCTGATCAGAGGAACAGCAACAAGATGGCCGTCATGTTCAGCAGCTTCTCAGATTATTTAATCTGATCAATATTAATAAATGACCGGATCAATAACTGGACTCAAACCTGATCTGAAGCTTCCTGCTCACTGAGGAAAAGATGATGAAGGAAACAGAAAAGTTTCGTTTTAGCCGGATGTGCTGGTAGGTGTCGCCACCTTGTGGTCATGTGGAAAATCACTGGTCATCTCAGGACCAAAACCCACAAACTATTTTCACAACTAATCTGAACTAATCTGGTCTAGAGGTATTTTACAAACAACAAATAAAGCAAATAGGGGAGAAGTGGAAGAAAAAAGTGATCAGTTTTTCGTCCAGCAGCCGAAATCTGGAGCAGATAAAACAGATCATCTCTACAGGTTTATCCTAAACAACTTCAAAGTAGATCAAACTAATCTCATTTAGGTGAATAAAGTTAAAGTTTCATTCTCTCTGGTTAGATAAAGGACAGAAGGTTTTACCTCCTGCAATAAAATAAAGTTTTATGGTAAAATCGGAGTCATGATTGGTACTGAAGTTACAGCAGAACCACTTCCTGGTTCTGAAATGAATCTCCTGCTGTGCAGCTGATTCTCAGTGTAAAACCAAGAAACTCTAATGCTGCTGTTGACGTGTGTTTGGGGCGTCGCCTGCTGCATGCTGGGTATTTAACAGGATTTTCTGATTGATTTTTATTCCAACAGATCGTAACTAAAAGACCAAGAATCTAAAATAATCTTAATCTGTTTCTCTGTGAGAACAGACAGGATGACAGAAAAAACTCCTGGTGTTGCTCAGTCTGGGACCAAACGCCCTGCAGCCTGCATTTCACAAACAGGAAGTGATGAAACCCTGATGGAGGGTCTGAGGCGGCGTGACCTTCCTGCTCAGATGTTGGATCAGTTTAATGTTGACCACCAGACAGTCGAGGCTCCATGTGAGCCGGTCCTGACCACACCGGACCGACCCGGCAGCAGCAGGAGCTCAGGCCAATGTTGATGTTGAGGGCAGGATGAGCAGATCAGGAGCTCCAGTGTTTCTGCTGCTGACTCGGCATCCAAAGGCCCAGAGGCAGCCAGTTTGGTTTAACTTGGTTTCTGTACAACAGAACTGGTGATGGACGGATGGAGAGTCCATCCATCCATCAGAACCAAACATCTGCTGGTTCTGCTGATCTGGACGCCTTCAGGTCATCTGGTTGGATTTTCACCCAACTGGGAGGAAACATAGAAAACAAAAAACTGATGGATGGAGGATAAATGATCCCAGCTGGATGTTTGATTGATGAACGTTCAGATTGTGAACTAGAAGTTTTAAAGCTTGGATCTGATAGTTCAGCTCAGGCCGTCTCCTTCCACATGAGAGGAGAGTTTTAGTTACTGAAAACACAGCAGAGGGAACGCTCCTGTGTTTTCTGTTCTGGGTGGGTTTGATCCATCTGGGATCGGCCCAGGAAGCTGTTATCTCAACCGAGTGTGAGACTTTTACCATCTGATCCCAGGTTACCTCTGAGGAAAACAGGGAGCTTTTCCACTGAAACCAGAGAGCTGCAGCTGCAGAGACTCGATCTTTAAAACAGAACAAGTTCACATAACTAAATATGTCTGTTCTGAAAGTTTCCAGAAAAATATTTAATCAGAAAAACTTCTGTTCAGGATCAGGAGAGAAAAGACATGAAGACAAGAAACATGAAGGTTTGTTTCATTAAACAGCAGAGAAGATAATAAAACACATCAATAATAAGAAACGGTTCAAAATGACGACACAGAATCAAGATTTTAGAAAATGAACAAGATCAGCTGAAAGACACAACAAGCACAGAAAACAGAAAAAACCAAAGTATTTATGTACTTTTTGTTTTGCATTTTTTTCACTCTACAAACAAACTTTAATGGATTTGTTGAGATTTTAAAAGAAGTCGTGTAATAAAGTCAGGATTTCAGAAACACTGAGATTAAAAAGTTTCAGCAGAATATTTAATTTAATTTAAAACAGAGAAAATCTTTATTCTGAAAACTTTTAAAATGTGATTCAAACGTTTTAAAAACTTTCTGTTTGAGACGTTCAGCTGCAGAAAATGGAAAATCAGGAACGTTTTCTGCAAAAAGAGAAAAAACTGAAAGAAAATTTCATCTAAACAGCTGCAGGTTCCATCGGCTCGTTTCTGCTGATGTATTTAATAATCTCTTCATAAATCAAACTCAAGGCCACAACGTTCAGATTACGATGGACAGTTTGTACAATAAGTAAATGTTTCTGCTGCAGAAAAGTAACAATTTTACACACAAAACGCTCCGTCCTCCTCCAGGGGAGAAAGATGGGAGGAATGTTTCTCCTGAATCATAAACAGATGCATCATGGGTAATAAAGGAGTTGTGATTCAACGACAGGAACATAAACCAATAAAATAATCCAGAACGTCCATTAAGATCCAAACTGGTGGCAGTTCTGACCCAGTCAGAAACAGATTAAATGTTTCCTGTTTGTTTATCCAGACAGTAAAGTTGGGAATATTTCCGGATCATTCCCAGTCGTCTCCCTGGAGCCTAAAGTGGCTTCCAGACTCTGGATGTCCATCGTTGGAGACAGGAGGTCAGAGGTCATTTTAATCAGGCCTAACAGGAGCTCAGCATGAACTCTGGTTTCCTTTCAGCTGCTCATCAAAACGATTCCAACTGATCTGGGAGTAAATATCCAGATTTCAACCTTAAAGGACAAATCAACTCTGTTTCTTATTTTTTACTGAACTTTGGGTCATTTTGTTATTGGAATCTTAATTTTATGTTGATTTAAGATGCTCAGTCCTCGTCTTTATCCAGTCCAGAAAAACAAGTTCAATTTTTAACTTTTCTCATTTCTCATCCTGAAAAACAAGCTTGGAGATTTTCTATCCCATCCAGACATTAATACATGGAAAGAACTTCACCTTTCACCTATATTTAAGTGTTTAAATGTCTGCAGGATTTTTTTAAAACAGTGAACATGAAAAAACATAACAAAGCAGAAATCATAAAAGATTCAAAACATAAATAACTGAATAAATAAATCACTCTCATGTACCAACATGATCATCATTTTAGTCTGGTAATAGAAAATGTTGCTCCTGGATTATAAATCAGTATGTTTTAAAATAAAGCTGCCCGATAATTGCAACCATTTTGAATAATGTTAAAATGTATTTCTCTTCCTGACATATTACAGATTTTACAGCTGATTAATTTTAAAATGTTTTTGTCTTGTTGGTTTATTTAACAGCTGCAGAGTCATGAACAAACGACCTTCATGTTAGTGGATGGAGATAACGAGCTCTGCAGCTTCCTCCGACTCATCCTTCCTTCCTCAAGTGGATTGAGTTCAGATTTCCTACAGTCCGCGAAGGCGCCTCCAAGCTCATTCATTGTTGAACGAAGCGGACGGACTGGACACGCCGAACCGCATCGAGGAGCAGCTAAAAGGACCACAAAGGACCCGATTTCCCCCGTAAGTCGGTCCAAGTCGTTTAAATGTCGGTTCGGTTGGGTTTTCGAGCCGCCTGGAGCCGCTGCTGCCCCGCTGCGGTCCTCTCCGCGCGGCGCGGGCGGCGTTCAGCGGCGCAGTTTCCGGGTTTTACCGCCTTTGTGCACACGGCACCGGACTGGTGCGGAGCGCACAAAACCAACGTGTTTCTGTTTACCTCCGCTGTGTGAGTGGGTCCGGAGTGGGACACCGACACGCGTGGCCGCTCGGCCCGCTGAACACGGTTTTTAATACGGTTTTATGGTTAAATTTGAGACTGGGCGAGGCCTGATTCCGGGCCGCAGCCATCTGGTACATCCCGCCTGTCAGCATCCAGAGCGGGGAAGCCCAGTCCGGGCTGATAGCATGAGGGACAACCCGGTAAAAACACGGTTTATTTCAACAAGTGACCGCCTGATTTAACTTTAATTACCTCTAATAATTAGCAATAGTAACACTAATTTTGTTCTACAGTAATAACCGGGAAGACTCGGGTTTTTCCTTTTATTCTTTGCCAAACTCCGTTCAGAAAAACAAATATTTTAATATTTCTTTGCCACACAGATGATGAGAAATGTAATTTTTTGCCACATTATTTATTAAAAGCTCCTTTTTAATTCGGCTCATCTTCTAGCCTTATTCCTTGCTGATCCTCATCTTTTCCTTTTATCTATTTATAAACTCCAGTTTAACAGGATTTCTAGAACAAATGTCTTTAGAATAATCTGATCCTTAAGTATCGCGACATGTGGCTCTCTGTGTGTAATACTGATGACTCCTTCAGTTTCTAACAGGCTGGAGCTTATTATAACTACCACCAACTTTATTAAAGACACAAATAGATCCATGTGAGAAAAATAATAATTTAAAGAATAAAATCCATTAGCTGAACCTTTTATTGGACCTTGGTAAATATTTAGGCTGATTAAAAATGTGGACTCTAAGAAACTCAGAGTTCCTCTTTGGCCTCAGTCAGCCTGTTTCGCTTCCTTCCTCTGAAACTGTTTTTAAAGGTCAGAAGATGATTTAACTTGGGGATTTTTTTGCTCTAAAGTGTGAAAACAAGCAGCTTCAAGATGCTGATTCATCCTCTGCTAACATTTAGGAAATGTTTGACACTAAACAGCATCACTCAGTGAATGTCTGATTGGTTTAAAATGATGAATTTTATGTGAAAATATTTATATCTTCCACTTCTGCAGCGTTTTCACTCAGACTGATGTGTTTATTTATCTGAAGCTCTTCAGGCCTCTGCTTGGTTTTTATGCTGGTTCTGCTCTCCATGCTGTTGGGCAGAATCACTGACTTTTCCAGTTTTCCTGTTTTTCTCCGGTGATCCAGACGTGACGTTTTGTCCCAGCAGAAATGCTGACCGTCCAGATGGCTGCAGCCATCTTGGCTGCGACGCTCTGCTTCGCTGCCAGCTGCGTTTGGGCGGCGGCGGACTGCTCGCCGTCCCCCACCGAGGCCTCCGGCGGCGCCCGGCTCCTGACCGCTGTGGTGGACGCTCAGCGGGCCGAGCGGGCCCGAAGGCAACACCTGGAGGCGCTGTTCCACAGGTGAGCTAGACGGGAGAGGAAATGTGTTTATGGTACGATGGGTTGGAGCGTTTCTTCTGAACATTTATGGTTCAGAACATGCAGCCACAACTAATCTAATTACACTGCTGGAGATTTTCCTGACACATTTTTTCCTTCCACTCAACTTTCTTTAACTATTAGGGTTCCTAGTAACAATTATTTTAGTAATCAATGATTTTGACGATTAATCAGATAAAACAGAATTTAAATTCTGCAGAATTTTCAATTTTAGAAACTCGTAAAAATGTAAATTCATGATTTAATTCCCTTTTTAAATATGAAAATAAACATTTTGTTGCCTAAAATTAGCAGCAATTCTTTAGTGAACTGTTGATCATGTTGGATCAAATATTATTTTAGTATCAACATGAGAAGTTCAGGCCTTTAAACATCCATACAGTTTAGATCTGATTGATTATTTATAGATGAACTCATTAATAAATGATTGGTTAATAACTGGATGTATTTATCATATTCAGTTGTTTTATTTTTTGATCTTTAATCATATTAAAAATTTGTAGCAGGTAATAAAAAATACAAAGTTTGCATTATTAATTAATTACATTTTGTGAATAAAGTGAATTATGAAAAATCTAGAAACTAATTTTTCCTTCAAAAAGTTTTAGTTGAGACCAAAACGCCAGAGAGAAACTTTATCATCCAGAAAGAGAAAAACAATAAATCATGCAAATTGATATTGTTTTAATTTATCATGTGATTTATTGATTTATTGCTTATTGTGACTATTTGACATATTTAAAGTTGAACCTAAAGTTATCATGAATATTAATCTTTACTGTATTGAAAGCAGAAAGTTCTGTTTGTCTCAGGTACGGAGAGAACGGATCCATCTCTCTGGACGGCCTGAAGCGTCTGCTGCGGAGCGTCGGCCTGGACCGGATCCGGAACGTCATGGTGAAGCACCGGGAACGAGCCGGCCACCACCATGACCACCATCATGATCACAAACACCCGGCTGCCGGCCAGAACAGAACCCACAACCTGCAGCAAACCCAACCCACTGTGTCTGCAGCGCCGGGTCGGGACGGCAGAACCGCCGACGGCGCCGGACTGTTGGTGAAAACCCAAAAGAGAAGCTTGGCTGGAGAAGGAGCGACCACGGTCGCCACGGCAACGGCGGTCAAAACCGATCCAGCAGGTCATCTTGATGAACTGGACCAGGATCATCTGCAGAACCGCAGCCTGGAGGAGGACGAGGTTCGACTGACACAGGAAGAGGTTCTCTTTAGTATAGATCTATAGATCTACAGGGAACATGGTGGCCCAGCAGCTCCTCGTCTGGGTCTGCAGGTTTTCTGGAGGAAACTCTGGAATAAATAAAGAGATATGAGATTAAATCAGAAATATTTATTATTTTAATCTGGTTTTCAGGATCCTTCATGAAGCTTCTCTAGAAATGTTCATGCTGACATTAGCATTAGCCGCTACATGGTTAGCATTGAGATGCCATTTTAGGCTAGCATAGCGTCACGGTTATGCTAACTCGTATTAGCATAACAACTGTAGTCTTTTCCAGCGTCCAATCAGATCGTTTGAAGCAGAAAAAACCTCCAGTGGCTTCAGATACAGCTGTGACATTTAGGACTGACTGAGTGTTGGTATTTCCTGCAGTGCCTGAACGCCTCGGGCCTCCTCCTCTCTCATGGGATGTCCCAGGAAGGAGGCGTCGCCCTGGGAGACTTCTCCTTCCTGTGCCCCGCCCTCCTCCACCAGATCGACAGCGGGGCGTGTCTCCTCCACGGCGACGCCCCCCGACTCGAAGGCCCAGGTAGGAAAGTCAGGTGGAGATTTTTCCTCCACCGTTATCAGAGAAACATCTGGAAATGTTGGTTCATCTGGATTAACAGGTTCTAATCTGAAACTTTGTCATGTTGGCGACGAATCGCATCATCAGCAGTTTCTGCTTCCACTCATGAAAAATAATAACTTGACCAAGCAAGTTTGATTTGTTGCTTCTTTTAAATTCTAGTTCATGGAGAGAAATTTGATTCAATATTATTGCAAACAAAGAACTTTTCAAAAACTGACATTTGAGATTAAGTTTAAAAATAAAACGTTGAAAAACTTCTGAATCAAAATTATTTTCTGAGTCATTTAAAGAGTAACACCTGTACCTGCTCCACACGGACCAATAGAAATGCTGTTGCTAACGGCAACCTGGATGATGCGTCTTAGCTCCGCCCCCAAAACCGTGGACCTTAATCTGTGAAATAAGATTTGAAAATAATTCATAAAACTCAAATCTAAAAAAATAAAATTTGACTAAATAAAACACAAAAAACCAAAATATGAGAAAATAAAATGAAAATATAAAAAAATAAATCAATTTTAATAATTTTTTTTCTCTTTCTACCAAAAACTGTTTAGTTAGAAAGTTTTAGTTGAGGCCAAAGCTTTGGGTTTTGTTTTGGTCTCAACTAAACATTTTCTTGAAGGTCAGTACATTTTGTTTAGAGAGTTAAAAATTCATTTTATTTGTTTTGTTGATTTATTTTGTATATTTAAAATGTTTTCCAGTTTCAGTGCTAAATGTTTGTTAGAATTTAAAACTTGTGTTTCTGTATTATTATTATTATTATTATTATTATTATTATTATTATTATTTCAAAATGGTCTCCAAACATTCATGTAATCATTAAATATTACAGATCAGCTCCTCCTGGGTTTTATTTATTTCTCTCTATTTTTAGGACATAAACACCACAAACATTTACACGGTCACCATGGAAACCACAGCGAGCCCAGCAGCGGCGAAAACGACAAACAGATCGCAACAGGTGAGACGATTTCAGGCTGGGAGGTCAAAGGTCAACAGAGGGGTTTAACGGTGGTAAAACGTTTCTTTTAACTTCCTGTTTCCTCTTCAGTGTCTCTGGTTCCTGCTAACCTTCGTCTTCTCCAACTCTGTCAAACATTCACACAAAACGAGGAGAAAAATTAATAAAATTGATCAAAAATCACAAATTCTTTTAGATTTAAATCCTTCTAGATCCTTTTAAATGTATAATTTAAAAAACATTAAAGTCTCTGGTTGTTTTTCACCTTTAAATAAATGCTAACCTGCTCTTCCAGCCTCGGCCCAACGAAGCTAACGGTCAGTCCGATCAGAACTAAAACTAATCGGTTTGGTTAAGAATCGCTGAGCGATGACTGAAGTTCTGCCTCTGAAGGTTCTGGTTCCTGACGCTCTGTGGTTTGTTGCAGCCTGGGTCGGCGGCTTCGTCTCCATCACCATCATCAGCATGCTGTCCCTGCTGGGCGTCCTCCTCGTCCCCCTCATGAACAGAGTCTTCTTCAAGTTCCTGCTCAGCTTCCTGGTGGCGCTGGCCGTGGGAACGCTGAGCGGCGACGCCTTCCTGCACCTCATTCCTCATGTGAGTCGCAGCGAAATGAGACCCTCACATTTAGTTACGTCGGTTTTCACTCTACTGAGTCGTTTTACCGCAGAGATACAGGAAGAACTGTTCACTTATTTTAACATGACTCTGTGTTGGTCCAGATTTTCCTTTTTGCTGTTTCTAGCTGTAAAACGTGAATCTTCAGTCCCAATAGCTTCATCAGCTAGCTTAGCTTAGCTTAGCTTAGCTTAGCTTATGGTGTTCCACAGGGATGAGTTATTAGCCTCCTCTTTTTGAATTCTTCTTCCTTCTGAATTTAAGAAATATAATGACAAATTTTTATACATAAAGGAATAAAGAAGCTGCTGGAAAAACAGTAAAATTCTTTCTGATATAATTAAATTGTCGTAAATAATAAATCTGTTGTTTGAACTTCTGTTTCCTCTTGGCTTCGACGTTTGAAGTTTAAGACTAAAACTCAAAATATTTAAAACCCAAAATATTTTTGAAAAACATTTTAAAATGCAGAAACAGAAAGGATAAAAATAGGAAGAAATCCTGAATCTAAAGCAGATGAATGCAGGATTTCAATCTGTGTGTCATTCATTCCTTCCACAAATCAAACAAATCAAAAGGTTTGTTTTTTGTTTTGTTTTGTTGTTTTTTTTTTCACTTTTGCACACGGAACAATTTCTAAAAATCTAAAATTATTTTTTCCATTTTGGATTTTTGACTAAAATTTCAAAATGTTTTGGTTTTGTTGTGGATGATTAAGAAACAAATAACAACAAACAATTAATAACTGTAAATCAGACCTACATCTCTAACAATCTGACCCCATCAGTTGGAGTTTTTTCTTCCACTAAATCATCTCTCTGTGCTGATCTGAGTGGAGCAGCTGCAGCGTCGTTGAGGCGTTTTGTTTCCTTGTCTTCAGTCTCATGGGAATCACGACCACTACCATCACCCGGACAACCACCACCATCACCTGGACGACCCCGAGGCCCTTCACCATCACAACGAGGAGAACATGGACGGCGTGTGGAAAGGCCTGACGGCTCTGGGAGGAGTCTACTTCATGTTCCTGATCGAACACTTCCTGACTCTGGGAAAAATGTACAAAGACAAGAAACAAAAGGTTGGAAATGAAACTTTGATGTTTTGTGTTGAAGTTGATTCTGATTTTATATAAAAACTCAGAACCGTCACAGAAAGAACCAGCAGAAAAAGATGACAGGATTACATTCATCTCTATGGCAGCAATATCTGCTAATTAATGCAGCAGAAAATAGTTCAGGATGGAATTTAATGAGAGGTTGAGTTCAGCCAGCAGGTGGCGCCACATGCAGCTTTTTCAACAAAACTGCAGTAAATTTAACATTTAGGTCCTTAAATAAATATTAAAACAAAACAAGTCATAATACAGCAGAAAAACAAAATGATTTTATTCTGGTGATATTATAAATATATATTATATTTTTTCTCATAATATTATGATTTTTATTTTCTTTTTGCTATTTTATTCTCATAAAATAACTTTGTTGTAATTAAACAGTTTTTCATATCCTGTCATATAAACACTCTGACCTGCAGTGTTGATGTGCAGCTTCAGTGTTTATGGATCATGGAGGTTCTGGTTCTGTTGGTTCTGATGGTTCTGATGTTCATGTTTGTTTTCCTCTCAGGTCCAGAGGAACTGGGACCAGTCGGACAAATCGGACCCGGAGAAGCAGCCGGCTCTGGAGGAGAGCGAGCTGAAGCCAAACGAAGGTGAGAGTCGGTTCTGATCCGGTTCTGACCCGGTTCTGATCTGGTGTTGACCCGGTTCTGATCCAACACAAAGTGCTCCTCTCAGCTGTTTCCTCTCCATCAGACGTGGAGCCGAACGGCGCCGGTGCGTTCGGCGAGCTCCCCGGCGGCGTGTCGGAGGAGGAGCAGGTGATGCTGACGCCGCAGGTTTCCGTGGTAACGCAGCAGACGTACGGCCGGCCCGCGGGGGGCGACACCGGCGCCGGATACTCGGCCGAGGACTGCGAGAACAAATGCCACTCCCACTTCCACGACACGGTGGGGCAGGCGGACAGCATGCACCACCATCACCATGACTACCACCACATCCTGCACCACCACCACTCCCAGAACCACCACCCCCACAGCCACTCCCACTCCTACTCCGAGGAGCACTTCCAGCAGGCCGGCGTCGCCGCGCTGGCCTGGATGGTCATCATGGGCGACGGCCTGCACAACTTCAGCGACGGCCTCGCCATCGGTGAGCCACCGTCGCCACGGTAACGGCCCGGGAAGCCGCCGGTGGGCACGGCCTGACGGAGTGTCTGTGTGTCTGCAGGAGCCGCCTTCAGCGAGAGTCTGTCCAGCGGGCTGAGCACATCGGTGGCCGTTTTCTGCCACGAGTTGCCACATGAGCTGGGTGAGAGCGGCAGGCGATTTACTGATCAATGAACGTATCGATAAATACCAATAAGTCTGGAAATACAGCTACTGTCAGCAGATTGGTGGAAAAATCAGACGGTTTCATGTGACTGGAGTCATAAAGAAACGATTTTAAAATATTTTCAAAGAGCAGCATTTCTGTCAGTGATACTGTCCAAAAAAAGACATAAATGGTTCTAGTTGTCAGTTTTATCGTTTTCACAATAATTCCACTAAAAATCATAAAACGTTTTAGTTCATATCCTCCACATTGATCAGGTAAAGTTCTCTCTGTCTTCACAGGATGTAACAAAATGAACATTTTCTGATGTTCTAGAAATTCATAAACGTTATAATTTATTTACTTTTTAAATTTTTTAATTACTTCTCCCTTTAGCGCTAAGCTAGCAGCAGAAATGTCTCCTGGTTTTTATCTAAAGACTAAAGAGAAATGGAGGACAAACACTTTAATTTGACGCCTCCATCTTGTTTCCATCTGGAGAAAAAGGAAGTTGTTCTCAGAGGTTTTTGTGTGGTTTCCTTCAGTGGTTGTTGGTGTAGCGCCCCCACAGGCCAGGAGGGGAACAGGTTGGTTTGACTCAGCAGAGAGGAAGAAACCAGATGTAGATAAATAATCACAACCTTTGATCAATACTTTGTTCTAAACATCTTTGGCAGCAGTTACAGCTTTAATTGATGACTGTAATGATTGATCAGATTCTGATGCTGGTCTCTCTCTCCCTCTCTCTCTCTCTTTCCCTCTCTTTCCCTCTCTCTCCCTCTCTCTCTCTCTCTCTTTCTCTCTCCCTCCCTCCCTCCAGGTGACTTTGCGGTGCTGCTGAAGGCGGGCATGACGGTTCGCCAGGCCATCCTCTACAACGTTCTGTCGGCCATGACGGCGTACCTCGGCATGGTGACGGGCATCCTGATTGGTCACTACGCTGAACACATTTCCACCTGGATCTTTGCCCTGACGGCCGGACTCTTCTTGTACGTGTCGCTGGTGGACATGGTGAGTCGGACCGAACCGTCTCTGGAGAACAGAACCGTCTCTGGAGAACAGAACCGTCTCTGGAGAACAGAACCGTCTCATCTCTTCATCAGCAGAGTTTCATTTTTTAACTGCACAGTTTGGTCATAAAGGTCATAAAGGTCAAACTAACTTTTGATCAAAAGCCTAAATCTGGAAAAGATAATTTCATAAACTTAATAAAAAGACAAAATCACATTTTTATGACTGTCTGTAGTTTTATCAAACTAAATGTTTCTTATTTTAGATAATTTAGAATCGTCCAAGTTTTTCTGTTTGCGAAAAACAAAAACATTTTTAGATTTTTTTTTTTTACTTAAAGATTTAATTTGAGCAGAAAGATAATTTTTCTTAATTTATTTGAATTGTTTCAACATAATATTTGTTATTAATAATTGATCAATGATTTACTGATCATCTCATATTTTATTCAATAAACAGATTATTGAATTTAGGATATTTTTGTTCTTCAGGTTTATAGGTTGAGAGACGTTTCATAACATCAAATTTTAATTTATTTTAGTTCATCTGCTGCAGAATATTACCACAGAAATATTAACAGTATTAAATATGAACTAAAGTTTCTGTTTTTAGTTCATTTCTATCGTTTTATCTCTAAAACTTGGTGCTGGAAAAGTTTGATATTTACCTTGAAAAGTTCTTGAATTGTTCTGTGGAAACTGGAGATGCACCGATCCAATTCTTCACTTCCGATACCGATCCGATATCTGAGGTTCAGTATCGGCCGATCCGATACAGAAAAACAGCTGAATTGATTTAAAATGTTTCTTTTATTAAACACAAACATGAATTTACTGAATTACTAATTTATTTGATAATTAACAGCAATAAATAAACCTTCACAGGTTGAGGCAAACATGTAAAAACATCTTTAATTTGTTCAGTCGGTGCAGGCAGCAGTAAAACAATCAATGGAAAATAAATCAAGTCAAACTGAAAGTTTCTTCCTCTGCAGAGTTTCTCCATGCTGTCAGCCTGGTTTCTTCCCTCCAGAATCATTTATTGCTGCTTCTCTCCTTCAGGTGCCGGAGATGCTGCACAACGACGCCGGCGACTACGGCTTCAGCCACTGGGGCTTCTTCCTGCTGCAGAACGCCGGCATCCTGCTGGGCTTCTGCATCATGCTGCTCATCGCGCTGTTTGAGCACAAAATCCACCTGGACCTGGGATACTGACCCGCTGACCCGCTCCGCTGCATCCTGTTTCAGTTCACAGCAGGGAGCCTGGAGGGAGCCTGGAGGAAGCCTGGAGGAATCCTGGAGGAATCCTGGAGGAGTCCAGGCCTGGAGCTGCTCAGTCGGGTTCACAGGTGGAAACTGTCTGGAGTTTCTTCTGGGTTTCTTTGAAAACATTAATTTCCTCTCTGAAGTTCACCTGTTGGGTCAATTAGTTTAGTTTTTTCTGTGATTTTTCTGTTTTTCTCAGTGAAACCTGATCAGTGTTACAAAGGTTCAACCTTCCCAACCACAGTTCCTCTGAAATCTGTGACTGTCTGAAACCTGACAGGAAGCAGAAGAAGGATGCGGTTCATGATGAGTCTCATGTTACTTCTAGGTTTTTAAAAATGAATGTTTGTTACATCATTCATCCTTCTGGAGGTTTTTGTTCCTGTTCAATCTGTTTCTCGTCTCTGTCTGGAATAAAAACTAAATTTTCAAACAGAAATGCTTTAGAAACTTCAGCTCTGAAAGTTAAACAGAAAAGAAACCCTGAAATAAAAAGATTTCTAGAGAAGCACCACCAGGCGGTGCATTCAGGAGCTGAAGGAGTTTTTAGACTCGGCATGTTTTTCCTCTAATCGATCTTTTAAAACTCCGTTTTATTAAAATAATTCCTGAAACATTTGGACAGAACCGGACAGAAAACGGATCCAGTTACAGAGAAAGTCCTGAACCAAAGCTGTTAAAATGCTTTTATTTTGAAGGATTTGGGTTTAAATCCTCACATTTCGGTTCTGGTTCCTGTTAGTTGAATTTGTGGGTAAAAGTTTGAAGCCAGTTTGTTTCTGTTTTGTATTTAATTGTTTTGGTTGTTTATAAAATGAATATTAGTTATCAATCGATCCGATAAGAGTTCTTCCCAAACAGCCAAACTGTCTGCAGGTGGATTTTCATCCAATCAGCATCAAACTATTTTATTAAGCAGCAGCTAAAATAAGCTCCATGTTTGCTCTGCTCTCATTGGATGAAGAAAAACATCTTTTTATTTATTTTATTTGTTGTATAACAAACTTCTGTTATTTTCATTGTTGTAGAAATGTTCTTCAGCTGACTTCAGGTCAGAAAAGCTTTGTGTTTCCATGGTTACAGATTGAAGATAGCAGCTGATAGAAAGCAGGTTTTTCCTCCGTGTTTTAATTTTCTTCTGTTCAGGATGAAGAGCAGCAGAAGAATCTGATTCCTCTGAAGTTCAGGTCAAAGTTTCCTCTGTGGATCCAACATGTACAGTAAATATTAAACTGTAAATATTTACCTGTTAGGTTTCTGTATCTGGGATGTTTGTGTAAACATTGCATTATGTTTCACCGACACAAACCCAACCTGCTGCAGAAAAAATGAAAAGGTTTGGGAAACAATAGAAAAATAAAACCCATTAAAGATGAAATCTCAGCTTTTGTTTTGGTTTCTTTATGAATTCAGTTTAATTTCAGATGCAGTTTTATTTTTTTATTGATATTCTGTCCATTCAACATGTCATGTAATTTATTATAGATTATTTTCTACGGTTTCAGCTTGTTGTTTGCTGCCACCATAAAGTCTAAATATCTGTCATCAATTAGCTGGTTGTTGTTGTTGAGGCTGAGATGCATTCAGACTCCAGTTAGATGCAAAAATGAATTTAATTATGATTCTTATAGTAAACAAAAACCAGGAAACACATGAAGACCTGGTGTGGACAAGGAGCTGCCATTGAGCAAGGCACACCGACGGGATTCAATACACAAAGACACAATCAGGGAATCAAGAGGCAGCTGGGAGAATCAGGAACTAAATTAACTAGAAAACAGAAACATTCATTAACCAAATCCCCACAAACATTATTATGTAAAAATTTACTACAAATTCATCTAATTATTTTATTTTACAGGTAAACAGTTTTACTTAATTTCACTTTCTTCACTCAGGTTTTAAATAGAGGAGCTTAAAGACACAGAGACAAAACAACATTAATAAAATATTTATTATTTTAGTTCAACTCTTAAAAACACATTGAGTAATTATTAAGTTTTTTCACATAAAAATCATCTACCTGAAATTCTTTACAAATGTTTGCAGGTCTTTAAATCAAATTACAGAAAAAACATGGCACTCAAATTAAACCAACAATATTATAAACTTTATGTTTAAGGAATAACTGAACCCAAAATTATCTTAGAAAATGAGATTTAAAAAACATCAACCCTCATAACAAGGCCTGGTTTCTGCAGACCCAAACAGCTTCAACATCCATCCATTATCTGAACACCCTTCTTCCCTAATGGGGTCAGGAGGGTTGCTGGTTCCTCTCCAGCAGCGTACCGGACGAGAGGCGGGGTCACGGGGTCACCCTGGACAGGTCGCCAGTCTGTCGCAGGGCAAAGAGTAATAATTAAAATCTAAATGATTCTGAGGAAATCTGATTATTTAAGACTCACATCAAGTGACTCTTATCAGAGGAGAGATTTTTCTCCTTTCTCCACTTTAGCCATGAACTCTGCTTTTTGTTTCATTTTCATCAGAGACTCAATTCGTTGTTTCCAGCCTGGTTTCTTCTCCTGTTTCTCTCCTTCAATCAGCATTTCAATGTACTCTGGAGTGGTGAGAGGATTGGGCTTCAGTGCTATCTCCTTCAGTCTGTTCAGACACTTTGCTGACTGGTCCATTAATTTATTCACCTCATTCTTCATGTCATCATATTCAGCCTTTAGTTCTCTCATCAGTCCCTCAACAGTCATTTTCTCCCCTGTGGCCTTTTCATAGTTTTCTTTCAGGTCTGCGATTGTCCGTTTCTCTGTAACATCTTTATATTCCCACCTGTACTTTTGGTTGAAATGAACAGTCCAGGAACATTTCTTTGGACACTGAGTGCAGTTTCCATTGCTATCCATAACCTTACAGTTTCTGTTATCATCATCATTTGATATTCCAGAAGGGTAACAACAGGTGACATGACACTGCTGACAGTTGGTAATGTAGTTACCAGTACCTGAGATGTCAACTTGTATTGGTTTTTTCACAGTGACCTCAATCTCAAACTTCTCATTTCTACTGATCTCAGCTTCAAGCTCTTTGATTTTTTCTCTCGTCTCTCTGATCTCCTCCATTTTGGCCAAACCAAGTTTAACCTGAACCTTCAGATTCTCAACTGAAACCTCCAGCTGTTTTCTTTCTCTCAGGACTTCATTAGTTAGTCAAACTTTTGGTTTCTATCAGATTTAGAGCAGCAAAAAACCTTTGCATGCTTTTTGTTCCCATGTTCCAAAACATCTTATCAAAGTTTTCATCATCATCATCATCGTCACTCTGAGTGTTTGCTGCAAAAGATTTATTATCAGCAAACAGAGCAGAGTTGTTAAATTTGAAGTGAACTGGAAGACCATCTTTCCCTTTCGGACTTGGTACGCCTGAAGCTTTGATGGCTTCTAGAACTGGAGGCTTCTGACAATCTGCAAATGTCACCAGGATCCTGATGTTTTCTGCTATATCTTTGCCAAAGATGGAGAGAATGGAATCAAATACATATTTCTGTGTTGGTGTGAGACGAGCTAAAGCAGCCTGAGCTACGAAACACACAGCATGAATCTCACTGACCCTGTCTTTACTAGTGAAGAGGTCACGGAGCTGCTCTGTGATCTCCCCGTCTCTGTCTATTCCTCTGGTGTCTCCAAAGCCTGGAGTGTCTATGATGGTCAGAGAGAAGGGAACCTTAAATCCCTCCATGTGGTTGAGTTTGTACACAGTGACCTCAGAGATCTGACTGTGAGCCTGGGATTGTGTTTGACCATCGTCCACTAAGATGAACCGATACGAATCTGACCATTCAACCCCTAGAATGTAATTTATCATCCCATTGATGAGAGTTGACTTCCCAGCACCTGTAGCTCCAAGAACCATGATGGTACGACTTTGTTTGGCAACAGGTTCTCCAAACCTGAAGAACCTGCATCCCTTTATTTTGATGTTCTCCTCCTTTAGAGGAACTCTATAAACAGGCAGTGGTCCAATCTGTGGCTCCAGCTTTCTGCTCTTAGCTTTAACAGCATCAGAAAGCCTGGTGCTGTCAAAGCTTTTTGATGCTTTAACAGCATCAGAAAACCTGTTTGACTTTGTTGTATGAACCTGAACAATCTTGTTTTCTTTGCTCCTGCCAGCTTCACCACAGTCACATGTGATCCTGACTGCATATTGTGTTTCTGACTCAAGTCCTGAAATGATGGCCTTTTCACCTTTTGACCTTGTTTGGTTCCAGATGGTTCTTTTGGTTCCAGATGGTTTTGGATCTTCTACCTTTGCGTATTCCACAGTGTAGCTCAGGATCTGAACATCTGGTCCGAGCTCAGCAGGTTTCTCCCAACTGACAGATATGTCAGAAGAGTTTGGTTCACATTGAGGTTCTCCAGGAGGGCTGCAGGGTAAAGTTTTAATGGGATCATTGATGACATTGGCCGGTCCAACACCTGCTGAGGTCACTGCTCTGCATCTGAACATGTACTTTGTGTTTGGCTGCAGTTGGGTCACTGTGATTTCTGAAGGTTTTGGTTCACTCTGTTGTTTCCATCCATCTTGTCCACTGACACAGAACTCAACAGAGTAGGATGTGACGCTCTCTGCTCCAAACCTGGGAGGAGAAACCTTCAGAGTCACACTGCTGTGGGTTACATCAGCAGCTGTCACAGTTTCAGGCTTTGAAGGAGGTTCAAAGTTCTCATTGTTGAGGAATCCGTCTTCATAAAGGTAAATGGTTGAACCTTCATGTGTCTCATCTGTTAGACCTACTGCCAGGAATGTTGTGCTCTTGGTTTCAGTGTTGGCAGCTGCAAAATCACTGAAGAGTTTTACTTTTCTTCTCATTTCATCTGCCAGGTTGTTTGAGAGATACCATTGTTCCTTCTCAATATCATAACGGTGTGAATCTCCTGACTTGGTTTTGTCTTTGAGGTGGTTCAGCAAAGCAGAGAGGTATGGCTCATCTCTTTCCAGTGAGCTGAAGACAAAACACACAGCATGCTCTGCATTGAGAAGTTCTTCATTAAGGATGTTTTGAGATGGGATGATTTTGGTGTTCTTCATCAACCTGGTGTAAGATTTCAGGGCATGAATTTCCCTCTCTTTGCAGTCAATCCAGTCATTGAGGTTTTTGCTGTTGAAAGGTGAGGAATGAATCTTCTTCAAGACATCTGCAAGTTCAGACTCTTCTTCTCCTCCTCGGATTGATGGGAGCTTCTTTGATAGCGTCGTTGAAAATCAAGCCTGAACTCGAGCACAAACTTTTAAGTTTTTTGTTAATCTGTGGAAACTGCTGTGTTGTAGAGTTTTTCATTGCATCATTGCACCTTATTTCCAGGTCACTGAGCTCCTCCAGGACACTTTGTACTTCTTGAACTAACCTAACACTTATTTCTCGGACAAGTTTAGCTGCAGAAGAATCTAAGTTAGTCAGAGGCAGCATCCAGACCTTGATTGGTACGGCGTTTTCTCCACTGGCTCCCAGCAGCTTGGGGAGGCTTTGGTAGGCTCCTACTGCATCCTGGAAGGTTGTTGGAGTTTTCTCAAGGAGGAAGTCTCCATGAAACTTACAGGAGAACTTCTGTATTAATTCTTTGTCCTTTTCTTCCATGTGTAAGGAACCTTTACCATCAATAGATAGGAATGGAATTTTCTCAATCAAAACTTTTAAGTTGCCCTGAATATCTTGGTGACTTTCTGTCTCAGATTTTTCTCGGTCAAAGACAAAAAATGCTTGAGCTCCATACAGAATGCCTATGACCACATGTGTTGCTAATTTGTTCTCAAAAACGTATTGATGCTTCATGTTGCCTCTTCCAAGATGATTCATTGATAATTCTTGGTACTTTGTGGTAGCTTTGTACTTCAGTGTTACTCTGGCTTGATTTTTGGATGATATCTGATCATTGAGGTATTTGGCCGATCCTTCAACTTTAACTAGGCCGCTTAAAAAACTTGCTTTCAAAGATGCTTCAACATTCAAGGCTGAAGATTTGTCCTCAATAGATTCAGAAGCAACTATTTCAAAGTCACTGTTTGGTTGTGGGGTTTCTCTTTTGTATTTTTCCAAGTTATCACTGTCCCAGAGTGTTAATCCTGTAGAAACAGAGAAAACATTCATATTTTGGGAATTTCAGAGACAATTTATAGATTCAAAACACAGACAGTTACCATTAAGGAACAGTCAGTTCAGTCTTTGAAAAGGTCTTTCCATTCTGGGCAACTACAAGTTTATCATATCGATGTCAAGCACAAAGCATAAAGTGTCCTATAAGACATGATAAGGTGTCTGATCAAAGTGCAGACAGGAGGATAGAGAATGGATCACGATGTGAGTGGAGATGGAGAGTACACAAGGAAACAGGAAATAAATCTAACAGAATAACTAGACTGGAGAAACATAAACCTATAATGACAGAGAATAAACAGAAACAGGAAATAAACTAGAAACAATAAGAAAAAACTGAAATGGAAATGGAAACGAGGCAGAACTAAGAGAAAAACTAAGGAACACAAAAAATAATAAACCCAAACTGAAACAAGAACAGATCCTGACAGACTGAATCACCAACACCGTCACTCTGTTGGTGTAAAGTAGTGAACGGATCAACGGTCAGAAGCCAAAATAGTGAGTTACAATCATCTACATTAGTAAGATGAAGGAAAGCAACTTAACCTTTATTTTTTCTATTTCTGTCTGTTGTTGGAGGCTTGTTAACCTAAAAACACACATGAAGAAAATGGACCCAGACGACCAAAAAGGTCAGAACTTTTGACATTACTGCATTTCCTCTGAGGTTTTTTATTTTCTAGCACCAGGAGAAACAAACCCAGCAGCTTCAGGACCCCCAGGCCTCCAGGGACCCGTTAAAGATTTAACTGTAACAGATCACAGATCTAAACTTTTAGCATTTATTCATTTACAATGACAAAGCTATTAAATTTGATTTAATGGTTTCAGCAGAGATCAAATATTAAATGTAGAATATAATTAAAAAGGAAAAGTGCAAAAAATGATCTTCATAGTTTGATTGTTGTGTTGCCATGGCTACAATCTGACGCTATCAGTAATCTTTGCTCACAAATACACCTGGTGCCAAAACTGACCTCACATGGTGCGTTTAAAGACTGTTAGGAAAGCCCCATTATGGCAAGTTACCATCAGATTTTACAGTTGAAACAACTGAACGTGCAGGAGGCACAGAGAGTACAGACAGGAAGGAGGGTCATTTCCTGTTGTAATCTGTTTTAGGGGGGCGTGGTATTTTCATGGTATCTTAATATCATGAAAATAAAATAATATTTAAAAAAGAAATCCTATTTTGTTACATGTTTAAGAACACATCAGCTGCATTTCCAACCAACTTCTTAATTGAATGAAAAGCTCTTAAAATGTAATAATTTTAGTAGCACTGTTTTAGTTTGCATTTTATTAAATTTTTGGTTTACTATGATCCATTCATATTTAGCTGTAATAATGTTTTACCAAACTTGCCAAGACTTTGGCAACATGAAACATTCATTCAGGTCAAAAACTGTTTCTTTGAAACAAACATGGACTTTATCCCAAAATGAGCGTCTTATTAAGCGAATGCTTTTGGTTTGTGAAAATAATCACTTACCATACTTTATGAAAACAATAAATGTGTTATTTTATATTGTAGCCCACAGTGAAATAAAAAACTCATCACTTTCACAAACATAAATCAGTAGATGACTAATGGGTTGGAAATGAGGAGCAGTTCTTCCTCTACTGAAGGGGAAATTTAAAGTTCTCAGCACCGTTATGCCAACCAGTTAAACCTGACTGGTGTAACAGGTTTCTCTTAAAAGACAACAATCTTTAAACTAAAAAAAGATTCAAACAGAAACTGCGTCATAACAGCTAAAATAAAAGGAGAAAGGCAGGATAAAAAGACAACAACCCACTTCTCTTCCCCTCACAAAACGATAAAATAAATAATTATTTAAAAATAACAAAATATAAATCCTTACCAGGAATGATTGTGTCCTGGCGACAGTCGTAAAACATCCCGAGTCTGAACGGTCGGCCCAGAGTCGCCACTTCGATCACTTTCTCAAACTCCATCTTGTTTTGCAAATAATAAAAGAGGAACATTTTGGGTCAGAACAATCTGGAAACTATTCATAAAAACTGATGATAATCTGACTGAACAGTGGACCAAAATCTGTAACAACAAAGAGATTATTGGTGAGAAGAGAAAGAGTTTGAGAAGAGATAAAAACACCAACATGAAGGACTGAATAGAGAGAAAACAGTTACTCACTGCAGAAATGTTCCAGAGCCTTTTGACAGAAGTTTCATTTTCAAACTTATATTTTCAGCGAGGGAGACACGCCTCCTCATGTTTACTAAGTAAGGCTGTGCTTAAAGGGAAAGAGGCTCATTTCCTGTAAATGGTGACCAACATGATGAACTGCCAAAATCTATGGAAGGCCATCCAGATCAAATGTATGCAACTTTTAACACAAAAACAAGACATTGTCTGTGTGCTGTTGTCGCGTCGTTGTTATGTTGTTGATGTCTTTTTAACACGTTTTTAACCTTTTAATGGTATGTTGTTAATAATAAGTTAATTACACCTGATTTTAAGCCATTTGGCGCTTGTCCAGTTTGAACTCATGAGTGTTAAAAGTCCACTATTATACCAAATTCACTTTTTGCATGTTTCCATCCTTCCATTTCTTCTAGACATAATCTAAGAGGAAAAGAAAAGTTGTTTTTGTAAATAATTAAATGCTCTGCTGGTGTCTGTAAAATAATCTGTTTCAAAAACCTCTAAATTGATGCGTTACAATGTTTTTTTGTCTAACAGCCTCAAGCCCAGCCCCTCACCTGGCCACCCAGCTGGAGCTCCACCCACTTCATTACGAGTGACTGCTACATTTATTCTGTTGGATTTAAGCTGCAAAATGGCTGCTAGAAAAAGAAAATTATTTTGCTGCAGCTGCAGTACAGAGCGCGTGTTCATGTATTTTCTCCCAGTCCCAGAGAAAAAAACAGTTTGGCTACATTTTATTCTTTCCTCCAAAGTCTTTGTGATGTTGCCAAAGAAAATTGCCCGACTCAGTTTATGAAGGAGTTCTTTGAGAACAACCAAACGAACATAAGATTAGCCAAAATACTTGTACTGAAAGAAATTTCTGTTCTTCTTGTTCAAATGGCTTGTTGTTCGGCATGAACCTGATTTGTCAGTTAGCTTAAAGGTAATGCTGAACAATAGCCTCTGCTAATCCTGTGCCTCAGGTTATGTTAGAATATCTAAGCATTTACTGAAAGTGATAGTCTACATTGAGAAGATGGAGTGTTTGTGAAAACATGGTAAATTCTCAGACATTACCAACATCTTGTTTTACATGTTGAGAGATGTGCTTCTCCTCTGACCTCTCAAATATACATTTTAAAAAAGATCTCATTTGAGGACTTTTTCCTTTGTCCTATTTTTAAATATCCCACCTTTTTAGTGAGTAAGGTGGAGGTTTACTTCTGTTTTAATTTTTAAAAATGTCAAAACAATATTTTCCCACTTGCATGCTTCTGTTACATTTAAACTCAGTTACTACTGGATTTACTATTACTATGTAAATTTCTGTCTTTTTGTGTGGAGCTGAGGTGAGAGATTTGTGTAAATATTAAAAAGTCTTATATGACTATTGGAATTTAACACATCTACTCAGATTTTACTAATGTAAAATTACCTGATGTTCAGCAAAGGTTTATATAAAACTGATAAAACTGATCAAATAAAATCACAGCTTTGATTTTTTATTCCAGAATGAGGGAATGTTAAAAGTGAACAAGGGGCGTGCTCCGGTGGCGCAGAGGATAGCGCGACCCACGTTTGGAGGCCTTGAGTCCTCGACGCGGCCGTCGCGGGTTCGATTCCCGGACCTGACGACATTTGCCGCATGTCTTCCCCCTTCTACTTCCCCTGTCCTGTCAGCCCACTATCATATAAGGGACACTAGAGCCCACAAAAGACCCCCTGGAGGGAAAAAAAAAAAAAAGTGAACAATCAGACAAGATTTGGTGAACATCAGTTTGAATATTAAACAATCACTTATTAGCTGGGAAACATTCTTTTCATTAAGCTCACATTTCTGTATTAAATATGTTTTGAGTGTTTTCAGATGCAATTTTATAATTTTAACTGTCATGTTTGCATTACTCTAAGTGGAAAATCATCATAATAAACAAAAATAATTAAAATAATCTTGAAAGTGATGTAAGAAAAATAAAAGGTAAAACAGAGATAATTTAGTTAGCTAATGTTAATTTACCCACCTAGTATTATAAATGTACTTGAGTTATTTTACTTATTTCCTGTTAATTTCCTGTCACCGAACCTGTCCAGTTGGTGGCGGTAATGTACCATGATTGTTGGTCTCCCAACCGCCATTAGTCACTAGAAGAAGAACTTTGGCGCCGTAATCCACCTGCTGGAGTATCAGGCTGCTGTATGTTTTGAGATAGTTGGAAATATTCACCTGTAAATTATACTTCAGACACATTTTTCCATTTTTTTCTGATTAAGTTATTGAAAGCATATTTTGTGTATCATGAGATCTTAAACACTACGGCAGAAAACACAACGATCTCCTATTTGCGTTTTGTTTGGCTGCTGAATCATCTGAGAAACAGAAATGGCGTCAGGAATCAGCAGCAGATTGAGGATGGATGTTAAAGAGGAATCGCTACAATCAAGTGAGGATCTGCTGGACTCATCTAAAGGTAGGTGAAGCAATACCTGGAAGACGTCTCAAGGTAAGAGCTGCTGCTGGTTATTGCTAGCAGATGGCTAGCCGTTGATGCTAGCTGTTGATGCTAACTGTTGATGCTAACCGTTGATGCTAGCTGTTGATGCTAAACTCTTGATGCTAGCCGTTGATGCTAGCCGTTGATGCTAGCTGTTGATGCTAACTGTTGATGCTAGCTGTTGATGCTAACTGTTTGGCTCATGCTGTTTTTGGAAGTTCTGAATCTCTGCTGAGAGTCCATTCAGGTAAATGTGCTCTGAAGGATTCTGAAAATCATTATGCTTTGTGTTTTTTCTGTTCTATTTGTGAATCTGCTTCTGCTGTGGTGATGTAATCTGTAATCTGGAAATGTTTTGATACAACAAGCATGTTGGAATCTGAAGATCAAGACTAAAAATCAGTTTTGATGCTACAATATAAAGATGTAAAATGGGGAAAAATGGCAGCTAACACTTTGACAAATAAGTTAAAAAGCAGCAGGAAGAACATTCACTTTAAAATGATCACTTTCATAAACCTTGATTTAAATTTAAAGTGACTTGTACTGACATAAATAATGAACTGATGTTTGGGAGTTAAAATAAGATCTTCCATTTAGACTTCAACAAAAAAATACTAAAGACAGTTACCCAATAGTTTGATATTCAATCTAAATATTTCAGAAACAGGTATCTTTACTCACCAGCATCATCTACTACAATTATCAATAATTCAAACTGATAATATTCATGTTCTGCATCATTTGTTGCAACTAACATTATTTTTCCCTTTTCTTTTGCAGCTTTGAATGTGAGACAAAATCTGTTGTAGAGAAAAATATCAATAAAAAAGAGGAATAAAGACTAAAAAACTGAATGTGGAAAGTGAGACTCAGCCAAACAGCTTATTAAAATCTGAGCTTCATAAGTGGAAAATATCTCCTTATAATAAAGACTGAAGACTTGTATGGAAAACTGAACAGTCAAAGCAAGATGCCCTTCTTCTAATTCTAAGTGCTTCTTTCCACAGATGATTATGAATCTGAATGATGTGGAAAAGAAAAGTGTTGATCCAGCATCAAGACTCCAAGAACTTCTAGGTCCAATAAACACGTCATCCTCAGGAAATGAAGATGATGACAATTTACTGGACACAATGACCCACACCTGACCATCTACCAATACTAAACATATTTTTATAAAGCCCACAACACAGATCCACCTGGAAGGTCCAGAACATCAGATGAGTTTTGTTCATTAAGAATGTAAATGCTGTTCAGTCAGCTGCTGTTAATTTGGTTTGAACATTGATGCTGATTTGACTCTAAATATCTCCAGTTTAGGCTCTGCTGGGTCTGTGTGGAAATTAAAGGAGGTCTGAGAGAAGAGAGGCTCTCTGAGGACGACTCCACCAGGTGAGACCTCCTCACTGATGGATAGACTGCAGGTAAACTTACTGAGACTCAGTAAACAGAAACTACAGTCAATCGCACCAAGACTGTAAGCAGAAACCATAATGCGTCATTATGATGAACATAGTTACAAAGTAACACTCTGACTACATCAACAAATTATCTTGAAGAATAACAGAATAAAGAGGTTTGGTGTAAACTTTACCTTTTATTAACAGGAATACATCGTAACATGTATGCACTTTAGCTTTCTGTTTGGAAAATGTGCAGTGAGTCTGTCGGCAAAAACTTGAAACTTGAATATATTCTCCATAGAAAAGTAGTTTTGTAAACAGTTTTCAGATAAACATGTAGAGTTTTTAAACTCAACAAAAGAGATGCCACAAGTTACTACAAGGCTTGGAGAAAATGTTTTTACCTGGGATGAATCTAATTCACCAGCTATTCTCAATCTTTGGCTTTCAAAGATTGAGAAAGTCGGCCTTCTATCACCTGAAGAACATTTCCAGGATTAAAGGACTAATGTCTCAGCCAGATCTAAAGAAACTCATCCATGCGTTTATCTTCAGTCGTATTGATTATTGTAACGGCGTCTTCACAGGTCTGTCCAACAAATCAATCAAACAGCTGCAGCTGATCCAGAATGCTGCTGCTGGAGTTCTGACTAAAACCAGGAAGATAGAGCACATAACACCAGTTTTAAAGTCCCTCCACTGGCTCCCTGTAGCTCAAAGAATAGACTTTAAAATACTGTTGTTAGTTTATAAATCACTGAATGGTTTAGCACCACAATACATTAAAGATCTGCTGCTGTTGTATCAACCTTCCAGAACTCTGAGGTTCTGGTTCTGGTTCTGCTCTGCATCCCCAGAACCAAACGAGGAGAAGCAGCATTCAGCATCTATGCACCACAAATCTGGAACAAACTTCCAGAAAACTGTAAAACAGCTGAAACACTGACTTCCTTTAAATCTCAACTAAAAACCCACTTGTTTAGAGTTTTATTTGAAACGTAATCAATTCCAGATTTATTAACGGAATCTGATTTAATGTTGTGTTTTGATTATTGATTCTATGTTGCATTTTGTTTTTGTGTTTGATTTGATGTAAATCACTTTGAAATGCCTTGATGCTAAAATGTGCTATACAAATAAAATTTGATTGATTGATTTTATTAAGGGCTGCACAGTGGCGCAGTTGGTAGAGCTGTTGCCTTGCAGCAAGAAGGTCCTGGGTTGATTCGGCCGGTCTTTCTGCATGGAGTTTGTATGTTCTCCCTGTGCATGGTGGGTTCTCTCCGGGTTCTCCGGCTTCCTCCCACAGTCCAAAAACATGACTGTCAGGTTAATTGGTTTCTCTAAATTCTCCCTAGGTGTGTGTGTGTGTGTGTCCTGTATGTTTTCTGTGTTGCCCTCGACAGACTGGCGATCTGTCCAGGGTGACCCGCCTCGCCGGGACGCAGCTGGAGAGGAACCAGCAACCCTCCAGACCCCATTAGGGAAGAAGGGTGTTCAGATAATGGATGGATGGATGGATGGATGATTTTATTAAGGAAATCAAATGGACACAAACTTAAAATAAAATAGATTTTTGTTCATATAAGTTGTTTGAGCTCAGGCAGGTTAAATTAGGTGTGAATAGACCAACATGGTGCAAACATCTTCCAAATGTGTAATATAAATGAAAATCTATTTAAAGACAACGCTAACGAAGACAAGTGAACTTTACCACCATGTTGAGTGTTAAAGACAAACAGAAAGGACAAATGAAAATATTGATGAGGTGAAGGAAGTTATGGAGAAAAAAATCCTACAAAACAAAATGAAACTAATTCCACAAACTTATTTTTTTTTCCTTAATGCTAGGCCTGTCGCAATAAACGATAAATCAATTAATCGTACGATAAATTAAAACTATCAACGTCATTTTAATTATCGTCTCTTCCGGCCTTTTTCTCTTTCTGTTGATGACACTAAATGAAAAAAGGCTCAACTCCGCTGCTCTCCACTGACCCTCCCTTCCTCATTTCCTCAGTGTAATGTCCAGTTCACACTACAGACAGATCTCTGTAAATTTAGTTAAATTTTGTTTATTCTGAACAAAATCAACTGATTGACTAAAGACTTCAGAGGACATGAGTGCATCTTTTAAATCCATGCTGTTACTGAGTGAATAATGTGCATGAAAACAAATTATGCACAAACTCCTATATACCCACCATTACTGGATGTAGTTTTAACTTTCTATCCAATCACCACATTTAGATGTCGGTGCAATAAAGTCTCAGAATTTGGCCTCTTAGGGTGAATTTACACCTGACACACCTGGCCAGCTTTAGACGAGACAGAGTTTTCTCCTGTCATCATTTCTCCCTTTTGTGCAGGAGTTAATGCACTCAAGCAAACTCTGGCGCCGACCAATCAACCGGACCGAGACCCACTTTCTGAGGTGGTCTTAGTTCACTTCCAAACCAGTTGAAGTGAATCACTTCTGTGTGAATACAGACCAGCCTCGATCTGAACTAAATGAAATGTTTGTCTTGTTGAACTTTAAAGAGGAAGTTGAATCCCACAGAAGCATGGCAGTTTGCTTCTTTGGTTTGCATGTACTGAAATAATAATTTGCCAGGAAATCTCGACAGGATAAGCGTGATTATATAATGTATGGATTGTATAATTAAAACTAATGCTCCCAGAAATATGTGACCTGAACCATCATGAATGTTAATTGAAAATGTGCAACAGAAGAACAGAAAGGAAATGCAGATATAGTTGAGGAAGATGTAGAGAAAAATTTGCTGCACCAAATATCAGTAGAACTGAAAATACTCCAGGAACTTGAAATGTTTTTTCCCCCAAACTGACTGAACCACATGCCTCAAAATCTGGCACAAGCTCTGACCATTATTAAACAGAATTTGAACAGTTTTTAGAAATGGGATCATTTTAAATAAATAGTGAGCTATCAAATGTTTCTTTTGTTTACACGTTTTATGGATCTTAAGAAGACCTAAGGCCTTGTTTTCTAATTTATGGCAGATGGAATATGGGGTAACTGTGTCATCAAATGATTTCATGCTGAAACCAAGAACTGTGTCCACAAAGTCCAGCCTCTTTCCAGAGCGCAATGGTCTCTGCTAGGGATTGTCACTAAAAGCAGGCGATGTTCTCTATTATCCTGGTTTTTACTTCCCTGTATTGATAACTTTTACTTTTGCTAAGCAAAGTTATTTTGTTTCTTTTCTTTCTGACTCATAAGGGGTTTTCACAAACGTCAAGCAAATTTTCAATCATTCAAATGTAGAGCAGAATCGTTTTGAGTGATTTGGTCATCTTAAACTATTAATTTATCTTGAACTAATATTGAATGACTAAAGATATTTGAGGACATTGATATTTTTTACATTTAAATTGATACTGTTACTACTTGAATAATGTGCATGAAACAGACATTATGCACAAACTCCCAACATCCCCACTCTCAACTTTTACCTTCTTCTCAATCACATTTTGATCTTGATGAGATAAAATCTCTGAAATAAGCCTCGTAGTTATTCCTCCAAAGGTTTTAATGTGTTGTTCATGTTGGAAAAGATATTTTCTTGTATTGAGACAAAGGCTAAATGTACCTTGAACTCTGATAAATTCCACACTTTACAGAGTTTTTATACAAGTTAATCTGCTTTCTGGTTGCTACCAGGAAGTATGCAAACATTTCACTTGCTTGAGGAAAGGACAGGTTCAAATATTTTCTGTATTGTTGAATTTGAGCCAGAATATTTATGATGGTTTTTGTTTCATTCTCAGTAAAAGTAGGTGTGTGTTTGCAAGTCTTTGTACATAAAAAGAAGCGAGCTTGAAAGCTCACAGAACTGGCTCTCATCGTCTCTGAAGAGTACCAGGAGGTAAGTCTTTGAGCAATGATGAATTTGTTTTCATCAACCTGATGTAGAACTGCTTTTCGATGCGTCTCTGCCAGCACACCTGAATCTGTGATTGGGCCCTAAGCAGGAATCTGTAGAACCCAGTTACAAATTAATGAAGTAATTCAGCCAGATGTTTCAGGTGTGTTGGACCAGGGACACATCTGGCAGCTGCAGGACATCAGTCCTGAATCAGAGGATCTGTAGCTAATAGTTTCTTTAAAACCAAATCCCACACAGTCACTACTTTTCCCATATTTTTGTGAATTGATCCAGTTTCGCAAAACTCAACACTCTGCAGAACCTGATCTACAGACAGCAGAGAACATTCAACAAAGGTTTGTATCATTTTATTTTAATCTATGCAAAGGTTTATTATTTTTAAATACATTAGTCAGATTTTAGCAGAGTGATGATTTAGTGCAATGTTTCACATCCCAGTCTAAATCTTACTTTTTGTATTTTTATCTGACTTATTTTTCTCTTCCTTCTGATCTTAAACTTCATTTTGGTGTTCAGATTTCTAACTTCTGTTTCAGACATTGTTCATTTCATGGTGCATTTAATGATCCATTTATCAGTCATGTTTTCCTGATTTCATTTAGAAATACCTGAAAGTTTCCCTTCAGCAGAACAATATGCAAATAGATTCTGTGTTTTTTCAGGAATCTGTCACTGTTGCAAATCAAACATTTTGAGATCATCTGGATCTGCAAACTGTTGCCAACAACAGACCAAGGTTTGTTATGAATAATCATAAGCTCAACAGACTCAAGAGACCAAATATCTTTCATACTGACATTAATAGCTAAAACCAAATATATATTTCAGAGGACTTTGATTTCATTGTGATTTTCAGTTCTTCCAGGATGTTGCAATGTTCCAGCCTAAAAATTACTGATTTTGTGGGACTTTTTCAAATTTTAATCTAACATATGAGCCTCATCAGAGCACATATCCTAACTGATTGAATGTCACAGTACATTTTATGTTGTATAGTATTTTGCAGTAAGATGTGGCCAAGCAGTTCTCAGACAAATTTATGTTTCATCATAATAGCATGATTTAATATTGAACCATTAAGACTAATGAAAGATTTAATCCTAACACATTTATGTGGCAACAAAATCAGACATTAGGAAAATTTACATTTTGTTAAAGTTTTTACTTTGTTTGAAAGCTTTAGCACATTTTTCCCAGGAAGCCCATAAACATGGAGGATTGATGTTTTGAATTCATTAGCTCATTGGCTGTGTAGGTGAATTTTGAATCTTGATTAGACATAAAAGTAACAGGTTTTTCCAGTTTCATCATTGTTTCTGTTTTCTTCTGACTACAGGCAGATTGACACCGAAGGAGAACCAACACTGACAATCAGGATGTGCCTGTTATTGACCACACCTCTCTTCTTTGCTCTTGTTGTAATAGTTTTGTTACTCTGGCAGAACATCATCACTGTGACTGACTTAATGAAAGCAGGAAAGCAAGTTTCAGATGTGGTAATTCCAGCTTTGGACGATCCAAAGATATCAGGAGCATTAACACTAACCGTCACTGCAGTGTTCATTTTGACAAACTCACTGGAAACAACTCTGCTGGTTCTGGTTGATATCGCTCTGTGGTTGCATTGGCTCAATATTCTCCCACTGAGAGAGTTAATTAGGTTAGCTACAAAGTTTTATCAGTCTGTTGTACCGGGAACAAATCAGACCTGCACTGATTCAAAGCCTGAAGCTCAACGATTGGCTGATGTTGTCAAAGGGAAAAGCACTCTAATAACGTCGCAAACCAGCTGCACCCCGATTTACAAACTTCATCTAGAAGGGAAACAGATCAACATTAATGGCTGTAAGAGTTTCACTTTTGGAGAGAAATCTATGAATTGTAACAGAAACATCATGGTTCTTGGAGCTGCAGGTGCTGGGAAGTCCACTGTCATCAATGCGATGATAAACTACGTCCTAGGCGTTAGATGGGAAGACTCGTTTCGGTTTAAGTTAGTGGATGAAGGTCAGTCAGACTCACAGGTTCACAGTCAGACATCAGAAATCACAGTGTACAAACTCTACCACCAGGAGGGATTCAGGGTGAACTACTCCCTCACCATCATAGACACTCCAGGCTTTGGGGGAATCGGCGGCGTAGACAGAGACAAGGAGATCACAGAGCAGCTGCGTAACCTCTTTGCTAACCAGGAAGGTGTTGGTGAAGTTGATACTGTGTGTTTCGTAGTTCAGGCTGGTCTAACTGAACTGACATCAACACAAAGATATGTGTTTGATTCAGCACTCTCAATCTTTGGCAAAGATGTGGCAGAAAACATCAGGATCCTGGTGACGTTTGCAGACGAGCAGCAGCAACCAGTTGTAGAGGCCATCAAAGTGTCCGGTGTCCCATGTCCTAAAGGTGCAGATGGGCTGCCAGTTCACTTCAAATTCAATAACTCAGTGCTGTTTGCTAACAACAAATCCTTAGTGGCAAAGATCTGGTCCAATGAAGAGAAAACCTTTGAGTATTGGAACATGGGGACAAAGAACATGGCTGGTTTCTTTGCTAGTTTAGCAAACATCAAAACCATAAGATTGACAATGACCAATGAGGTCCTGAAAGAAAGAAAGCACCTGGAAAGTACAGTGGAGGAGCTGCAGAAGCAGGTTAAACTGGGCTTAGCCAAGCTAGAGGATATCAGGGAGACGAATGACAAACTCAAAGAGCATGAAGCAGAAATCAGAAACAATGAGAACTTTGAGTTTCAGGTTACTGTAAGAACAAATAAGCAAGTTGATATTCCTGACACTGGGAAGTTTGTCTTGAACTGCATGCAGTGTCATGTTACCTGTCACTACCCTTGTAACATACCAAGAGAAGAGGATAAAAAAGGATGTAACGCAATGGACAAAGATTCTGGATACTGTCAGGTGTGTCCAGGGAAATGTTTCTGGAATGTGCATCATAACCAGGCCTTCATGTGGGAATATCAGGAAATTTATGAGAAGAGAACAGTGAAAGAACTGAAAGAAAAATACGAGAAAGCCTTTGGACAGAAGGTAACCTTAGAGGAGCTGATGAAAAATCTGATGATGGAGTATCGATCTATGCAGGATGATGTGGTGAAACTGACTGCAGAGGCTGCAAAGTGTCTGAACAGACTGAAAGAGATAGTCCTGAACCCAAATCCCCTTATTTCTCCAGAATACATCGACATGCTCATTAAAGTAGAGGAACAGGAGGCCAAGACAGGCTGGGAGGACAGAGTTCAGTCTCTGATGAAAATGAAGGAAAAGGCAGAGATCATAGCTAAAGTAGAGAAGGGAGAGGAAATCCTGGTGAATCAGTAATCTGCTGATGCCTTCACAACAAATCTAAACTCAGAACTGTGCCAAGATGAGGCTAAAATAGATTTACTTCCACAAGTGGAATATGATATGTAAGCTTTATCAGACATTAATTTGTGTTTATTTCAAATGAAACAGACATGGGAGCAGCGTGGGATTGGGAGCTTAAAGAGAGACAAGGTAAAAATGTAAAGGAAAGAAGCAGGTGACATTAGAGGACACGATTGTTTTAATCAGCAATGATAAAGAAAATATAGAAGTTTAACAAAACCTGTAAGTTAGTTAGTTTTATTGACCTATCGTTCACCAACTTTCTTTTAGTGTTTTTTAAAATTTTGCAAATTTAGCTTTATAATGTCATAATATCATGAATAAAATTGTAAATGGGATTTTCTCCATGTAATGTTGAATCCAATTGAACCAATTGTTAGCAAGACTTTGGTTTTAAAAGGAAATTCTTTCAGTCACCCAAACTGTAGCAGCTACATTTAGCCACCTATAATGTTCTGTTCATCTGGAGGATAAAGTTCATTTTGTTTAGACAGTAAATCCTATTTTAACCAAAACTTTACCCTACCTTAAAGTTTTCAGTTAAATTTTTTTCTTGCGTCTTTTTGGTGGTAAATTTTATTGAATTTCTAATTAATTTGAGGGAAAATTGTATTTTCTTTGTATCACCTGATTCTTATATGAAACTTATTGCTATAATGTTTTTAGTTTATATTCAGGGCTTCAATGTTTCTTTGTGTCACATATATTTGATTTTGTGTCGTTCCACTTTTAATTTTATCTGGTTGCACACACTGCTGCATGCTTACTGTTGAGAATATATAATTGTGTGTTTTCCTCTTTTAGCTATTTGCATTCTTGAATATACATACTGCATGTTGGGAAACATCTTCAAATCTAAGGCTAAAGGAAATGACACAGTAGGGAACGCCTCTTTAGAAAGTAGCTCAGCCAGGCCAACAAAGGGAATTTAAAACTGTTTGATGCCATTTTGTTCTGTTGGCCCATAAAGATAGCATGAACAAATGGGCAAGCTGTTTTTCAGTCGTAATAAATGGAATTTATGGATTCAATTCCACTGGCTCTTCAACTTCACACATCAAGAACCTAATGGTGAAAGAATAATTCTCCACATTTCATAACCATATATTACGTAACACAGTCCTGGATAAACTGATAACGGCAGGCCAACATCCCTTAGCGAGTTTGTAGAATGAGACAAAGACAAAAGCATCCATTATTTGCTTCTCTCTGTTTCACCCTTAAGATGTGCCGAGTGAAGCCCAGCATTGCAGTCCGTGAATGTCATTGCTCCATGTTAATATTCATCCAAAATACATTAAAGATCTGCTGCTTTTGTTTCAGAAGTTGCAGCCTCTCGGGCTGTCACCTTATGGTGGTGGAGGGGTTTAAGGGGCTCAATGATCCTAGGATCTCTGCTGTCTGGGGCTTCATGCCCCTGGTAGGGTCACCCAAGACACAGGTACAAGGTGAGAGACCAGACAACGTGCAGACCCAAGACCCTGATGATGGAAAAGAGCTTTGGACTTTGTCTTCCCTCACCCAGATGCGGGTCACCGGGGCCCCACTCTGGAGCCAGGCTGAGGAGGGGCACGATGGCGTGCTCCATGGGCTTTTACCCATGGAGCCCAGCCGGGCTCAGCCCAAAGAGGAAATGTTTGTCCCCCCTCCCATGGGCCAACGACCTATGAGAGGGACCAAACGGGTTGGGTCAATGTGAAATGGGTGACGGCCTTGGGAGGGTGGCCCAGGTGGTCTCATCGTCGTTTGCAGATGTTTGCTCTTGAGATGTGGAATGTCACCTCTGTTGGGGAAGGAGCCGGAGCTAGTGTGTCAGGTTGAGAGGTTCCGACTAAATAGTCGGTCTCTCCACCACTCATGGCTCTGGTCCTGGAACCAGTCTCCTTGAGAGGGGCTGGACATACTTCCACTCTGGAGTTGTCCATGGTGAGAGGCTGGTGCCTGTCGTGGCGGCAACCCTCAAACTTGTGGTGGACATCTTCAGTGAGGGAAGCCGTCAGGCTGAAGAAGGAGTCCTATCGGGCCTTTTTGGCCTGTGGGACTCCGGAAGCAGCTGATGGGTACTGGTGAAGCGGCATGTGGCTCGGGTGGTTGCTGAGGCAAAAACTTGGGAGTGGGAGGAGTTTGGAGAGGCCATGGAGAAAGACTTCCGTACGGCTTCGAGGCGATTCTGGTCCACCATCCGGCGTCTCAGGAGGGGGAAGAAGTGCAGCAACAACATTGTTTACAGTGGGGATGGTGTGCTGCTGACCTCAACTCGGGATGTTGTGGACTGGTGGGCAGAATACTTCTAAGACCTCCTCAGTCCCACCAACGGGGCCCTCCTCCTGGAGAGGAGGGTCCCGTGGGTGGTGATGAGGACAGGGCTGGAGATCAGTTGAATGATATTAAAAAAAAATTCTGAGTTGTATGAGATTATTTAAATCAGGTCTATATATAAGCTGCATAGTACAGTCATGGCCACCAGGCTCAGGAAGCTGAGCCTGGGGACTCTGGGTTGGGCTCTCCAATCTCTGGGGTCGAGGTCGCCGAGGTGGTCAAAAAGCTCCTTGGTGGCAGGGCCCCGGGGGTGGATGAGATCCGCCCGGAGTTCCTCAAGGCTCTGGATGTTGTGGGGTTGTGTTGGTTAACTCTGGAATATCGCATGGACATCGGAGGCAGGTCCCGTGAATTGGCAGACTGGGGTGGTGGTCCCCCTGTTCAAAAAGGGGGACCGGAGGGTGTGCTCCAATTACAGGGGGGTCACATTCTTAAGCCTCACTGGCAAGGTCTATTCGGGGGTCCTGGAGAGGAGGGTCTGTTGGATTGTCCAACCTTGGATTCAGGAAGTTGTTAGCAGTGTGGTTCTGGTCGTGGAACACTGGACCAGCTCTACACCCTCACCAGGGTCCTGGAGGGTTCTGGGAGTTCGCCCAACCAGTCTACATGTGTTTTGTGGACTTGGAAAAGGCGTAATCCAGTTTTTTTGTAACTACTTAAAATTTGGATTCAATTGCATTAAAATAAATGCTATTACATTCCTTTGGTTTTTGGTTTGTTCCTTTTCTTGTGGATTATGTTCCATGGGTCTTGGGATATTCATTGACACATTTATTAAATTAAATTCTACACACAAATACTCCATTAGGACTTTGTGGATTTGTAAAAAAAGTATGCTAAAAATTAAAATAAACAGTAAAACATATATAGGTAATCAAATCCTTCATGTAGTATGTTGTTGATGTAGGACTGGAGTTAAAGACCTCCTGCTCTACGGAGTCTAAATAATGTTCCTTTGTGATTCTAAGAACTTCTATCAGGACCAATGAATTAATCTTGGACATAAACTAACAAAACTGAAAATGGGTTTGATTTGACTGACATTTCAGTGAAGTATTCTGGGCTAACTGCTATTATGTGTTTCATTTTAGTATTTACTTCAGTTGAATGATGTTAAAATATTTTTCTGAGTTGTATGAGATTATTTAAATCAGGTCTATATATTAGCTGCATAGTATGTGTGGAAGTTGTTCCTTCAAAGGAAAGTCAGGTGGTAGGATTATTAATTATGGTGAATATAGATTTAAAGCTAATGCTCCTTAAGACACATGACACATTTGCGTTTTGTTTGGCTGCTGAATCATCTGAGAAACAGAAATGGCATCAGGAATCGGCAGCAGATTGAGGATGGATGTTAAAGAGGAATCGCTACAATCAAGTGAGGATCTGCTGGACTCATCTAAAGGTAGGTGAAGCAATACCTGGAAGACGTCTCAAGGTAAGAGCTGCTGCTGGTCGTTGCTAGCAGATGGCTAGCTGTTGATGCTAGCTTTTGATGCTAACTGTTGATGCTAACTGTTTGGCTCATGCTGTTTTTGGAAGTTCTGAATCTCTGCTGAGAGTCCATTCAGATAAATGCGCTCTGAAGGATTCTGAAAATCATTATACTTTGTGTTTTTTCTGTTTTACTTGTGAATCTGCTTCTGCTGTGGTGATGTAATCTGTAATCTGGAAATGTTTTGATACAACAAGCATGTTGGAATCTGAAGATCAAGACTGAAAATCAGTTTTGATGCTACAATGTAAAGATGTAAAATGGGGAAAATGGCAGCTAACACTTTGACAAATAAGTTAAAAAGCAGCAGGAAGAACATTCACTTTAAAATGATCACTTTCATAAACCTCGATTTAAATTTAAAGTGACTTATACTGACATAAATAATGAACTGATGTTTGGGAGTTAAAATAAGATCTTTCAATTAGACTTCAACAAAAAAAAAATTAAAGCCAGTTACCCAATAGTTTGATATTCAATCTAAATATTTCAGAAACAGGTATCTTTACTCACCAGCATCATCTACTACAATTATCAATAATTCAAACTGATAATATTTATGTTCTGCATCAATATGAAGTTAATTTTGGTGTTTGAAAAATACTCTGCCACTTTCAGTTTCATCTTTCCTGCTGTTAAAAGAACGATTCAAACACAATGGCGCCATCTGGTGACCATGCAGGTAAGTGTCTGAGTCATTATTTGATTATTAGAATATAATCTTTAGCCGTTGTACCCAAATGATTATTCTGAAGTTAGTTGCTTTGTTCATATAGAACCTGTTTTCTTTTTTCTACTCTTGATTCATTTATATAAAGTTAGAACCTAAAGGAAACCTAACACACATTGGCATGACTTTGTCCTGTAATCTTATTTATTTTTTCTCAGTTTTGTCTTATTGCTTTAAGACTCAGTCTGTTTTAGTTGTAGTCTAAGGAGTTTTTGTTTCTCCATAATAAATGAAACCGGTTGTTTCTTCTTTTGTTTGGTTGAAAGCGGTAAATATAAGTTGTCACCGTTTGAGGTTTGGTGTAAACTTTACCTTACCAGGAATACATCGTAACATGTATGCACTTTAGCTTTCTGTTTGGAAAATGTGCAGTGAGTCTGTCGGCAAAAACTTGAAACTTGAATATATTCTCCATAGAAAAGTAGTTTTGTAAACAGTTTTCAGATAAACATGTAGAGTTTTTAAACTCAACAAAAGAGATGCCACAAGTTACTACAAGGCTTGGAGAAAATGTTTTTACCTGGGATGAATCTAATTCACAAGCTATTCTTAATCTTTGGCTTTCAAAGATTGAGAAAGTCGGCCTTCTATCACCTGAAGAACATTTCCAGGATTAAAGGACTAATGTCTCAGCCAGATCTAGAGAAACTCATCCATGCGTTTATCTTCAGTCGTATTGATTATTGTAACGGCGTCTTCACAGGTCTGTCCAACAAATCAATCAAACAGCTGCAGCTGATCCAGAATGCTGCTGCTGCAGTTCTGACTAAAACCAGGAAGATAGAGCACATAACACCAGTTTTAAAGTCTCTCCACTGGCTCCCTGTAGCTCAAAGAATAGACTTTAAAATACTGTTGTTAGTTTATAAATCGCTGAATGGTTTAGCACCACAATACATTAAAGATCTGCTGCTGTTGTATCAACCTTCCAGAACTCTGAGGTTCTGGTTCTGGTTCTGCTCTGCATCCCCAGAACCAGAACCAAACGAGGAGAAGCAGCATTTAGCATCTATGCACCACAAATCTGGAACAAACTTCCAGAAAACTGTAAAACAGCTGAAACACTGACTTCCTTTAAATCTCAACTAAAAACCCACTTGTTTAGAGTTTTATTTGAAACGTAATCAATTCCAGATTTATTAACGGAATCTGATTTAATGTTGTGTTTTGATTATTGATTCTGTGTTGCATTTTGTTTTTGTGTTTGATTTGATGTAAATCACTTTGAAATGCCTTGATGCTAAAATGTGCTATACAAATAAAATTTGATTGATTGATTGATTTTATTAAGGAAATCAAATGGACACAAACTTAAAATAAAATTGATTTTTTAACTGATTCAGCTGAAATACTAACACCATTCTGATAGTATTTATTATAGTAAAATGATTTCGAAATATTTTTGTTCATATAAGTTGTTTGAGCTCAGGCAGGTTAAATTAGGTGTGAATAGACCAACATGGTGCAAACATCTTCCAAATGTGTAATATAAATGAAAATCTATTTAAAGACAACGCTAACAAAGACAAGTGAACTTTACCACCATGTTGAGTGTTAAAGACAAACAGAAAGGACAAATGAAAATATTGATGAGGTGAAGGACGTTATGGAGAAAAAAATCCTACAAAACAAAATGAAACTAATTCCACAAACTTATTTTTTCCTTAATGCTAGGCCTGTCGCAATAAGCGATAAATCAATTAATAAATGCGATAAATTAAAACTATCAACGTCATTTTAATTATCGTCTCTTCCGGCCTTTTTCTCTTTCTGTTGATGACACTAAATGAAAAAAGGCTCAACTCCGCTGCTCTCCACTGACCCTCCCTTCCTCATTTCCTCAGTGTAACGTCCAGTTCACACTACAGACAGATCTCTGTAAATTTAGTTAAATTTTGTTTATTCTGAACAAAATCAACTGATTGACTAAAGACTTCAGAGGACATGAGTGCATCTTTTAAATCCATGCTGTTACTGAGTGAATAATGTGCATGAAAACAAATTATGCACAAACTCCTATATACCCACCATTACTGGATGTAGTTTTAACTTTCTATCCAATCACCACATTTAGATGTCGGTGCAATAAAGTCTCAGAATTTGGCCTCTTAGGGTGAATTTACACCTGACACACCTGGCCAGCTTTAGACGAACCAGAGTTTTTCTCCTGTCATCATTTCTCCCTTTTGTGCAGGAGTTAATGCACTCAAGCAAACTCTGGCGCCGACCAATCAACCGGACCGAGACCCACTTTCTGAGGTGGTCTTAGTTCACTTCCAAACCAGTTGAAGTGAATCACTTCTGTGTGAATACAGACCAGCCTCGATCTGAACTAAATGAAATGTTAGTCTTGTTGAACTTTAAAGAGGAAGTTGAATCCCACAGAAGCATGGCAGTTTGCTTCTTTGGTTTGCATGTACTGAAATAATCATTTGCCAGGAAATCTCGACAGGATAAGCGTGATTATATAATGTATGGATTGTATAATTAAAACTAATGCTCCCAGAAATATGTGACCTGAACCATCATGAATGTTAATTGAAAATGTGCAACAGAAGAACAGAAAGGAAATGCAGATATAGTTGAGGAAGATGTAGAGAAAAATTTGCTGCACCAAATATCAGTAGAACTGAAAATACTCCAGGAACTTGAAATGTTTTTCCCCAAACTGACTGAACCACATGCCTCAAAATCTGGCACAAGCTCTGACCATTTTAAACAGAATTTGAACAGTTTTTAGAAATGGGATCATTTTAAATAAATAGTGAGCTATCAGAGTGTTTCTTTGGTTTACACGTTTTATGGATCTTAAGAAGACCTAAGGCCTTGTTTTCTAATTTATGGCAGATGGAATATGGGGTAACTGTGTCATCAAATGATTTCATGCTGAAACCAAGAACTGTGTCCACAAAGTCCAGCCTCTTTCCAGAGCGCAATGGTCTCTGCTAGGGATTGTCACTAAAAGCAGGCGATGTTCTCTATTATCCTGGTTTTACTTCCCTGTATTGATAACTTTTACTTTTGCTAAGCAAAGTTATTTTGTTTCTTTTCTTTCTGACTCATAAGGGGTTTTCACAAACGTCAAGCAAATTTTCAATCATTCAAATGTAGAGCAGAATCGTTTTGAGTGATTTGGTCATCTTAAACTATTAATTTATCTTGAACTAATATTGAATGACTAAAGATATTTGAGGACATTGATATTTTTTACATTTAAATTGATACTGTTACTACTTGAATAATGTGCATGAAACAGACATTATGCACAAACTCCCAACATCCCCACTCTCAACTTTTACCTTCTTCTCAATCACATTTTGATCTTGATGAGATAAAATCTCTGAAATAAGCCTCGTAGTTATTCCTCCAAAGGTTTTGTTAACGTGTTATTCATGTTGGAAAAGATATTTTCTTGTATTGAGACAAAGGCTAAATGTACCTTGAACTCTGATAAATTCCACACTTTACAGAGTTTTTATACAAGTTAATCTGCTTTCTGGTTGCTACCAGGAAGTATGCAAACATTTCACTTGCTTGAGGAAAGGACGGGTTCAAATATTTTCTGTATTGTTGAATTTGAGCCAGAATATTTATGATGGTTTTTGTTTCATTCTCAGTAAAAGTAGGTGTGTGTTTGCAAGTCTTTGTACATAAAAAGAAGCGAGCTTGAAAGCTCACAGAACTGGCTCTCATCGTCTCTGAAGAGTACCAGGAGGTAAGTCTTTGAGCAATGATGAATTTGTTTTCATCAACCTGATGTAGAACTGCTTTTCGATGTGTCTCTGCCAGCACACCTGAATCTGTGATTGGGCCCTAAGCAGGAATCTGTAGAACCCAGTTACAAATTAATGAAGTAATTCAGCCAGATGTTTCAGGTGTGTTGGACCAGGGACACATCTGACAGCTGCAGGACATCAGTCCTGAATCAGAGGATCTGTAGCTAATAGTTTCTTTAAAACCAAATCCCACACAGTCACTACTTTTCCCATATTTTTGTGAATTGATCCAGTTTCGCAAAACTCAACACTCTGCAGAACCTGATCTACAGACAGCAGAGAACATTCAACAAAGGTTTGTATCATTTTATTTTGATCTATGCAAAGGTTTATTATTTTTAAATACATTAGTCAGATTTTAGCAGAGTGATGATTTAGTGCAATGTTTCACATCCCAGTCTAAATCTTACTTTTGTATTTTTATCTGACTTATTTTTCTCTTCCTTCTGATCTTAAACTTCATTTTGGTGTTCAGATTTCTAACTTCTGTTTCAGACATTGTTCATTTCATGGTGCATTTAATGATCCATTTATCAGTCATGTTTTCCTGATTTCATTTAGAAATACCTGAAAGTTTCCCTTCAGCAGAACAATATGCAAATAGATTCTGTGTTTTTTCAGGAATCTGTCACTGTTGCAAATCAAACATTTTGAGATCATCTGGATCTGCAAATTGTTGCCAACAACAGACCAAGGTTTGTTATGAATAATCATAAGCTCAACAGACTCAAGAGACCAAATATCTTTCATACTGACATTAATAGCTAAAAACCAAATATATATTTCAGAGGACTTTGATTTCATTGTGATTTTCAGTTCTTCCAGGATGTTGCAATGTTCCAGCCTAAAAATTACTGATTTTGTGAGACCTTTTTCAAATTTTAATCTAACATATGAGCCTCATCAGAGCACATATCCTAACTGATTGAATGTCACAGTACATTTTATGTTGTATAGTATTTTGCAGTAAGATGTGGCCAAGCAGTTCTCAGACAAATTTATGTTTCATCATAATAGCATGATTTAATATTGAACCATTAAGACTAATGAAAGATTTAATCCTAACACATTTATGTGGCAACAAAATCAGACATTAGGAAAATTTACATTTTGTTAAAGTTTTTACTTTGTTTGAAAGCTTTATTTTTCCCAGGAAGCCCATAAACATGGAGGATTGATGTTTTGAATTCATTAGCTCATTGGCTGTGTAGGTGAATTTTGAATCTTGATTAGACATAAAAGTAACAGGTTTTTCCAGTTTCATCATTGTTTCTGTTTTCTTCTGACTACAGGCAGATTGACACCGAAGGAGAACCAACACTGACAATCAGGATGTGCCTGTTATTGACCACACCTCTCTTCTTTGCTCTTGTTGTAATAGTTTTGTTACTCTGGCAGAACATCATCACTGTGACTGACTTAATGAAAGCAGGAAAGCAAGTTTCAGATGTGGTAATTCCAGCTTTGGACGATCCAAAGATATCAGGAGCATTAACACTAACCGTCACTGCAGTGTTCATTTTGACAAACTCACTGGAAACAACTCTGCTGGTTCTGGTTGATATCGCTCTGTGGTTGCATTGGCTCAATATTCTCCCACTGAGAGAGTTAATTAGGTTAGCTACAAAGTTTTATCAGTCTGTTGTACCGGGAACAAATCAGACCTGCACTGATTCAAAGCCTGAAGCTCAACGATTGGCTGATGTTGTCAAAGGGAAAAGCACTCTAATAACGTCACAAACCGGCTGCACCCCAATTTACAAACTTCATCTAGAACAGAAACAGATCAACATTAATGGCTGTAAGAGTTTCACTTTTGGAGAGAAATCTATGAATTGTAACAGAAACATCATGGTTCTTGGAGCTGCAGGTGCTGGGAAGTCCACTGTCATCAATGCGATGATAAACTACGTCCTAGGCGTTAGATGGGAAGACTCGTTTCGGTTTAAGTTAGTGGATGAAGGTCAGTCAGACTCACAGGTTCACAGTCAGACATCAGAAATCACAGTGTACAAACTCTACCACCAGGAGGGATTCAGGGTGAACTACTCCCTCACCATCATAGACACTCCAGGCTTTGGGGGAATCGGCGGCGTAGACAGAGACAAGGAGATCACAGAGCAGCTGCGTAACCTCTTTGCTAACCAGGAAGGTGTTGGTGAAGTTGATACTGTGTGTTTCGTAGTTCAGGCTGGTCTAACTGAACTGACATCAACACAAAGATATGTGTTTGATTCAGCACTCTCAATCTTTGGCAAAGATGTGGCAGAAAACATCAGGATCCTGGTGACGTTTGCAGACGAGCAGCAGCAACCAGTTGTAGAGGCCATCAAAGTGTCCGGTGTCCCATGTCCTAAAGGTGCAGACGGGCTGCCAGTTCACTTCAAATTCAATAACTCAGTGCTGTTTGCTAACAACAAATCCTTAGTGGCAAAGATCTGGTCCAATGAAGAGAAAACCTTTGAGTATTGGAACATGGGGACAAAGAACATGGCTGGTTTCTTTGCTAGTTTAGCAAACATCAAAACCATAAGATTGACAATGACCAATGAGGTCCTGAAAGAAAGAAAGCACCTGGAAAGTACAGTGGAGGAGCTGCAGAAGCAGGTTAAACTGGGCTTAGCCAAGCTAGAGGATATCAGGGAGACGAATGACAAACTCAAAGAGCATGAAGCAGAAATCAGAAACAATGAGAACTTTGAGTTTCATGTTACTGTAAGAACAAATAAGCAGGTTGATATTCCTGACACTGGGACGTTTATCACCAACTGCATGCAGTGTCATGTTACCTGTCACTACCCTTGTAACATACCAAAAGATGAGGATAAAAAAGGATGTAACGCAATGGACAAAGATTCTGGATACTGTCAGGTGTGTCCAGGGAAATGTTTCTGGAATGTGCATCGTAACCAGGACTTCATGTGGAAATATCAGGAAATTTATGAGAAGAGAACAGTGAAAGAACTGAAAGAAAAATACGAGAAAGCCTTTGGACAGAAGGTAACCTTAGAGGAGCTGATGAAAAATCTGATGATGGAGTATCGATCTATGCAGGATGATGTGGTGAAACTGATTGCAGAGGCTGCAAAGTGTCTGAACAGACTGAAAGAGATAGTCCTGAACCCAAATCCCCTTACCACTCCAGAATACATCGACATGCTCATTAAAGGAGAGGAACAGGAGGCCAAGACAGGCTGGGAGGACAGAGTTCAGTCTCTGATGAAGATGAAGGAAAAGGCAGAGATCATAGCTAAAGTAGAGAAGGGAGAGGAAATCCTGGTGAATCAGTAATCTGCTGATGCCTTCACAACAAATCTAAACTCAGAACTGTGCCAAGATGAGGCTAAAATAGATTTACTTCCACAAGTGGAATATGATATGTAAGCTTTATCAGACATTAATTTGGTTTTATTTCAAATGAAACAGACATGGGAGCAGCGTGGGATTGGGAGCTTAAAGAGAGACAAGGTAAAAATGTAAAGGAAAGAAGCAGGTGACGTTAGAGGACACGATTGTTTTAATCAGCAATGATAAAGAAAATATAGAAGTTTAACAAAACCTGTAAGTTACAGTTAGTTTGATTGACCTATCGTTCACCAACTTTCTTTTAGTGTTTTTTAAAATTTTGCAAATTTAGCTTAATGTCATAATATCATGAATAAAAATGTAAATTGGATTTTCTCCATGTAATGTTGAATCCAATTGAACCAATTGTTAGCAAGACTTTGGTTTTAAAAGGAAATTCTTTCAGTCACCCAAACTGTAGCAGCTACATGCGTTAGCCACCTATAATGTTCTGTTCATCTGGAGGATATAGTTCATTTTGTTTAGACAGTAAATCCTATTTTAACCAAAACTTTACCCTACCTTAAAGTTTTCAGTTAAATTTTTTTCTTGCGTCTTTTTGGTGGTAAATTTTATTGAATTTCTAATTAATTTGAGGGAAAATTGTATTTTCTTTGTATCACCTAATTCTTATATGAAACTTATTACTATAATGTTTTTATTTTTTATTCAGGGTTTCAATGTTTCTTTGTGTCACATATATTTGATTTTGTGTCGTTCCACTTTTAATTTTATCTGGTTGCACACACTGCTGCATGCTTACTGTTGAGAATATATAATTGTGTGTTTTCCTCTTTTAGCTATTTGCATTCTTGAATATACATGCTCGCATGTTGGGAAACATCTTCAAATCTAAGGCTAAAGGAAATGACACAGTAGGGAACGCCCTCTTTAGAAAGTAGCTCAGCCAGGCCAACAAAGGGAATTTAAAACTGTTTGATGCCATTTTGTTCTGTTGGCCCACAAGGATAGCATGAACAAATGGGCAAGCTGTTTTTCAGTCGTAATAAATGGAATTTATGGATTCAATTCCACTGGCTCTTCAACTTCACACATCAAGAACCTAATGGTGAAAGAATAATTCTCCACATTTCATAACCATATATTGCACGTAACACAGTCATGGATAAACTGATAACGGCAGGCCAACATCCCTTAGCGAGTTTGTAGAATGAGGCAAAGACAAAAGCATCCATTATTTGCTTCTCTCTGTTTCACCCTTAAGATGTGCCGAGTGAAGCCCAGCATTGCAGTCCGTGAATGTCATTGCTCCATGTTAATATTCATCCAAAATACATTAAAGCTGTTTCAACCTTCCAGACCTCTGAGGTCTGAATATGGAGAATCATCATTCAGCTTCTCTGCACCTCTTAGAAAACTTAAAAACAGCTGAAACACTGAGTTCCTTTAGTTCAAGACTTAAACTCAGTAGAGTTTACTGTGAACCGTCATAAATGGAACATTGACCAACTTATTTGGAGGTTTTAATGATGTCACTTGACAAACTGTAATGTCTGTTACTGGTTGTCACAGTTGTTGACTGTATGATGTGTTACTGAAGTTTTTTTGTTTTCCTGATGTAAATAACTCTGAGCTCCATTGTTCCAGATATGATATACATAAATAAATAAACTTGCTTTATTTGAATGTCTTGTAATACTTGATAATTTCTGGCATTAAGGCCTTGGTTTATATTTAACTAAAATCTAATTATTTCTTAATGTAATAATCCCGTAGGGTTTACTGGAACTGGGAAAATGAATTTGATTGTTGCAGGATAAAAAATGTACAACATAACATTAGTGTCATCTTAAATATAACGTCTAAAAAATTTCTTAAAGTCAACAGACTTCTTACTACCTCATGTTTCCACACTGAAACCAACTTCAGACTCCACTGGTTTCATTGCCTTTTTTGCTGTCCAAGTTAAATAATTCCTTTTCTAAATTATTAAACTTTGGATTCAATTGCATGAAAATAAATGCTATTACAGTCCTTTGGTTTTTGGTTTGTTCCTTTTCTTGTGGATTATGTTCTACGGGTCTTGGGATATTCATTGACACATTTATTAAATTAAATTCTACACACAAATACTCCATTAGGACTTTCTGGATTTTTTTTTACAAGTATACTAAAAATTAAAATAAACAATAAAACATATATAGGTAATCAAATCCTTCACGTAGTACGTTGTTGATGTAGGACTGGAGTTAAAGACCTCCTGCTCTATGGAGTCTAAATAATGTTCCTTTGTGATTCTAAGATCTTCTATCAGGACCAATGAATTAATCTTGGACTTAAACTATCCATACATCCATCCATCTTCTTCCGCTTATCCGGTGTCGGGTCGCGGGGGTAGCAGCTTCAGAAGGGAGGCCCAGACTTCCCTCTCCCCAGCCACTTCCACCAGCTCCTCCGGAGGAATCCCAAGGCGTTCCCAGGCCAGCCGAGAGACATAGTCCCTCCAGCGTGTCCTGGGTCTTCCCCGGAGCCTCCTCCTGGTGGGACGTGCCCGGAACACCTCACCAGGGAGGCGTCCAGATGCCCGAGCCACCTCAACTGGCCCCTCTCGACGTGAAGGAGCAGCGGCTCTACTCTGAGTCCCTCCCGGATGACTGAGCTTCTCACCCTATCTCTAAGGGAGAGCCCAGCCACCCTACGGAGAAAACCCATTTCGGCCGCTTGTATCCGCGATCTCGTTCTTTCGGTCATGACCCAAAGCTCATGACCATAGATGAGGGTGGGAACGTAGATCGACCGGTAAATCGAGAGCTTCGCTTTTTGGCTCAGCTCTCTCTTCACCACGACGGACCGGTACAGCGCCCGCTTGACGGCAGACGCTGCACCAATCCGCCTGTCGATCTCCCGCTCCCTTCTTCCCCCATTCGTGAACAAGATCCCGAGATACATAAACTCCTCCACTTGGGACAGGACACCCCCCCTGACCCAGAGAAGGCACTCTACCCTTTTCCGGCTCAAGACCATGGCCTCAGATTTGGAGGCACTGATCGCGATCCCCGCCGCTTCACACTCGGCTGCGAACCGCTCCAGCGAGAGCTGCAGATCACGTCCCAATGAAGCCAAAAGGACCACATCATCCGCAAAAAGCAGAGATGCAATCCTAAGGCCACCAAAACGGAGCCCCTTAACACCCTAGCTGCACCTAGAAATTCTGTCCATAAAAGTAATGAACAGAATCGGTGACAAAGGGCAGCCCTGGCGGAGTCCAACTCTCACCGGAAACGAGCCCGACTTACTGCCGGCAATGCGGACCAGACTCTGACACCGGTCGTACAGGGACCTGACAGCCCGTATTAAGGAGCCCGTAACCCCATACTCCCGGAGAACCCCCCACAGGGCTCCCCGAGGGACACGGTCGAACGCCTTCTCCAAGTCCACAAAACACATGTAGACTGGTTGGGCGAACTCCCATGCACCCTCCAGGACCCTGCTGAGGGTGTAGAGCTGGTCCAGTGTTCCACGACCAGGACGAAAACCACACTGCTCTTCCTGAATCCGAGGTTCGACAATCCAACGGACACTCCTCTCCAGAACCCCCGAATAGACCTTGCCAGGGAGGCTTACGAGTGTGACCCCCCTATAATTGGAGCACACCCTCCGGTCCCCCTTTTTGAACAGGGGGACCACCACCCCAGTCTGCCAATCCAGGGGAACTGCCCCCAATGTCCATGCGATATTGCAGAGTCGCGTTAGCCAGCACAACCCTACAACATCCAGAGCCTTGAGGAACTCCGGGCGGATCTCATCCACCCCCGGGGCCCTGCCACCGAGGAGCTTTTTAACCACCTCGGCGACCTCGACCCCAGAAATTGGAGAGCCCAACCCAGAGTCCCCAGGCTCAGCTTCCAAAATAGAAGGCATGTCGGTGGGATTGAGGAGGTCTTCAAAGTACTCTGCCCACCGGCCCACAACATCCCGAGTTGAGGTCAGCAGCACACCATCCCCACTGTAAACAGTGTTGGTGCTGCACTGCTTCCCCCTCCTGAGACGCCGGATGGTGGACCAGAATCGCCTCGAAGCCGTACGGAAGTCTTTCTCCATGGCCTCTCCAAACTCCTCCCACACCCGAATTTTTGCCTCAGCAACCATCAGCTGCTTCTGGAGTCCCACAGGCCAAAAAGGCCCGATAGGACTCCTTCTTCAGCCTGACGGCTTCCCTCACCGAAGGTGTCCACCAACGGGTTCGAGGGTTGCCGCCGCGACAGGCACCGACAACCTTGCGGCCACAGCTCAGATGAGCCGCCTCGACAATGGAGGCATGGAACACGGTCCACTCAGACTCCATGTCCCCCACCTCCCCCGGGACGTGTTCAAAGTTCTGCCGGAGGTGGGAGTTAAAGCTCCGTCTCACAGGGGATTCCGCCAGACGTTCCCAGCAGACCCTCACAACACGTTTGGGCCTGCCAGGTCTGACCGGCATCCTCCCCCACCAGCGGAGCCAACTCACTGGTAGCGGAGCTGTCCACTGACCACTACTGACCAGGTAGTGGTCAGTGGACAGCTCCGCACCTCTCTTCACCCGAGTGTCCAAGACATACGGCCGCAAGTCCGATGAAACGATGACAAAGTCGATCAGCGAACTGCGGCCTAGGGTGTCCTCGTGCCAAGTGCACATATGGACACCCTTATGCTTGAACATGGTGTTCGTTATGGACAATCCATGACGAGCACAGAAGTCCAACAACAGAACACCACTCCAGTTCAGATCGGGGGGGCCGTTCCTCCCAACCACGCACCTCCAGGCCTCACTGTCATTGCCCACGTGAGCGTTAAAGTCCCCCAGCAGAACAAGGGAGTCCCCAGGTGGAGCCCTCTCCAGTACCCCCTCTAGGGACTCCTAAAAGGGTGGGTAACCTGATCTGTCGTTTGGCCCGTAAGCACAAACGACAGTCAGGACCCGTCCCCCCACCCGTAGGCGGAGGGAGGCTACCCTCTCATTCACCGGGGTAAACCCCAACGTACAGGCGCTGAGATGGGGAGCAACAAGTATGCCCACTCCTGCCCGACGCCTCTCACCTTGGGCAACTCCAGAGTGGAAGTATGTCCAGACCCTCTCAAGGAGACTGGTTCCAGAACCAGAGCCATGCGTCGAGGTGAGACCGACTATTTCTAGCCGGAACCTCTCGACCTCACACACACTAGCTCCGGCTCCTTCCCCACCAGAGAGGTGACCTTCCACGTCCCAAGAGCTTCTGCAACCGAGGATCGGACCGCCAGGGCCCCCTCCCTCGGCCGCCACCCATCACACAATGCACCCGACCCCGTTGGCCCCTCTCACGGGTGGTGGGCCCATGGGAGGGGGGACCCATGTTTCCTCTTCGGGCTGTGCCGGCCGGGCTCCATGGGTAAAAGATATGAAGAGGTTCAATATTCAAATTACTCATTGAATGTTACAGGTTTTTATTAGCATTTGAACAGTCTAATGTGTAGTTTCATCAGTACATTGTATGGCCCAAAATGAGAACAAGTTTTGCGCATCTTGTATAAGGAATTATTTTACGTAAAAAGGGTTTTGTCTTGGTCATGCTGCAGTGGACCAGATCTAGCTGAAGGAAGTTTGCTTCTCCATTGTACATGTTTTCTGGATCTCAAGAAAACTTAAGAGTCTCGACACACAAGAAGCAACAAACCACCGTGAAAGGCAAAGGTTTTCCGCCACGTGAGGTGAACCCAACATACGATAGTGACAGTACTGTCAACAGTGACGAGTTGATGCCAGTGTGTCCGTAGCTAGCCTGTGTGTCCACGTCTACATGTATGAGCTCAAAGTTTTACGTACATGGATTACACCAGTTGCTTGGCTGAAAGAGGGAAAACCGAAATTAATGGAGAGTGAGCGATGTCAACAAATTCAATTCATTTTATTCTTATAGAGCCAATTCACAGAAATCGTCGTCTTAGGCAGGTCACAAAAAATCCATTTCCACTATACATATAAAATATTACAATGAATCCTAGCTTTCACACAGAGCAGTAATCTCAATTATTCAAAATAGTTTAAACTGTCTTGTATCTATGTAACCAGTAGACAACCGCTTGCTTTTTGTTGTACACCGCAGCAGTTCCTCATACCAAGCACATCTCCAGAGGAAAAGAAAAATTCCCCTTTATCAGGAAGAAACCTCCACCTCAATCAGAGGCTTTTCTCTAAGCAAAGATATTCATCCTGGTTTCCTTGCTGAAAAACATTTAATTTTATTTTTATTTCCTGATGTTCAAGATGCATACTGTTAAGTAAAGACATTTTCTTCCTGATACTGTTGCTGACTCATACAAGAGTTTTTAATTAAGTCAGAAACAAGATTTTAATTGTCTGAAGGTAGAGCAGAATGGTTCTGGTCGATTTATTTATTTTGAACTGAATTTATCCTTAACCAAAATCATATGAACAATAAAAAACTTTAGAGGACATCAATATATCTTTTAAAGCTTAAATCAATCCTGTTATTGACTGAATTATGCAGCTGAAAACAAACAATCTGTACAAACTCCAACACACAAAACTGAATCCAGTTTGGACTTTTTACTAAATCACTACATTTGGATGTTTTCTATTACTAAGTCGTTATCACTTTTGACAACTTTTTTGAGCTTATACACACTAAAATTACCTCAGGATATGCTGCGGTTTTTAATGAGTCATCAAGCCGTCTGCTTTTCAATTCTCTCTCTACAGGCGACTTACCAATGTTTCACTTGTCAAAGTAGGTATGGTGGGTTTTGTTTCATTCTCAGTAAAAATAGGTGTGTGTTTGTCTTTGTATAACAAAGTCTCTCTTAGTATTTATTTCAGTTGAATGATGTTAAAATATTTTTCTGAGTTGTATGAGATTATTTAAATCAGGTCTATATATTAGCTGCATAGTATGTGTGGAAGTTGTTCCTTCAAAGGAAAGTCAGGTGGTAGGATTATTAATTATGGTGAATATAGATTTAAAGCTAATGCTCCTTTAGACACATGACCTGTTCTATTACAAATGTTGATTGAAACAATACAACAGGAAGAGTTAAAGGGGAAAAAGTTGTGATAAAGTTGAGGAAGTTATAAAGTAAATTCCTTCACCACCATCATGGAACAGAAGTGAAACTATTCCAAGAGCTTGAAAAGTTTTAGTTTTTTGCTAGACTCATTGAACCACATACTATAGAGAAAACTTTCACAAGCATTTAGTCATTTTTAAGTAAACAAAGGTTTCCTAGTAGAACAGTTATTTGAAATTCTCTGTGGCGTATGCTAAACTCGAGGCTGGCAGGCCAAACCCGTCCCTTCAGAACCGTTTGTGTTTCTGCCTAGAAGGCTAATAATAAGAATGTTAGTTATTGTCATCAATCAAAATTAATTACCTTTAATCTGATTAATGCCAATTTGTCAATATAAAAAGTGGTTCAATATTTGAAGTACTCAGCTATTTATTAGTATTTGAACAGTTTGTTAATGTGAAATTCTGTCAATACATTCTTCCACAACTAATAGTTAGAGGACGGTCATGATATTAATACAACCCGACTGTTGCAGACAGCTTTTGCCTCATTAGACAAGTTTCATAGGAAATGGATGGAGAGGTATTGATGTCTCCTCTCATGCCAAATTCAATTCATTTTACTTGTATAGAGATAATTCATTTAAAATGTCATCTTCACATTTTGTAGTGATATAATGGTACTGGTATAATAATGCAAGAACACCTTCTCAAAAATCAATAAACTTTAACTTCTAATGAATATTAAACAATTTAACTGGAAAACGTTTTAAATATCCAGAATAATTAAACAACTAAAAAACAAAATGACTTATGATGTCTCTGTAAACACAATTATCTTTAAAAGAATTGCTAGTTAAGACCAAAGCACCAGACTGAAGATGTTTTGTGTACAAAGAAATGATAAATCATGCAAATGAAATTGATTTTCTTTTATCACGATTGTTTTATTGGTTATTGCGACAAGCCTACATAAAGTGCATTCAATTAATTCTAGTTGTCAAGCAGAGCAGTAATCTCAGTTAAATATTCAAATTAGTTTAAACTGCTTTCTGTCTCTGTAATCAGTAGATAATCGCTCATGTTTTGTGAACTTTGCAGCTATTCCTCATACCGATCATATCCGTCATGGGAGAGGAAAAAATCCCCTTTAACAGGAAGAAACCTCCAGCAGAACCAGAACCTGGCTCAGTCCTAGTGACCATCTGGGGGTTTGAGAAGACACTAAAACAAGCAGATAAAATGATTTAGAAATATTTTCTGTTTGTTAAAAGTAAAATGCTAAGGAAAGATTTTCATCTTGGTTTTCTTGCTGAACAAAATGCAGTGAAATGTAGTGGAAACAAAATCACTACATTTAAATGTATTCCATTATTAAGACATTTACACTTTTCATAACATTTTTGAACTTATACACATTAAAATTACCTCAAACTCTTCTGCAGTTTTTAATGAGTTCATCAAAAAGTCTGATTTTTTATTCTGTCCCTACAAGGAAGTATACAAATGTTTCAGTTGCTTGAGGAAAATACAGATGTGAAATATTTTCTGTATTGTTGAATTTGAGCCAAAATAGGAACCATGGTTTTGGTTTCATTCTCAGTAAAAGTAGGTGTGTGTTTGCAAATCTTTGCATAAAAGAAGGAGCATCTCTTGAACAAAACAGAACTCTTAAGATAAATTGGAGGTAAGTTTTTGAGCAAGGATTTTGTTTTCTTAAACATGATTTATTTCAAGAAACTCCATCTGACGAATTTTACAATATTTTTGTGAATTAGTTTTTCAAAACTCAACACCCTGCAGAACCTGAACTACAATGAGCAAAGAACAATCAACAAAGGTTTGCATCTGTTTACTTAATCTATGCAACTTCTTTTGTAAATACATTATTAGTCCATTGTTTTTTAGTTTGTACCCCAGACTAAATCTACTTCCTGCTTTGTTTACCTCTCACAATTAAATGTATAAAGGTGGAGAGATTTTGAGGAAAATGCTTTTTGAAAATCTATTTCTTAATTTTTCTCTGAATTATTTCTGTCTCTTCCTTCTGATCCAAATATTTGGTGTTCAAACCTCTAACTTCTGTCAGACTTTGCTATTTACACTGCATTTATTTAATGTTCTATTCATCAGTTGTATTTATTTATCTTGTAAGCAACCATGATCTTAAATATATTTTACTTACACTTACTGACATTTATTCTGGCTTCATTGAATAATATCTGAACTTAATGTTTTCAGAACAAGATCTAAATAGATTCTGTTCATTTCAGGAATTTGCCAGATTGCAAAATCCAAAAGACGTCAAAATCATCTGGATCTGCAAGTTGTTTTGGCAACATCCGACCCAGGTTTGTTGTGAATCAACTTAGCTTTGCAACTTTTTTAAAAAAGAAAAAAAAAACATCATTATTGGCTTTTTATGCAGCTGAGTTACCAGCTGCTGTTCAGACCAAAGATCTGCATCACTGGCATCAACTGACACAAAAACTGAGAACATGAGTTAAAGTAATACTTCCCAAAGTGGGCACCTATTTTCCAGGAGACACTCAAGAAGGACGTAGGGGTTGGTGAGAAAACAGCCAAATCACTTGTGCACATAAATTCACTGAGGCACCTTTTTACATTACCAAATACCCGTGTAAACACTACCACCTACTGTTCTGCAAAATCATTGCAGCCATCTACAACATGAATAAATGCTGTGGATTCATAGGAGAGTAAGACAATGGGTGTGACTTACTTGTCAGTCAAAGCAGCCTTCACTCAACTTCTTGTTGACGCTGTGAAGAAATGGACAGATTGTTCAGAAAGAAAATGTGCCAGGCCAGATAGTCCAGCCTGACTGTGGACAGCAACTAGGACATAAATGCAGAAGCAGTGGTTTTGGGAACAACATTGTCTCTGACCATGAAACAAAACTGTGTAAATATGGTAAAAGCTGCATTGCTCTGGTATTCACATGCAGCAATATTGGTGGATTTCCTCAAACAGTGTATATCACATAACTTAATGAAGCTTTTACTGTTGCAAAGACTTTTAGAAACAAAACATTCATATTTTAAAAACAAGCCACTGGAGTATTTAAAGAGTTGAGATCACTTTGTACCAGTAAGACTTGTTTTGGGGAAATCAATGCTGACTACAAGAACAGACTAAAAGCATATTTTACAGTGAGTTACACAGAGGCTAAAACCAGCAAGTGAAAGACTTGATATGACCTCCTGCCTCAGACATGGTTGGGATAATGCTGGAAGAAAAGGCTAAGAAAAACTGCAATCAATGCCTTTGCCACATTTCTCTCTGTGCCTTTCTGAAATGGCAAAGAATGATTTAAACAGCTTTGACTGAATATGAACAAGAGTTTAGTACATTCTATGTACTAAACAGATGTGGCTTGACAACACATCTCTATATACAAGCAATGCATTAATAAAGGGATAATTAAGGAGGGCAGGGTCTTCTGTAAGCTTCTAGAAACAAGAGGAAATTTTCCAAATACTCAACAGCAATTTAACAAGTGGTGTAACGGCACCATGCTGAGCTCATCATGTGAACTACTTGGTCCACGCTCCTAAGATCAACTTAATGGATGAACCTTATTGTGCTGAAGTGATTCAGGGTCAGAAAGGTTCTTAAAGAGGCAGAGGTTCAATTTTAAGTCGTTTAACTGTAAAGTCAAATTTCTTTTGTTGTTTTTGGTAAATACAGCATTTTTATAGTAACTGAAGGTAACAAAGTTACTTGATCACTCTATAAAATAATATCTGCCTGGGAAATACATATTACTCCTTTAGCAGGGGAACTTAGAAATATGAATGATGGATAGATGTTGAGGATCCTTAAGCTGCTTACTTTCTTGGTGTTTGTGAACAAGAATTTTAGCAATTGCATAAATGACCAGAGGATCAGATATGAAAATACCTAATTGTTCCTGATGTAACATTTTGGTTTGTGTTTTCTTGTTTAACAGGCTGATTGACAGCAAAGATCTGTACTGACTACCAAGATGTGGCTGTTACTGACCATAACTCTACCCATAGTGGTTGTACTTTTGATGCTCCACTGGCTGAACATCATCACACTTACACATGTGTTCACATCCGAGAGCAAGCTCTCAAAGTTGGTCATCACAATATTAGATGATCCTAAGATTTCAGGGACGTTAACAGTGACAGTCACTGTGTTCTTCATCTTCTCAAACTCCCTCACAACAACTCTGTTGGTTGTTGTGTCTGCAGTATTTAGTCTGCATTGGTTGGACATCGTTCCACTGCCAGGTTTCTTCCCATCAGCAGTAAAAGATCCCAAGATATCAGGAGCAGTAACAATGACAATCATAGTGTCTCTTAGTCTGTCAACCTCACTGACCACAACTGTCTTGGCTGCTGTGAATGTTGTTCTTTGGTTTCTTTGGCTGAAAATCATCAACCTGAAGGTGATATTTGAATGGGACCTCTTAAAGTTGTTCATCCTGGTATTAGATGATTGGAAACTGTCAGGAGCTCTAACACTGACAATCACTGTGTTCTTCTTCATGTCAAACACAATATTAGCAACTTTCTTAGTAACTGCATTTACAATATTTAGTTTGCACCGGTTTAACATCGTTACACTGACACATTTCTTCCCGTCATGGTTGAAGAATCCTAAAGTATCAGGAGTGTTGATGGTGACGATCGCAGTGCTTCTCACCGTGTCAACCTCACTGATAACAACTCTCTCAGTTGCTGTGATTGTGATGCTTTGGTCCAATTGGCTGAAAATCATCAACCTGACGGATGTTTTCACATCTGAGAAGAATTTTTCAGAGTTAATCTTCACAGCATTACGTGATCCTAAGATATCAGGAGCGTTAACGCCAACAATCACTGTCTTCTTCTTCATGTCTAACATAGTGGTGATAACTCTCTCAGTTGTTGTGTTTGTAATATTTAGTTTGCATCAGTTTAACATCATTACACTGACACACATCTTTGATTTAGGATTAAATAATCCTAAAATATCAGGAGTGTTGACGGTGATCTTCACTGTGCTTCTCACTTTGTCAAACTCCCTCACAGCAACCTTTTCAGTTGCTGTGATTGTCACCCTTTGGTTAGACTGGCTGAACATCGTCACACTGACAGATGCATTCAGATACGCGAGGAACCTCTCAGAGTTGGTCATCTCAGCTTTAGACGATCCTTACATATCAAGAGTGTTAACGCTGACAGTCGCAGTGCTTTTTATCTTGTCAAGCTCCCTCACATCTACTCTCTTGGTAGTTGTGTCTGTAATATTTAGTTTACATTGGTTGAACATCGTTAGACTGCCAGGTTATGTCCCATCAGCACTAGACAATCCTAAAGCATCAAGAGCAGTCGCAGTGACTGCTGCAGGGTCTCTCACTCTGTTGAACCCACTGATAATCATCTTGGCTGCTTTAAATTTTGTACTTTGGTTTGATTGGCTGGAAATCTCCACACTGACAGAACTGTTCACACTGGGTTCAGACTTATTCATGTCGTTCATTAGTGACTTTAGTGATGCAAACACCTGCACTGATTCAAAGTCAGAAGGAAAGGAGCTGAAAAGTACAGGTGTGAAGTTTGAGGATGTCAGGGAGGGAATACGAGTCAAACTTAGCTTAGCCAAGACGGAAATCAGGGAGACAATCCGTGTTAGACTTGGGTTAGAGAAGCTTCAAATCAGTGAGACAGTTCAGGTTAAACTTGTTTCTTACCAGCTTGAGGACAACAAGGAGAAGAATGAATAACTCTTAACCAGTTATTCAGAAACACCAGAGATCAGAAACAATTAAATAATTTTGTTTGTCATCATGTGAATAAGGAAGTCATTCCTCCCATGATGTCAAACTGTGTATTTCACCACCAACCAAATGCAGTGAAGCTCTTAGTTTATTTGTCTGACCTCTCATTCACCATTTATTCTTAGGTTTTTTCAGTTAAACTGTTATTTTTAGCTAAATGGTTTTTATCAGTGCATAAACAAAGTTTAAGTGAATTTTCTAGAGTTTCCTCTTGATAATTTTAAATCCAGTCAATCCAAATGTTACCATGATTTGGTTTTAAAGTTGAATTTACCCAAACTACCAGGTTTGTTTCCCATCTACGATGTTTTGTTCACCTGGAGAATCGTTTAGTTTTGGTTTGACTTCATAGGACAATCGAGGGAAAACGCATGTTTAACAATAGATTAAAAATGTACCATATCTTTTATATTTTGCTTGTTTTTTTCAGTTGTAATTCATGGTTTATGGTTTGCCATTGTTGTGAACTAAAACACCTTATTTCACTCAGTTTTACATCTTGTCTGTATTTGCTGTTTGTCTTTCAGGTTCCTGATGTTTCTTTGTACTGAGTTTGAGGAAAAATCTAAAAATATTGTATATGTGCTTTAAAACACCAGATTTGTCTTTGTCTCTTGTTGGATTCTTCCAGTGGTTTTACTGTAACTCCATGTTTCATGTCCTGTTTTTTCTCTTCATTAAAAAATGCATCATTTGAAGTTTGTGTCTCGTCTTTGATCACATTGACAGACACAAAAACATCAAAGGATGTTGTAATTAATTCAAAGCAGATAAAGCAAAATAAAATCCTTGCCATGCAGTTTTTCTTATAAAGTAATAGTATTATGACTCCTGTAAGATCAGACTTATTGGTTTCATCTAGAAAATATAAAGTATAATTAGCTTACAGAGAACAGCAAAAATCTGTTGGACAGAAATATGTTGCTTGCTAGAAAACTACCAAGAGATTTGTTTTCAGGAAGTTTGTCCTTTATTCTTGGACAGTCCTGGAGAAACGGGTGAGACTCGCCCAGTAGACAGAGAGAAAAATGCCCAGAGGATTATTCTCCCAGTTTGTTGCTAACTGGTTTTGTTGATCTGTAAGGTTTGGTTTCCAAGGACATCAGGAGGGAATATTCTGCCAATCAGTGGCAAACTGATACTAATACAAGGCTCCAAAAAATGAAACACTCATCTTCCAGCTCTGAAACAAAACACTCATCGATCCAACAGGGTTATATGATGAACTCGTCCTCCATAACTGATAATAATCACAATGTCAATTAATTTTGTGGAGATCATCTCTGCCTTTATCAGACATCAGTAGAACTGAAAATACTCCAGGAACTGCAGATACTTTTCCCCCAAACTCACTGAGCCACATGCCTCTGGAAAACATCTGGCATGAATTCATAATCACTTTTAAACAAACTGAATCTTCCTGGTTGAACAGTCATTTGAAATGAGACGATGTTAAATAAGTAGTGAATCTCAGTGGCTTGTTTTGTCCTTCCAGTGGAATAATGGACCAGATCGTTTTATTTTTTGATATTTTATCTTTCAGTGTGATTTTACAGTATTTAATCTTTTAATGCTAAATCTCCCTACTGGTGTTGGTGTTATCTTTCCATTGGACTCTGCTAAAGATGCTACTGGTCACTGATGAAAAACTTGAAGATTTGCTCTTTCTGGTTTCCTTGCTGAGCCACAAACTATTTTATTTTAACTTCCTGTTGTTCAGGATGTTTTCTATGGCAAAGCAAAAATATTTTCTTCCTGGTACAGATAATGACTCAAGGAAAAGTCAAACATGAAGAGTTTTTAATCAGCTGAATGATAATCTCCCTACAAGGAAGTACAGAAAAATGTCACTTGCTTGAGGAAAGTAAAGGCTTCAGATGTTTCATTATAAAGTTGAATGTGAGCCAGAAGGGATATGATGGTTTTTGTTTCACTCTGACTAAAAGTAGGTGTGTTTTAGAAGGACTTGTATGTAAGAAGCAGCAACCCTGAAAGATCGCAGAACTCGCTCTCATCATCTCTGGAGAACATCTGGAGGTAAGTCTGAACAAAGCTGAACTCATTTTGCTTGTTGATGTTAAACTGCCTCCCATGTGTTTCTGCATCGATGATTGGGCCCCAGAACCTGAGTTCACACCGAGGAGGAAAACATTTTTAAATGTTTAACCCATCAGAGCTTTAGAGCTCAGGTTGAACCGTCCTGGTTCAGGGATGTGGCCTGATGTTTGTGTAGCTCATCTAATTTCCTTAAACAAATCTCAGTCTGTAACTAATTGTCCCATATTTCTGTAAATTAACCCAGATTAGCAGAACCTGCAGATCCTGAACTACAGAGGACAGGACAGTCAACGAAGGTTTGCATCATTTCATTTTAATCTTTGACAGAAATGTGATTTAGTCCAACCCAACTGCTTTAATTTCCTCCCATAATCAAATGTTCATGGACTTTGAAATCATGCAGTTTTACATTTTTATTGAGGTGGAGACATTTGGAGGAAATCGTTACTTCATTCTGTGAATTATCTGTTTCTGTTTATGACTTTGCTATTCTCACTATTTTTGGCTTTCAGTGTTTCAGTTATCAGTTCTATTTACTTTTCCTGCAATCATTTACATAAATACATCCAGTCATGTAAAGTTTTAGTGTTAACATCAAACAACTGGAGAGTTTTTATAGACATGCAGTTGATGCTTGCAGCTCTGAATCTCTAATATTCATAAGATTATAATGTTCAGAAAGTAACGACTTAAACCTTTATCTCATTGAAACCCTGAAGGGTTTTATCTCTGTGTACAGAATAACTACATCACTAAACAGTTTTTGATTCACACAATTTTACTGGAATTATTCATAAATATTTTACTGTTTTTCATCAGAACAAGAAGAAATAAATCTGTTCTGTGTTGATTTCAGGAATTTTTCAGACCCTGACTGGAAATCCAAACAATGAGATCATCTGAATAAAAAAACTCACATTAATTTCAGAAATATGATAATAAAAATTTTAATACCTGCCTGTCAGCACTATACAGGATTTTCACTGTTTTGACTCAAATGTGTGAAACTTTCATAGAAATTAATTTTTCATCAGAGTAGCTTTATTTAACAGCTAATAATAATCACAATGCCAATTCATTTTTAACATATTTTTTCCAAGAACCCCCATAATTTTGGTGGAAGTGTTTAATTTTCTGTGAGGAATCATTTTAATTTACCTGCATTAATAGCTCATGTTAATTAAATATTAAATCAACTATTTTCTCTACAGTTTTATAATTTTTCTTCTTATTATATGCAGATTGACACCAAGAACCAGCTCTGAGGATCATGATGGATCTGGTTCTGACCCTCCGCCTCCTCGTTGCTGGAGTTGTTTTGGTTTTGTTGCTTTTGTTGCTCTGGCAGAAAAACATCCCTGACAGATTTACTCACAGAAGGAAAGCCAGTTTCAGATGTAGTGATGCCAGCATTAGAAGATCCAAAGATGTCAGGAGCATTAACACGAACCGCCACTTCGGTTTTCATTTTGACAAACTCACTGGAAACGACTCTGTTGGTTCTGGTTGATCTCACTCTGTGGCTGCAGTGGATCAACATCCTCCCACTGACAGAGTTAATGAGGTTAGCTACACAGTTTTATCAGTTAGCTACACAGTTTTATCAGTTAGCTACACAGTTTTATCAGTTAGCTACACAGTTTTATCAGTTAGCTACACAGTTTTATCAGTTAGCTACACAGTTTTATCAGTTAGCTACACAGTTTTATCAGTTAGTTGAAGGTAAAAGTGAAAATATGCACCAAGAACAGAACCAGTACAATGATGCAATGATGTCACAGTTCAGTATGAAACCAGAAAGAGGAATTTGGAAATGAGGTCAGATTTGTTTCCAACCAGTTTAGTTTGCACTATAATATTCTGCAGATTCTTCCCACAAAAACAGCAAAATTATAGAAGTTTGGCTGAAAATGTAGGAGCACAGCGCTGCCTTTAGTTTTACCTGCAACTCCAGTTTAGCTAACGGTTAGCTCTTGATACTTAGCGTAGCAGCTTAGTGGAAAGCTGTGGAAAGATGCTAATGTAGCAGCCATGCTAATGTTTAGCCCATAAAGCCAAACCATTAGCATGGCTGTTACAACAGGTGAATCTTCCAAACTGTGGTAACTTTATTTTTTTTACTTCCATGCAGATATTAATATCCCAACTTATTGTGTTGGTGTCATCAAAAGGTTTTATCTTAACATGTATTTTAGCCAAATTGTTTTTCTCAGAGCTGTTTGTGCCTGCTCTAAAAACATCAATGTTTGTTTTTTATTTTAGACATTACATTGTTTTTGCTGTACTGCTATCAGTGGCTGTTTTCCAAAGGCAAAACTACTTTTGCTTAAATTATGGATTCATTGAGTAAAACAGATGCTGGGTGATTTCTCTGTGTCGATTATTGCTGTTAAGGTGTTGCCATATCAGTTCATTCCTGTTTAGTTTCATAATTTATTCTTGTTTTTTGTATTTGTGGTCGACCATTTTGTTCATCTTTATAATTGTCTTTGGCAAAGAGGCAAAGGACTTACTGACCTTAAAATATTGCACCACAATTAAATAACAAACAAATAATTAGCTACAAAAAAAACTCTGACTTATTGTTTATATTTCTGTGGAATTTAGCAAAAATAATTAGGTAATTTTACGTAACCTAAAACAAGTGACAAGTGGTCTGATATAACTTCCGAGTGAGTAAAAAGGTTCATGTGGCGTATGTAAACTTCTAGTTTTAATTGTGGAGGCTCTGCTCCTCCCTCTGACCATTTGCTCCTCCCTCTGACCATTTGCTCCTCCTTCTGACCCATTTGCTCCTCCCTCTGACCATTTGCTCCTCCCTCTGACCCATTTGCCCCTCCCTCTGACCTGTTGCTCCTCCCTCTGACCCATTTGCTCCTCCCTCTGACCATTTGCTCCTCCCTCTGACCCATTTGCTCCTCCTTCTGACCCATTTGCTCCTCCCTCTGACCCATTTGCTCCTCCCTCTGACCCATTTGCTCCTCCCTCTGACCCATTTGCTCCTCCCTCTGACCCATTTGCTCCTCCCTTTGACCCGTTTGCTCCTCCCTCTGACCTGTTGCTCCTCCCTTTGACCCGTTTGCTTCTCCCTCTGACCTGTTGCTCCTCCCTCTGACCCATTTGCTCCTCCCTCTGACCATTTGCTCCTCCTTCTGACCCATTTGCTCCTCCCTGTGACCCATTTGCTCCTCCCTCTGACCCATTTGCTCCTCCCTCTGACCCATTTGCTCCTCCCTTTGACCCGTTTGCTCCTCCCTCTGACCCGTTTGCTTCTCTCTCTGACCCAGAGCTCCTCCCTCTGACCCATTGCTCCTCCCTCTGACCCATTTGCTCCTCCCTCTGACCCGTTGCTCCTCCAGTCTGCAGCTGAACCTGAACTGGGCAGAAAAAGAAGAAGTGAGAAGCTGCCTTTCACTTTCAGATTGACTCGGGGAATTTTCCACAAAGTTTGGGTTCTTTCAGGTCAAGACAGAAAGAGCAGATTTTATTCTGGTTTTTGTCTTAACATCAGCAAATGTCACTGTAAGTCACCCTGAACTGCTTTTCCTGCTACATTATACATATTCTGCAGAAAAAGAGAAAAACCTCTAAATTCATTCAAGCCGCTTAAAAACAAAAAATTTCTTTTTTCCGTTGTGACTAAACGTCTCTTGTTTTTGTTGTTGGGATCAACACATTTATATTTTTATCACCCAAACAGAGAAAATTTATTTTCATAACTTTCATTCTACATTTTGTTAGTATTGCCCATTTTAAACTGTAAACTTTGGATAAAACCATTAAAATCATTTTGTCTCATTCCTCCAAACATTAACCTGCAATAATGTAATGAGGAAACATCTGCTGTCATCGTTGAGGCTCCGCCCACTGACCGGACGCCACAGCAGCCGCCCACTCCACGGATCAGATTGTCACCAGTTAGAAGAAGTGAAACCTCCAACTCATTTCCCAGAAATGACAGAATCAACATGATTTCAGAACATGGTTAGAAAAGCAGCAGAAGCGTACGTCTCCTCGTTAAATAAATGTAATTCATAGAATCCAGGCAGCATTTCTGTGGGATTCTGTGCAGAACAGTTTAATAAAGTTAAACTGTAGGTGTGTGATCGTTAGGTGGAGGTTTGATAATCCTGTGAGATTATAGTTTCTAAGCCCACCTTCCAGCCTGGGTACCTGCTCAGGTCCAGGATCTTCTGTTATTGACTGATGATCAGAAATTCAATCGATCAGATCAGAACCAGTGACGTGCGGTGAGGTTCATAGCTGGTGAGGCACTGACGTCATCAGAATCAGATTTGCAAATAGATGCATAGATTGACAGCAGTTTACAGGTTATGTTTCACTTCTGCATCCTTACACATACAAACTGTAGCTCACAAAACACACATTTCCTTAAAAAACAAAACAAAATAAATGTTATTACTGTCTTACCTTACCTAAAAAATCACTATCTCTATTATAATCTATCGCTGCACTTGACTTGCTTCCCGAATCGTTTAGCCTAGCTCGCTGTCACTTACTCGGCAGTTGAGGAGTGAACAAGACGAACGCCTGGGATCTTGAGCGCCCCCTGCCATGAGGCAAGAGAACTGCCTGCCTCACCTCGAACCTGTTCTCTGCCGTTTATAATCGCTCATTACACGAAACACATTACACAAACACAGTTGGTGACAAAACGCACTGTACATTATATACATAAGCTAAATTATTGGAAATAAATTCACATATTAAATTTGTTTAAACCATTTTATTGACGCCGTACAGCAACATGCTCTCTCCGCTTAGCAGCCAGCGCAGAGCCAGGGGTTGCGCAATCCAAGGTGAGGTAGAGCTCGCTGCTGCCTCACCGGCATCGCTTCCAAGCATTTGAATGGGAAAATAAGAAAATTCAGCGATTTTGAACAAATAAAAATCGAAATTGGTGAAGCTACATGAAAAATAAATATTTTTTAGTACAAACCACCGGATGAATATAACAATTTAAATTACTTTATGATTATATATTTTCTTTCTTTTCATGATGGCTGGTGAGGCACTGCCTCACCTGCCTCCCCTGACCGCACGTCACTGATCAGAACTGATTTCACTTTCATGTCTCAAACATCATTTCCAGGTTTTCCAAAGAGGCTGAAGTTAGGAAAGTAATTTAGTCATTAATGTTGAGAGACAACCAGCCTGGGAAAACATTTATTTTATGATTGGCATTTTATTAGGGATGGATTTATTTTTAGTTTGAATCTATATTTGTTGATTATGTTCTTGATTTAATCTAAAACACAAGTTTTAGATTAAATCAAGACACAAATCATCTAAACTCATTTAATTCAGTAGTTTGAAGCAAATACATTTATTTAAAGGAATATATATATATATATATATATATATATATATATATATATATATATATATATATATATATATATATATATATACCTCGACATTTATTGTATACCAAAAAGTAAATTGCAAAGACATTTACTTTAAAGAAACCATGTAAGGCTTCAGAATAACCAAAATAAATAAATTGAAGCTCATAATTTATTTTTAAAAGTTAAATTTTATGTATGCAGCATTTTGTGAATGTTTGTGAATCTCCTGAGTTCATCAGTTAGAAATGATTTTCAACCAACCAAATATTTAAAATGAACGATTCATCCATCACTATTAATATTACTTCACAGGACCATCAACCAAGCAAACACTGGATTGATTTTAAACAGACTGTATGTTAAAACCTGATTACCTCCCCACTGCTCCCCAGAGGGTTGGCAGTTCTAGGAAATGGAAACGTGTCGCCTTTCATTTCACAGAAATCATTTAAAACTTGTCAACACAGGAGGGTTTTTTTCTCACTCTGAACATCTAACAGAAAAAATGCCAAAAGCTTTTTACCCTTTTCTTTTGAAAGTGTAAGTGTGTGTGTGTGTGTGTGTGTGTGCGTGTGTGGCTGTGTGTGTGTGTGTGTGGTTGTGTGTGTGTGGGCGTGTGTGTGTGTGTGTGGGTGTGGTTGTGTGTGTGTGTGTGGTTGTGTGTGTGTGGGCGTGTGTGTGTGTGTGTGGGTGTGGTTGTGTGTGTGTGTGTGTGGCTGTGTGTGTGTGTGTGTGTGTGTGTGTGTGGTTGTGTTTTATCAGTTGTTTCACTTTTGCTTTGTCCTTCATCCTGAGGTTATAAATGCAGCTGCAGTAACTGAACCCAGAAATCTCCCTCTGGTTCTGACAAAGAAAAGTTGGTAAGTTTAGAAACACATTTTTTTCTTTTTTACATTTTTAAAGTTTTATCTTTAAATTTGATTTTGCAGATTCTTTTTGTCAAATCCAGTAAATAATTTGTGTTTTTTTGTTAATAAATGCAGTTTATCAGCAGAACAAAAACCTCAGACTGGAGAAACTCAGAGAGATAAAAAGGTTAGTTTCTCTTTATCTTCCCTGAAGTAACAATTTTTAAGATAATTGTAATTTAATGTTTATAATTATCAAATAACCTTGTAAAAATAAAACATTTATCAGTTTGATTGATTGAAACATAATCTGTTCTTTAACAGCTTCTTCTGTTTAACATCTGAAATCCTCATTTCTGCATGTTGATCAAACAGATTTTAGTCCAATAGAAAAGTTTGAGAAAATAATTATGCACCTAAAATCTAGACAATAAAATCTTTAAAACTGGACATAAAATGTGGATTTAGCCTTTAATGTAACTTAATGCTCATTAATATTAAGAATGGATGTTTTGGAAATATGCCACAAAAAGCATAACTAATAAGTTCATGTGAAACTCCTCATGTTTGATTCTCCTTTCTGTGAAACGTAATAAAAGTTCTTTATCAATCAATCAGTTCTTTATCAATCAATCAGTTCTTTATCAATCTGTGTCACTATTACACAGAATAAATTGATCAGGTCCCACAAATAAATAACAGAATAAACAGAAAATTCAACTCTACTGACACAAAATAAAGTGAAACCATAAAAGCAGAAACATAACCGACCCTCAGAAGTTATTTGGAGTTGTTTGAATGTTTCTCCTGTTTTCACATGTAACATGTGAAACCGGCTGCAGGGGGAAGAAATGTCCCAACATGCAGCTCAGATCTGGTTCATTTCCCTGATTTGGGAGTTTTTGTCTTTTGCTCCATGTTTCACTTTTACAGGAATAAACTGACAAGTTCAGTATTTTTTAATTCCAGATTTCTTTCAATAGTTGAATTAAAGTTGTTTGGTGTTTTCTAAGTTCTTGACTGCATCAAGTCAAATAAACTTCTGACTAAAACAGTTAAACCTGATGATGTGAGATATTAGATGTAAAGAGCTGAAGTTCAAACGTTTGTTTTCTGTTTGTGTGTTTACATGTTTACAGGAATTAGTTTTGCAACAGATTAAACCTGACCAGTTCCCAGACAAACTGAATATGACATGTTTTAAATTGATCAGTTAACATTGCATCACAGAAATAACCGTTATTAACCTCTTCTTACAGGTTACTACATGTTAATTATTCTGATAACTGTGTTATTGGTTAAATCTATTAGGAAAGAGAAACTTCAGTGTTTTCCATGTTTCCGTTTATAAATGTTACTGCATAATTTAATCAGGCTCATTAATATTCTTTTTATTGGATTTCAGGATTTTGAAAGATACTGACTGAAGCAGCTGAAGCAGGTTTGTTGTGTTTAACTCAACACATTATGTGAAAATGATCCATGAGTGAAAGATCTGCTCTACTAAATATCTGCATGATTGGTAACATTTTTTAAATATGGTGTCACATTCCAGGCTCACTTTTTGGCTTCCTGCTTGAATTAATGATTTAAAACCAGTTTTGCTCGGAGACGTGACGTCATGCCGTTTGTTCAGAACCTCAGATTAGTTCCCTTTTCTCTAATTACTCTGTTGCAACACTTGATGTCTCAACACCATATAAATCTGGATCTATAATAAAATTCAGCCCATATTCCCTTTCACTGCTAAGGTATGAATATTTAGTATGAGATTAATGGGAATATCCACTTTATGTTGACAGAGGAAAGTTTATTTCTCATTTCCTTTTTCGTACCGTTTTCTTTGTCCTCCATCTCTTCTTCTTCTTCCACATTTTGAATCCACACCCCGTTCTCTTCCTATTAGACCAAATCTATGCTGGGTGTCTGGAACTTGATTGCTGCTGAAAATCTGGGAAATCAGATTATCGAATCAGATTATTGGAAAATGGTTGTAGAAGTTCGTCCTGCAATCGAGGTTGCTGGTTCAATCCCCATCTGTCGTTGTGTCCTTGAACAAGACACTGCACCCGCGTTTCCTGCTGGTGATGGTCAGAGGGCCCAGCAGGTGGCGCCGGTGCACGGCGGCCTCACCTGTCTCAGAACGCCTCAGGGCAGCTGTTGCTACTATCCTGTAGCTTGGAATAGGACAAAAGCTACATACAAAATCTGCAGTAGGAAACCTTATAATATAAATGTCATAATAACATTACAGTATAACATCTGTAAAAAAATGGGGTTCACAAGGATGATTGACAGCGCTAAGAACCTCCTCCTGGCTCTGATTGGCAGGCTAGTCCTGCTGATGATCCACATTATCATCAGCATCATTTTCTGCCTTGGAAAGAGGCAGAAAAGCTGTTTTTTGTTTTGTTGTTTTGTTTTTTACAGATTATCGGTGTCATAGTGAAAGTTTTAACAAAAATGTGAAATAAACAATTTTATAAAAGTTTTCTACTGCAGCTTTAAAGTTAAACGTAACAAAGTGAGTGGAGGTAAGTCAACATTAGTCAACATGCTAGTGATAGCCCACATACTGACTACTAACCTTAGCATTGTAGCTAATTTTAGCTTATACGCTATTGTTTTCATAAAGTGCTAGCTGATGTGCTTCTGATAGCCATTCATGCTAATGGTGGCATTAAAGCTAAAATTAGCATTTTGGTAATAGCTTATGTAGTACTGCTTACATACTAGCAGGGTGTTACTGGAGGTCAGCCTTACATGGACTAGGCCAGTGTTAGTCAACATGCTAGTACTTTATAGGCTTGATATCCAAAGCCTAAAGTCTGCAACAGATGCTGCTCTTAATGTTGATTAGATGGTGCAATAAAAGAACATGTCACTGTTTCATAGGATGACATTTTATTTTTGATGCTGTTTCCGTTTGTTTGACTCCAGGCAGATTGACAACAAAGAAGAATCTGCCATGGCGGTGAAGACGTGGCTGTTACTGAGCATAACTCTGTTCATCGTTGTGGTTGTACTTCTGATGCTCCACTGGCTGAACATCATCACACTGACTGATGTATTCATATCTCAGAGGAACCGCTCAAAGTTGGTCATCGCAGCATTAGACGATCCGAAGATATCAGGGACGTTAGCACTGATAACCACTGTGTTCTTCATCATGTCAAACTCCCTCACAACAACTCTGTTGGTTGTTGTGTCTGCAGTATTTAGCCTGCATTGGTTGGACATCGTTCCACTGCCAGGTTTCTTCCCATCAGCATTAGATGATCCTAAGATATCAGGAGCAGCATCAGTGTCAATCATAGTGTCTCTTAGTCTGTCAACCTCACTGACCACAATTATCTTGGCTGCTGTGAATGTTGTTCTTTGGTTTAATTGGATGAACATCATCACTCTGACTGATGTATTTGTATCTGAGAGGAACTTCTCAGAGTTGGTCTTCACAACATTAGATGATCCTAATATTTCAGGGACATTAGCACTGACAGTCACTGTGTTTTTCATCAGGTCAAACTCCCTCACAACAACTCTGTTGGTTGTTGTGTCTGCAGTATTTAGTCTGCACTGGTTGAACATCATTTCACTGCCAGGTTTCTTCCCATCAGCATTAGATGATCCTAAGATATCAGAAGTGATGACAGTGACGATCACAGTGTTTTTCACTTTGTCAAACCCAATGACTACAACTGTCTTAGCTGCTGTGAATGTTGTTCTTTGGTTTAATTGGCTGGAAATCATCTCACTGAAGGATGTATTCTCATCTGAGATAAACCTTTCTGAGTTCATCTTCACAGTATTAGATGATCCTAAGATGTTGGGAGTGTTAACACCAGCAACCACTGTGTTTTTCATGTCCAACTTATGGGTAATAACCCTCTCACTTACTGTGTATGCAATCATTTGTTTGCACCGGTTTAACATCGTTACACTGACACATTTCTTCCCGTCATGGTTGAAGAATCCTAAAGTATCAGGAGTGTTGATGGTGACGATCGCAGTGCTTCTCATCGTGTCAACCTCACTGATAACAGCTCTCTCAGTTGCTGTGAACGTCATGCTTTGGTCCAATTGGCTGAAAATCATCAACCTGACGGATGTTTTCACATCCGGAAGAAACCTTTTAAAGTTGGTCATCTTGGCATTAGACGATCCGAAGATATCAGGAGTGTTAACACTGACGATCTCTGTCTTCTTCTTCATGTCAAACATGCTGGTAATAACCATCTCACTTATTGTCTCTTTAGTATTTAGTTTGCATCGGTTTAACATAATTTCACTGACACATATCTTCCCTTCAGGGTTAAAGAACCCTAAAATATTAGGAGTGTTAATAGTGACAGTGACTGTGTTCCTGACTTTCTCAACCTCTTTGATAACAACTCTCTCAGTTGCTGTGAATATCACACTTTGGTTCAACTGGCTGGACATCATCACAGTGACAGACTTAGTGACACTGAGTTCAGATGTATTCAGGTCAGGTAACAGTGGGTCAAGTTACTCAAAGACCCACGTTGAGTCAAGTCCAGGAGCTCAACGATTGGCTGATGTTGTCAAAGGGAAAAGCACTCTAATAACGTCGCAAACCGGCTGCACCCCGATTTACAAACTTCATCTAGAACAGAAACAGATCAACATTAATGGCTGTAAGAGTTTCACTTTTGGAGAGAAATCTATGAATTGTAACAGAAACATCATGGTTCTTGGAGCTGCAGGTGCTGGGAAGTCCACTGTCATCAATGCGATGATAAACTACGTCCTAGGCGTTAGATGGGAAGACTCGTTTCGGTTTAAGTTAGTGGATGAAGGTCAGTCAGACTCACAGGTTCACAGTCAGACATCAGAAATCACAGTGTACAAACTCTACCACCAGGAGGGATTCAGGGTGAACTACTCCCTCACCATCATAGACACTCCAGGCTTTGGGGGAATCGTGGCGAGACAGAGACAAGGAGATCACAGAGCAGCGTAACCTCTTTGCTAACCAGGAAGGTGTTGGTGAAGTTGATACTGTGTGTTTCGTAGTTCAGGCTGGTCTAACTGAACTGACATCAACACAAAGATATGTGTTTGATTCAGCACTCTCAATCTTTGGCAAAGATGTGGCAGAAAACATCAGGATCCTGGTGACGTTTACAGACGAGCAGCAGCAACCAGTTGTAGAGGCCATCAAAGTGTCCGGTGTCCCATGTCCTAAAGGTGCAGACGGGCTGCCAGTTCACTTCAAATTCAATAACTCAGTGCTGTTTGCTAACAACAAATCCTTAGTGGCAAAGATCTGGTCCAATGAGGAGAAAACCTTTGAGTATTGGAACATGGGGACGAAGAACATGGCTGGTTTCTTTGCTAGTTTAGCAAACATCAAAACCATAAGATTGACAATGACCAATGAGATCCTGAAAGAAAGAAAGCACCTGGAAAGTACAGTGGAGGAGCTGCAGAAGCAGGTTAAACTGGGCTTAGCCAAGCTAGAGGATATCAGGGAGACGAATGACAAACTCAAAGAGCATGAAGCAGAAATCAGAAACAATGAGAACTTTGTGTTTCACATCACTGAGAGAAAGAACAGGCAAATTGATATTTCTCACACTGGGCATTATATTACCAACTGCATGCAGTGCTATGTTACCTGTCACTATCCTTGTGGCATACCGAATGACGATGGTAAGAAAGGATGTTCTGCAATGAACAAAGATGGATACTGTCAGGTGTGTCCAGGGAAATGTTTCTGGAATGTGCATTCCAACCAGCGCTTCAGATGGGAATATAGTCAAGTTGATGAAGCACAAACTGTGAAACAACTGACAGAAAAATACGAGAAACTATGTGGACAGAAGGTAACCTTAGAGGAGCTGATGAAAAGTCTGATGTTGGAGTATCAATCTATGCAGGATGATTTGGTGAAACTGATTGCAGAGGCTGCAAAGTGTCTGAACAGAATGAAAGAGATAGTCCTGAACCCAAATCCCCTTTCCACTCCAGAATACATCGACATGCTCATTAAAGGAGAGGAACAGGAGGCCAAGACGGGCTGGGAGGACAGAGTTCAGTCTCTGATGAAGATGAAGGAAAAGGCAGAGATCATAGCTAAAGTAGAGAAGGAAGTTCTGGGTCATCAGTAATCTGACGCTTCACAACAAATCTAAAAACAGACAAGAATCAGCCAGCTACCAACACTGGCTGGGATGTTTCCAGTTTCTCTGATTTTTGCTTCTTTAAATAGCTTTGCTAATAATTGTATTGTATTTTGTGGGTTTTGCTGGGAATTAAAACAAATTGTTTTACTTTGTCATTTTAAAGATGTTTCCACCAGGTCTTGTTAAGGTTAGGATCACATCTGCTAACAAATATCTAAAACCTGTGAATATCTAAGACCCCGCCTCAAAGACTCTTACAACTCTTATTATTTTAACAGTTCAGACAAGGTGTAATATATCTTAATATTCATTAATACATCCAGTGGGAACAGTTTTGGCACTATCCACAGTCTTCCTTTTAGCCGTTCTTTGGGTTCAGCCAATCAGTGCCAAGGAAAATGAACGATGCTCCTGGATTGGCTGCTTTGAAAATACCAGCCAATCGTGCATCAAGTGTCTCAAGTACAGCAAAAATATTTCAGCTTTCTAAAGTCCATGTTTGAACAAATATTTGAGATTTTCTTCAAATAATTTGGAGTTATGTTGGTGAATCTGTGTGAACCGTGATCAGACGGGCGTCTGCTGTGAGTCTTTGGGCTGCTGATGATTCTGTGTATCTGCTTTTCACTTTGGGTGGAAAGGTAGATTTTTGTTATTATTTTTATTTTGCTTACTTCAAAGAAAAATCTGTCCTTTGTGCAGAGATTTTCCTTCTTATTGCATTATTTTCATTGTGTTTTTTGCAAGGTTCCACAATAAGGACTTTTAAGGTTTATGTGAATGTTGATTACTGTTGGGAAAGATAAATGGTAACGGCAGAAGAGCCAGAGTAGAAACTTACACAATGATCACCTCCACACTTAAATCCCAGCTCTGGTTCTGCTGGAGGTTTCTTCTTGTGAATTGGGAGGTTTTTTGTCCAATTGAATGCTTAGTAGGAGAGATTATTGCAAATTTAACAGCTCAGTATCAGATTTTCAGTCAGGAGGAACAAATGGTTTAAGTTAACAACTCAGTGCAATCTACTTGGCGAGAAAAAAACAAAACTATTAAACTAATTTAAATAAGATTAACTTAACTACACCGTTTTCTAACGACAATTGAGTTGGAATACATGTAATCCGTCTGGATAATTGGATTGAATTTATTTTTTTCTAAAGTCCCTGAAACTATGTTGTTGTGAACTGGCTTTTTGTGAATAAACTGAATTTAATTGAGAAAATCAAACCGACTTTTTCTTTAACTGCTTAGAGATGGTCTTATTTCAAAACATAACCATGTTAACATTTTGGTTCAAAAACTAACATTGAATTTCTATTCACACAGATTAAAGTATTTTGAACCATTTGTGTATTTTGAGAACTTTGAAGTTAATTTTCAGAAAATTCTCACACGACTGCTGACTAAAGATTGTTTTTAAACACGAGTTTCTCTGTTTGTGTCAAATTACTGACATAAATTAGTGTAATTATAATTGCAGAAGAAATTCTCATGTTTACTTATAATAAAGTCCAATAACAAACCGAGTTGAGCTCAGCTTTCATTCACCACTGGGTTATGTTCAGTTCCTCCTCTGTCCACTAGGTGGCAGCACACCTTCAGCCATTGACCATGGAGCAGGTCCAGTTAAAAACTAAATTAGTGTAGAAAGTAAAATCTTCCCGTTTTATGTATACTAAGTGTTGAGAAGTGCTAAACCCTCTAAATATTTCTACTGCAATGTTTTCATATTTACAGAGTTAAACTAACACCTTCATGGCACGTTGGGTTTACAACATCTTTAATTATCAGAACAATATTAGAAGTTTCTACAAGTTAAATTTTGATTCCCATTCATTCTAAATTTTTAAATTATCCAACAAGGTGTAAGAACATTTAATTTTAAACTATTGCATGCATATTTATCTAACAGAAAAACGGGATGTTTATCAATCATTCCATAAAATTAACATTTTATGTTTTATTTTGACGTAAATACATTTTTAACGTCCTTATTATCCTCCAGGGGGCGGTGTTTCCTTCTCGGCACTTCTACTTCCTCCGGAAGTCTGTCTCTGTTTCAAGCCAAAAGTATTCATACTCCTGGTAGATTTAGGTTTAAAGTAACCTTTTACACGTTTCCTCTAACTTGAATCTGAGATTAGGGTGATGGTTAAGAGTCCTTCTGTCCTCATGGATCTGGAGTTAATCATTTACATAAATCATCAAAATATCAAGAAACTACAAACATCTTTCATTTCTGCCGTTTATTTAAATTCTTCATTTTTTGACTGACAAATATCAGTGTTCTTGAGTTAATATGGACAAAATTATACTTCATTTTAAAAAACACATTTCAACATCCACAAAAAAAACAGAAGAAAAATAATTTCTGTTTTAGGAAAATCAAAACAAAACATTTATTTTAAATTCAGTCCACAAAAAAGCAGAAAACAACTTCAAGATAAACATTTTTAACAAATTATTATCTTAGTTTTCACAGAGAACCGTGTTTTATTTTATTTTATTTTATTTTTACCTAGGAAGTTCTACGTTTCTTTAATCAGATCGGGATGAAAAACCTTCATTTGTGATATTTTGAGAATCTTTACTGGTGAAAAATCTTTCACACCCTCAGAACAATAATGCAGAAAAGAAAGATTAACTTCCCAACATGAATGTTTAACACATCCATCTAAAGTCTAAATTTGATTGAACTGTTGATCAAATGGAATCAAAAAATGTTTTTAGTTTGGACAGAAATATTGATTTTAGAAAAAATAAGGATATAAACTGAAATAAAGACGAAAGAAAAGCGTCCATGGACGTCCAGCTTTAAGATTGTCATGGCAACGGGGCAATAAATCACTTCCTGTGTGGAGGAAACTGTAGCTGTCGCCATGGTAACAAAACCCTGAAAACGATTTGTTTATATTGTTTAAATCTTTTCATGACAAAACAAGAACCAGTTTTATAATAAAAAACAAAAATCTTTGAAATAAAAAGACGCAGCAGAGCTGAAGGTTGAATGAATCAACAATGAGACAATAAAACAGTTTATATATCAAAACGTTTCTGTCTTTCTCCAGACGATCTCTGAGTTTGAAGCCAAACCTGGTAAAATCATGAGACCCTGAGAGATAATATAATATAATATAATATAATATAATATAATATAATGTAATATAATATAAAACCACCTTTAATTTGACACAAATCCTGAATAAAGTGGGTTAAAATAAATCTGTTATGGTGGAAAATAAAGAAATAAAAACCTGTAACTCACCAAATCCTCGTTTTTAATCAGGTTGGTAAAGTTTAGGTTTTACTTTTTATTTGTAAATATAACATGAACATCTATGTGATGTTTTTCTGGTATTTCCAGAATCTTGAATCTTCTGACAACAGCTTATAGAAACATTCATTTACTGTCTACAACACAAACATGCTGTAGCTGTGACCTTTGACCTCCTCCCCCTAAACCAGCCTCGTTTTAAACCAGAAGACAGCAGAACCTCCTTCAGTCGGCCGGACCCGGGAAACCCCCGGTCGTCCCGGGTGACGGCTGTTTCCATGGCGATCACAACGCAGCCCTGACAGCTTGTTTAAGGTGCAGGTGGAGCGGCGCTGAGCTGGGGTCACGTAGCCCCGCCCCTCAGCAGGTGGGGCGTTTCCTCACAAAGCTCCTCCCTCTGCTGGGGAATCGCAATCCAGACGGTGAAGTTTCCGCTCTGCACAGAACAAAAACCCGGTTCAAAATTTCAACATTATTTAATAAATCCAGATCTAAATCCAAACCTTTCTGCTGTTTGCTTTGTTTCTACACCAGTTTCACAAAACGGAGAGCAGCAGAAACGCCGAACATCCAGCCAAACCGATGGCAGCAAATCCACCGTTTCTGGATCAAATCATCATTTTTCTATTTCATGATTACAGAGAAAAACTAAAATGTCTGAGCAGAGGAAGAACGTCAGAGTGGAAAATGGGATCATTCAGAGAGAAACTGCTTTGGAGGATAAAATATCTCATTTTACATGGATGTCCATTTCTGACCAAATATTCTGTTTCAACATTAAAATAAATTCATTTAAAATATTTAAGATATTGTCAGGGATTTTCTTGTTTTGTGGAACATTTTCTTCCTGAAAGGCAGGATGAGAAATTTGATGTTCAAAAGTGAATCAATCAATTATGTTTTTCTGTCACTTTAAAAGAAAAATATTTTTTCAAGTTGTTGTTTTTGGTTGAGTCTTTTATTGATTTTGTTTTTGTTTTTACCCTGAACGCCACTAAGGAGTTTTTTTTTTCAGAGAAATGCCCCAGCACTAGTTTTTAAATGCAACATTTTTTATTTCTTATTTTGTACATTACAATAGTTTGTTTTGTTCCTCTTTAGAAATCTAAAAGTTCCTCCAGGAGAAAATTCCCCAAAACATAATAATATGTCAACAGTTTGTTAAACTTAGAAATAAGAAAAAGAAAATCTTGTCAGACTTAGAAAATGTTGGCCTTTTTTCTTCAAACTAATTTTCTCACATTTTGCACTCAGAAATATTTCTGTGATCTCCCAATGAGCCTGACGTTGTCTAGAGAACAAAAAACAGAATAAAAACTGGAATCTGCAGTTAGAAGATTAGAAACCCACCAGCGACGGCGGCAGCGGCTCCTTCTGGAAATACTGACAGCAGTCGGGGCGACAGTGGACGAGCGACCAGAACAACCCGATCAGGAGGCCCAGCGTGACGACGACCGTCACCGTCACCACGGTGGGCTGCTTCCACGCCGGAGCGCCAGGACCTGCAGGAGAGCCAGGCACGGTTCTGATTAAAGCTCCAGCCGGCTGGGAACTCGTCCGTTTTGTAATGGGATTCGAGTGTTTGGAGGAACCGGCCCGGTTCAGTCCGCTTCGCTAGGCGCGGTGTGAATGCTAATCGAACTCTGGTCCAAACCTCAATCTGGGTTCAGTTGAAGTGAACTTTAGTTCAGTTTGAATTCAAACACCAAGCGGACCTGAGAACGCTCCAAGGGCAGACTACAGAGCAGGGCATTCTGGGTAAATGCAACCAAAACAAAGGTGCTAGCCTAGCCTAGCTGGAAAAATGTCCTGTGTTGTTTTACCAAAGACTAAAGAGAAATCCTCCAATCACTAAAATCTGTATTTAGTTTTTGTGAAGAAGGAAGTTGAGCTCAGCATCTTCAGAGTTTTTCAGGTTGTTTCATTCAATGGTTCCTGCTGCAGCGCCCCCACAGGCCAGGAGGGGAACAGGTTGCTCAAAGAGTTTGGTTGTTTGAGTCAGAGCAGAGAGAAGGAGAACCACAGCAGCTGGAGCAAAGGTTTGACCTTTGGCCCCAATCAAACCGACTCTACTGGACCAGCAGTATGAAAACATCTGTACTGTGGAAACCATCAGTAATGAAAGATATTCTTTGGATATAAAGACTTTTAAAACCAGAACAGCTCTATTCTTACAGCTGCTGATTAACCTGGTTTATGTTTCTGGAGTCTGAACGGTTTTCTGTACCTGTGATGGAAACACAGTGGCTGTGGGTGAATCCACTCTGCACCTCCAGACTCAGGACAACCTTCGCCTTGACGCAGTACACCGCTCCCTCCTGCAGGGCGGCGACCTGCAGCACCTCCTGGTCCGCTGGCATGGAGAAAGTCTCAGTCTGGAGACAGAAACAGAAGTGCGGGAGAAACGGGTCGGTTCATTCAGGCTGAGCTTCCAAAGTCTGAGATGATCAGAGTTTTTCTTCTGGACACCAGAAATAAACTGAGGGGGAGAAGAAGATGGAAACGAGAGGAAGAGGAGCATAAAGCTGAAGAAAACAACCTGCTGCTCTTTGTCTTTCCTCCACATCGTCACCATGGTAACGGCGGTGAGAGGAAACTTCCTGACGGACACCAGCAGAATGTCGCCCGCCGCCGTCAGCCTGAGCTCAGGAACTGGAGGCGTGACTGCAGAGAGACGTGATCACAGGATCACTTCCTGAACACACGACCTTTGACCTACAGAGAAAAGCTCAACCAGGACTTTGACTAGGCCACTGCCACTCCTCGTTTGTTTTGTTTGTCAGGCACTCTGCTGCTGTCCAGTTTGGACCAAAACTTCCGACTAAATGTTCTGTGGCTGCAAAGCAAGCCCACATCATCACCCATCCTCCACCGTGCCGAGTTAGTTTCTAACATGGTTCTGTTCATCAGAGACAAACGACGTTGTTCTGTGCATGTTCATCACCTTGGGGTCATAAAGTCTGATTGAGATCATATTTTATCAATAAAATGAACAAACATGCAGAAAATCGGACTCCATCCGGACTCTGAGTTTGGACCGGCTGTGTGAACTTTAGTTTCTGTGAGACCAGAGGAGCTTCAGCCTCGTAGAATATGGACTTGTTCGTTTGGGTTTAATGAATCGGTTCAGAACTCTTACTGTTGTTCCTGTTGAACAGAAATCTGGCCCAGGCGGACGTCCTGGAGCCACACTGCGCCCTGACCCGCAGGCTGTAGTTGGAGTCAGATCCCAGGTCAAAGGTCAGGTCGCAGCTGGTGAGGGGGATCCTCTGGCACTCAGGAGCGTTTATCCAGCTGCCGTTCTTGATCAGGAGCTCAAACTCCCTGAAAACAGAAGCAGGAGGAAACAAAGTGACTCAGAAAGCAGCCGGACTCTGACGGTCGGGTTTCAGTCTCTGAAGTTTCCATCGGCTGCGTTTGATTCCAGGAGAAACTCTCAGTAATCCTGGCTGATCTGTCCGCTCCAACTGTCAGGAATGTTTCTGTTGGTTTTGACCTCAGGTCCAGGATCAACGTTTCTCAACAGCCGTTGATCTGGATTCCCCCTGCAGACGCTGCAGCTGTCAGTCAGGCAGCTGGTGGCTGCCAGCGCTGATCACTCTGACCTGCTGCTCCTGTGACTCACCTGCCTCATCCAGCAGGTCGGGTCGGTTTGATGGAACATGAAGCAAAACTAAAACAGAAACAGAGTCAGGCTGCTGCTGCTCATAAACAACATGTTGTCTCTGCAGTCTGTGTTAATTTTACCTGATAAATTAATCTGTTTTCATTGTGAGAGGAAGAAAACATGAGCTGCTTCCATCTGGAAACTTTTTATCTAGTCTGAAGCTGCTGCTGGTTTCATTCACTGTTTTAGTTTTAATGTTTTAGTTTTAATGTTTTAGTTTAATGTTTTAGTTTAATGTTTTAGTTTAATGTTTTAGTTTTAATGTTTTAGTTTTAATGTTTTAGTTTTAATGTTTTAGTTTAATGTTTTAGTTTTAATGTTTTAGTTTAATGTTTTAGTTTTAATGTTTTAGTTTTAATGTTTTAGTTTTAATGTTTTAGTTTTAATGTTTTAGTTTAATGTTTTAGTTTTAATGTTTTAGGTTTTGTAGTTTCTGACTAACAACCTCAACAAGGTTTGTCTTCATGAGTCTATTATGTTTAGAGAGACGATTCAACCTGACAGCCATGTTTCTGCTGGAGAACCCAGAGAAAACCCAGAAAGACCCCGGGCCGGGAATCGAACCCAGAACCTTTGGGCTGCAACAGTGTGGTTCCTGTAAATAAATGAGAAATCCTGCATCTTGCAGCAAACAGTGTTTCTTCCTCTGCAGTCGTATTTTAAACCGTGTTGGACGGCAGGCGGCTTGTTGACATTAGAAAACTGGTTCTCCACTGAAACCTGATACTGAGGTTCAGATAAAAACTGTTAACAATAGAAATCATAGTGAGGTTTTAACTTGTTGCTTTCTTCCCCTCCACCACCACCCACTCACTCACTCACTCACTCAGCCCTGTATTATCTATAGACTCTAAATGTGAGCAAATATTAGTTTTTTCTAATAAGTAACTCAAACAGAAAAACTCTTCTGAGCAGCTGAACAGAAGCTGCTTTCATTTATAGAAATTATTCATTATTCATGCATTAGAGGTCAATAAGTTTGTTTTTATGTATTATTAGAAAATAAATACAGAGGAAAACTACCGTCTGCTGAAAGCCAGAGACAGATTTGATTAAGGAGCAGAAAAAGGGAAAAGTTAGTGGAAGGAAAAACAAGAGCTCTCACTGAAGTCACTTTGATTATTTATAACTTCTTCAATCAATAAATCACCAAACGTGTTTCTAAACGGCTGATTTTAGTCAAATCCAGAAACTTTATTAGTCCCAACAGAAAATTAATTATCAGCATCTAATCCATTTAGTGACCTCTGACCTTTGAGGTCTGCAGACTTTTAGTTTTTTGTTGAGTCAAATTATTGTAAATTAATTCAGTTTCCAAAAACTAAACCTTCAAATTCTGATGAATTTTCACCAAACCTAAAAACTTTTCATCTGCAGAAATAATATTTATATAATTCATCAATAATATTTATGATTCATCAATAATATTTATGATTCATCACTGACAGCAAACATTTTCCTCTGCAGTGTTTGTTGGACGGTTTCGTTTGGTTCTGTTGATCAGATCGGTGGTTCTGTGACTTTACTCACCCCTGGTACTGGACGGAGTAAAGCACGGTGGAGTTGCATGATGCTGTGGGCTGCGTCCAGCGCAGGACGTGTCTCATGTTGACCGAGTCCATGCAGACGGTCCCAGGAGGCGGCAGCGTCCCGACGCCTGCAGGAGAATCCCATCAGATTGTTGGATGCACTGAGATTCTGTCGCTCTTTTCTTTTAAAAATATAAATTCTCAAACTTTTGGTTTCCTTACAAACATTTAATAAAACATTTAATTCTGCTGAGCAATAAGTTGAATGAAAAACTGTCAAATGTTTGTCAGTAAAATGAACCGAATCCAGTTTGGTTTGAATTCAGTTCAAATGGTTCTGATTTGTTCCAGTAGAACCAGAACAACACGACCAGAACCCACAGGACACCAGCAGGAATGATTCAGCTGTTTTAGACTTGAGTTTAAACTTCTAGTTTGTTCTGCTGGAGGAAAAGTTCAGACGTTTCTGCTCACCGCTGGTGAACTGCAGCAGGACGACCATCATGAGCAGCTTCCTGCTCCTCCTCATCGCCATGGCAGCAAACCGCAGGACGGAGCCCCACAGAGCGGAGAAACCAGACACTTCCTGTTCCTGCGGGAGGAAACGTGTCTGCATGTCCTGCGGAGCGTCGCTCTAACCCATCGTCTGATCGGGTCCGGCCTGGAGAGGCAGCAGGGATCCACTGTGATCTGTTGTGATCCGCTGAGAAAATGCGACGTGATCAGATGCTGAGGAAAGATTAGAAGACGCAGATCTGGTCCGACCGGCTGGGAAAGCCTCCAGGGCTTCACCTGTTGGCTCCGGTTCACATGGAGACACACCTGGACGGATCAGAGGGAACGCTGCTGCTCTGCTCTCACCTCACTGACAGAAAACGATTATTAAAAACATTTTTCCAGATTTAGTTTTCCTGGTGCCCTGACCTCTGACCTCTCCTGCAGCAGTGCGCCCAGGGCTCAGCATGTCTACACGACGCGTTTCTTCCTGTTTTTGTTTCTCGACGCGTCGAGCCGCTCGCTGACTCATCAGTTTCTGCTCTGAACCAGTAAAGTCAACATGCTGGTTTTACTGGGAGGAAGTTATTCCATTAACTGGTCTGACCACAGAGAAGCTGCTGAGAGCTGAACGGATTCATCACCACAGAACAAATGACATCATGAGATATTCACTCATTCATCACATCTCCGCAGGATGAAACAGGAACATCTGAAACATTCATGGTTTCACTTCGGATTCAAAGGAACCAAAAGTTTCTCAGGAATTTCTCACATTTCTGACTCAAATTTCTGACTTTATGATTTCAGAGAATATTTTTCATGTTTTCATTTTGAAGACTCGTGTTGGACGTTTCTTCTCTAAAAATAAAACAAAAGGTTTTAATTTCCTGTTCAACTCTTTTTTAAAATATTTAATGATGTTTAAAATCTGAGCCTCTGGTTTTATCTATTCAGCTTTTCTGCCTTTTCTGAATGTCTGAAATAATTCTTTCATTTTTACACCAAACTATTAAACTATGGAAGCTTTTAATCAGACAAAATTATTTTATTTATTTTTGACATCAGAGAAAATCCAAGTTTTTATCATAAATATGTGAAACTCATGTAAAAATGTCTCAGTGTTTTGGTGTGAATGTTGTCCTGTGGTTCTGGTTCTGAGGTCAGAATAATGAGGATAATCTGAATAAATCTGAATAAATCTGATGGATCCAGATGTTTATAGAAACAGAAGTTTTATTTAAATCTCCCAGAGATGATCAGGCTGTTTTCTTTCATTTTTGTGTTTATTTTCTTGTTCATGCTCCAGTTTCATTCTTTATGTTCTAATTATTCCTTTATTAGGACGTTTCCATGGTTATTATTTCCTCCTTCTCATTTATTTAGTTGTTTCTAAACATAATCAGTGTTAATATTCTGGCTGTCTCTTTCTGCTCCGTCTGTTTGGACTCATTAGGTAAACAGTCGAGTAGTGATCCTCTGTCAGAATAGAACATCTCTGTAGTGATCCTCTGTCAGAATAGAACATCTCTGTAGTGATCCTCTGTCAGAATAGAACATCTCTGTAGTGATCCTCTGTCAGAATAGAACATCTCTGTAGTGATCCTCTGTCAGAATAGAACATCTCTGTTCTCCACCCAGCCTGCAGGTTTTCTTCTCTCACCTGTTTCTCAGGTTTGTTTCTCTGAAATCGTTAATTTGACGGATTGAGTGGAAATGAGAGAATGAAGTTAAATTAGTTAAAAATCTCTTTGTTCTGTTTAACTGGAAACTCTTTCCTGTTTCAGCATCACTTTATCATTCAGGCCTGTAAACATGTTTCCTTTGCAGCCTGAAGAAAAAACATGAAAAACTCAAAAACCTGAGAAAGAATCAAAAACATTTTCCTGATCGGAGAGAAAAATTAAATCCTTTATTGATTTTAGGAAACAATTTGTGCCACGATTATTTAAATCACAAACTGAAACATGTTAAGATAATTATTTATGTATTAAATATAAAATGTAACTGAAATGGAAACAGAGGAATTAAAGCTGCTCTGTTTTCTAATGGAGCTGCGCGACAGAAAGGTCAAAGGTCAGTTCGTCAGGCTGCTGAACATGTTGACCTGCAGCTGCCGTTAACCACACCCAGTTAGGAGAGGCGAAACCGACCAGAACCACCTGACCGGGCCGCCAGAGGTCAGAGGTCAAGAAGAACCAGAACTGACGGCAGTGAGGATGTTGGTCGTTCAGAACGGGTTTGATTCTGGCCCGGTTTCAGTCGGATCAGAACTCCTCAGACTTTGGACTCTGATGTTGAGCAAATATTAACCAGCAGCCGCCATAAAACCAGTAAACCCATAAAAGCTGCTGACTGGCCTGCTGGGTTTCACCGAGACCAGAACCCTGGAGAACCCTGGAGAACCAGAACCAGAACCCGTTCCGGTCCGCTGCCCTGATGCTGCTGCAGAACATTTATTCAGCTCATCCTGAGGTTTTATGATCATCAGGTTCACGTTTTCATGTTTAAAGGTTTTTATGGATCAGGGGAAGCGGATCAACATCACCGTTTCCATGACAACGCCTCACTTCTTCTTTCCCCTATAACGGTCAACCTGTAAAGGTCAACCTGTAAAGGTAAACCTGTAAAGGTCAACCTGTAAAGGTCAACCTGTAAAGGTCAACCTGTAAAGGTCAACCTGTAAAGGTAAACCTGTAAAGGTCAACCTGTAAAGGTCAACCCCGATAAAAACAAAGTTCCCCATTTTCACTTCCTCAATAAACAGAAACGACGGAGGTCAGAGTGAAAACATCCTGCAGATAAATATCAATATTACTGACTGTGACATCATGAATGACATCATGAATGACATCATTAACGAGGAAGGGCTGTTGGTCACCAGGTGAAGAAGACGTCTGGCGTCCATCTTTTTATTATTTTATTTTATTATAGCTCATTTCAGCATCAAGGCATTTCAAAGTGCTTTACATCAAATCAAACAGAAACACAATGCAGCACAGAATCAATAATCAAAACACGACATTAAATCAGGTTCCATCAATAAATCTGTAATTGATTCTGTTTCAGATAAAATCATAATCTGGTTGGTTTTTAGTTGAGTTTCATCCATAAAAGGTTCACTTGCCTCCATCTCACTTTCAGATGTTTTACTGGGAACCAGAGACCCTGAAATGTTTGTCCAGTCTGCCTGCGACAGGAAGTGTTTGTCTCCATAGCGATGGCTGCCATGGCAACACAGCTGATTCCTCCACACTTTGCAGTTTTTTTAGTTGTTTTGGGTGAAAACCTGTTTGGTTCACCATGACCTCCAGTCTCTCTACCGAAGTATCTGAGGAGTGGCTGAAGACTCTCCATCATCGTCATCATCATCATCATCATCATCATCATCATCATCATCGTCACTGTGGCCATATTAGAGATGAAGGGAACTACAGGGAGTGGCCCTGCGGTTTATGGCCCTGGTAGAGACTAAAGTCCTGCTCTCAGAGCCTCAGACGTCACATTATCTGAAGGAGAGGCATCAGCTCTGACTTCACCCACCAAAGGTTTCAGCTCTCAGGACTTGCTGCTCTTTCTTTCTGCCTCCAGGCTTCCAGCAGAGGCTCCTTCAGTCTGAGATCATCTTCAGTACTTGGAGTTTTTCTTCTGTGCTTCATTTTGAGAAGTTTTCCAAAAGCGTTGCCACCATGTCGACGGCAGTGGAGGCAGCGGGGTTCATCATGTGCTTGATTGGCTTCCTGATCACCGGCGTGGCGCTGGCTAACGACTACTGGAAGATCTCCTCGGTGTCCGGCAGCGTCATCGTCTCTCAGAGGGAGTTTGAGAACCTGTGGCACGCCTGCGCCGAGAACAGCGCCGGCATCGCCAACTGCCGCGACTTCGAGTCCATGCTGGCCCTCCCAGGTAAGATCAGCACCTGGAATCAGCTGACTGTTTACTTCAGACACAAGTTTTAAAGTGAAAAACATTTAAAAAAAACATTAAAATTAGAGATTTGTATCAGATTTCTCCCAGATTAGGTCATTTTATGGCTGGTTATTTCGCTGCTTTACGTTGATCAGCTGAAATGAGGAACTTTAGCTTCAGTGCTAAAGTTAATCTGTCCTCAAATGTAAAATCTGTTGAGTTTACTGGTGGATTTTATTTCCTGAATAAACGATGAGCTGACTGGATTTCTTTAAAAGCTTAACAGGAATTAGGTCAGTTCGCCCAAAGTGGCACCGGTTCTGGTTCTGGTTCTGGGTCGGCGGTCCAAAGGTTGGGGATTTCAGAGTCTGACGTTTCCCGCCCAAAACAGAAAAACTAGAAACTGGTTATTCATTTTGTTTCAAATTAAACAGCAAATAATCTCAACAAAAGTTAGACTTTTAAATGAAATGTTCAAATATGATTTTGTTTGTTCTTCCCATCATGCTCTTGGATCCGTTTTCTTCTGGACGCCATTTTGAACGTTTTTCCTGCTGGTTGTAAAATGGAGGGAAAACAAAAGTGAAGCAAAAAAAACAAAAAAACAGCTGGAATATTTAAAAAAGTATTCAAAGTGTTAAAAATTTAAACCGTCATTAATTCTTAAAGTTATTCTGAGTTTTTATCAGAAGACATTAAATAAAGATATTTGCTCCTGTTTCCACATTTAACTTAAAATCTTCTGGTTTTGGGGAAACTCACATAAATTCACCTGATATTGTATTTGAAGTCTCAGAAATGTTTTATGAAACCGACATTCAGGTTGTTGGAAACCAAACGTTTCTCTCCTGAAACTCTGGGCCGTCGTAAAAAGGTGCGGCGGTTTGTGTGATCAGCGAATCATTTTATTACAGTAATAAATTACTGCAGCAGCTGTAAAGTTCCTCCTGCTGTAAAAGGAGTTAACGTCTGAATTAAAGACATTTCCTTAAAAACAACCTCTGGAAACATGTTGGAGTTTTGTCTTCTCCCCTCCAGGGGGTCTTTTGTGGCTCTAATGTCCCTTTTATGAAAGTAGGAGGGGGGAAAACATGCGGCAAACATCGCTGGGTCCGGGAATCGAACCCGTGACGCCACGTCAACGACTCAAGGCCTCCAGATGAAAGTCGCGCTGCTCCCTACGCCGCCACTGAACGCCCCATGATGGAGTTTCTTAACATTTGACCTTTTAACCTCCTCTACTTGTATAAAAGTGGTAAATTTTAAACAAAATGAATATAAAGACACTCACTGACTTTCACTTTTTATAGATTAAATTTGACACAAAAATAGCATAAAATAAACAGATTTCATTATTTGCCTGGGTTTGTTGATGAAACCTGTATTTTTGTGTTTAATAAAAAATACTTTTTATTTTTGAAAAAGAAACCAAAGTGATGAAACATAAATTGACCTTATTTTGAACATTGAAAGAGTAGAATAATTAAAATTAATCTCAAACAGAAAATGTACCAAATGTTACTTATTTTTGTTTTTATTATCAGTTTCTGATAAATTAACATAAAACTTAACTCAGATAATCAAATTTAGACACAAAACTATTCATATATTTAGTAAAAGGTTGATATTTGTATCAACCATCAATTTGTCACTTTAAACTGATTTTATATTTTCTGTCATAAATTTTTAGTTTCAGTTGTTTTTGGAAAACATTTTTGCCACATAATGATAGTTTATTGTAGAAAAGCATCCTCAGCGTGTGTGTGTGTGTGTGTGTGTGTGTGTGTGTGTGTGTGTGTTCCTGCAGTTCACGTCCAGGCGTGTCGCGCTCTGATGATCATCTCTCTGCTGCTCGGTCTCGGCTGCATGATCGTCTCTCTGCTCGGACTCAAATGTATCAAGATCGGCTCGGCCACCGTGGAGTCCAAGGCCAAGATGGCTGCCACCGGAGGAATCATGTGCATCCTGGGAGGTAAGCACACACACACACACACACACACACACACACACACACACACACACACGCACACACACACACCCAACAAACATCCAAACTGGGAAAATCAGCTTCAGAATGATGCAATGAGTCCAAAATCGATGTGTTTGTGCTGCAGGGCTGTGCTGCATCATCGCCTGTTCCTGGTACGGATACCAGGTGGTTCAGGAGTTCTACAACCCGCTGTACGGAGGAGCAAAGTGAGTTTCCTCCAGTTCACAGCAACTGGACTGGACCTGAACTGGACCTGAACTGGACCTGAACTCTGTTTCTGTTTCTGCAGGTTCGAGCTCGGCACCGGTCTCTACCTGGGTTGGGCCGGAGGCTCCCTCTGCATCGTGGGTGGAAGTCTCCTCTGCACTGCCTGCAAGAGAGCGTCACCTGCTGGAAAGAAAGGGTAACTGACCGTTTTTATTTTTCTCAGATCATCTTTATGTCGTGATGCTGCAGCTAATTGAAATTAATTATAAGCCGCTCTGAACGCTACGTTTTGTTTTGCAGCGGTTACCCAGCGAAGAAGGTTTACACGGCCACGGCCCGGACCGACACAGAATCCACCAGAGCTTACGTCTAATCACGTGTTTCTATCTGGACTGTTTCCACTCGTTTCTAGAAGGTTCTGCTCAGTTAAGCTGTGACATAAAAAACTAAATAACTTGAAGTTTTTCTCCATCAACATTTGCTTTTGAGTTCAGGATGAATCTCTTCAGATACGCCGTCTGAAAGTCACCTTCTACGCTGATGATGTTGTTGTTGCTGTTGTTGTTTTCTGTCTTTGTTTGAATTATTTTAAATCTTCAATGTTGGTTTTATTGAAAGTGAAGAAAATATCTGATTGATGATGATTTTAACAAAACTGTTTCACATTTATTTTTATCTGAATAAAGTTTGTTACCAAAACATTTCAGCTGCTTGATTTCCTCAGAGACTCTGGACCAAAGAACTCAATTTTTATTTTGTCTGATCATCAAACGTTCCCTGAAAGGAGCTGATTTTAGACCAGTGATCCACTTCATCTCATTAATTAAGCCTTTATGTGATGCTTTTATGAGACTTAAAAGCACAAAGCTGTTCCTTCAAACTGTGTGTGTGTGTGTGTGTGTGTGTGTGTGTGTGTGTGTGTGTGTGTGTGTGTGTGTGTGTGTGCACGTTTGTTTCTAATACCTTGTGGGGACCATATTCCTGACACTACGTTGTGGGGACCCACTGCTCCTTGTGGGGACCAAACCCTGGGGGGAAACGCTGTTTTTAGGTCAGAGGTCAGATTTAGGACCAAGGTGTGAATTGAATCTTGGTCAGGGTTAGGTTTGTAAGGGTTAGGGTTATTATAAGGGTAAGGATACGGTTGGGCTTTAAATGAATGGAAGTCAATGGAAAGTCCCCATAAAGAAAACCACACAAACGTGTGTGTGTGTGTGTGTGGGGGGGGGCGGGCAGGGGGAGTGCGCTTGTGTGTGTGTTAGCGCTGTAATCTGAAGTGTAATTTGGATGATTAATGCGCTGCAGGCAGTAATCCTGCTCCTCTATACCTGCTGACAGGCAGGTCGGTGGATTAGCGCCCCGCAGCATCACCCTCCAAAGCCGTGCACCAGCTCTGCAGACCGGATCAGAACCAGCGCTCAACCTTCAGAACGCTTTCTGCACACACTCCACATGTCAAAGGTCTGAGCAGCTCAGACTGTGGCGACGTGATCATGGCAGATGTTCTGAGAAATTGTCAAATGTGTTCAGATTTATTTAACTACAGCAGAAAACAGAATGATGGTCGTTTATTTATCGGTTTTTCTCTGGTTTTTAAAATAGTTCCTTTAACAGTTTTTAATCTTTTATTTTTTCATAATTTGGATTCTTCTCCATTTTGTTTTTTCAGTTTATTTTGTGCTTTTAATTTCAATCAATCCAGTTTATATGCAGAACATTTCAGCAACGAGGCAGTTCAAAGTATTTACAACAGAAAAACACAAAAAGTCATAAAAACACAAAAAGTCGACGACTGAGAACCAGAACAAACATTTTAATGAGCTCTGTCATCAAAATCATCAACATGCTGCTCAGTGTTTCATTTATTATTAATCAAACTCTACACAGATGGTTTAGAGGTTCTCAGTGTTTCGGCTGTTTCGCAATTTTCTGGACATTTGTTCCAGATTTGTGGAGCATAGAAGCTAAAAGCTGTTTCTCCACGTTTTATTCCTCCAGAATCTGTAATTCTCACAATAAAAACATAAATGTTGTTTTCTGGAGCCAAAGAGTTTGTTAAGCTGTTGGACAATTTTACTGTTTTATGTTTTCATTTATTTATTTTTACTTCTAGTTGATTTAACCAGGAAACACGAGACAAAACATTTAAAGCTGAAGTTTTGTGAATCCCGTCAGGTTGGACATCAGCAGCAGGACGGTCATTTTTACAGATGAATAAAGGAGTTTATTTATGAATAAAACAGTTTATTTATGAATAAAACAGTTTATTTATGAATAAAGGAGTTTATTTATGAATAAAACAGTTTATTTATGAATAAAACAGTTTATTTATGAATAAAACAGTTTATTTATGAATAAAACAGTTTATTTATGAATAAAGGAGTTTCTTCTCTAGCAGCTGCCGGATGAAGAACCTCATGCGGCGCTGCAGGCAGAGCTCCGTTCTAATCCGGCCCGATGTGCTGACGGAGGTGGAACCGCTCCAATCCTCTCAGGAAGTCTGGCTGTCTGTGGAACAGCAAGGAGGAGGGCAAAGGTCACTGCAGGCGGCCTCTGATTGGCCCAGGCAGCCCTGACAGACAGCAGGTGTTTACATATAGAACCAGTGGACCGGGCCGGTCTCCTCCTCTCATTCAGAACCTCAGCAGCACAGGTGAGTCACTTGGATCCGACCTGCAGGTTATCGTGTTTTATCTGTTTACTGTAGGAGGAGTCCGGACGGGAAACGGCCCGATTCAGGAGGAACCAGAACTCTCTGGAGCAGGAGACACTAAACTAATGTTTATTAGATATTCTACATGATTCAGAAGATCAGTGATGAAGAAAATACTTTAATAATTATAATTATAAACCCAGAGAGAATCATGTTCCATGTTAGAAGCTCCAGCTGGAACAGATTTGTTCTGGTTCTGTGAGCAGAAAGTTCTGGTCCAGATCAGTGGGAGGATTTTAACAGGATTAAGAGGCTCAGCAGCTGAAATCTGTTTACATGTTTTCCTCTTCATCTTAATTTCATTAACTCTGCTGTAAACAGTTTATTATTTTAGTAAGAAATCAACTGAAAACAATGATGGAAATCTGTTTCTGCTCATCCTAAGTTATTCACTTATGAAGTAGATTATTAGACTAATTCTATAACATATTGTTTTAAGTTATTTATTTTTAATTTTTTTAAGAAATGTATTTACAGCTTCTTTTTTTAACCAGTGGATGAAGCTGCAGTGCATCATTTCGGCCGCTAGAGGGAGATAAAACTAAACCTGGACATATTCAAGTTTCACCTTCTAATTTCTAATTATTTAACTTTCATTCTCTGAGTGAATAGTTCTACTAGAAATCATATTTTCATCATATTTCTGTAAATGTTACGTCTGTGTTTCAGCTGAATTTTAAAAAGAAAAACAATTTTTTAAAACCTTTTAATCAGGAGCTCCAGTGCATTTAAACAAGCTGATAAAATAAAACTGCTCTGACTGAAGACTCATGCTAACATGCTAACATGCTAACAGCTCAGCATCCAGGCAAAACGTCCTGGATGACCGTCAGCTGTTAGCTCGCTCTGCTAATCCGCCTCCTTTGCGTTTGCTGCTCCTCTTTAAGTCTGTTTGTTTAGAATCCATACATGATCTCTGCAACATCTTACAGAAATTAACTGAAAATGTATTGAGACTCAAACTTTACCCAACTGGAGAGTTGATGCAAACTGTGAATCTGCTGGATGTAAATGAGACACATTGAAGGTCAAACCTGTTTCAGGTCTGAAGGTCAAACGCTGCAGTCCTGATATTTATTTCATCTGTTTCTGCTTGTTCCAGTTCCTCAGTTCAGCTGTTCTCCATCTCCACCATCATGAGTCCAAAAAATGTAATTTTTAAGAAAACCTGCAAAGACAAGTCGGTGAGTGAAACAAAGTAAACTGGGGATCCAGTCGATCCACTTCCTGTCAGAGCGACTCTGTTTAGTTTCAGACTAAAGTAAATAAACAGAATCGCCTGACAGACTCATTTCTGCACCAAGCAGTTTTAAAAACAGACATGCAAGAGAACCAGCAGTTGTTTGAGTTTCCACTCATGAAGGGAAGTTTTATAACTGCTGTCCCACATGTAAATAATTATTTTACTATTTGGAAGCTTAATAAAAGCAGATAAACTGTGATTTCTGTATTAACATTTATATTTATGACTTAAGATCAATAATTACATCCAGAACTTCCCTTTAAACATTTTATGCCTTTAAAATATGAGTAACTCAAATTATTATTAGTTATCTTGTTTCAATTGAATTGTCTGATAATAAAGTGAAATTTATTAATAAATCATTTTCTGCTGGTTATTCTTTACACATCAGATTTAAATAGATTTATTTTTCTTAAATGTGATAAAAACAAAGTCACAGTGAGGATTCTGAATGTCCGAGTCACAGAGAATCAACCTTCAGTATTCAAACTGTCCCAGTGCATAACGGCTGCTGGATGTTTTCAGGTCGGCGTGTTCATGGGGAAGAGAGACTTCGTGGACCGAGTGGACTCTGTGGATCCAGTGGGTCAGTCTCACAGCCGGATCCCTCCGGAACCAGAAGAATCAGAAAACATTTCAGAACCAGAACCTTCCTGTCACTGACCTGCTTTCTCCTCTTCCACCAATAGATGGCGTCGTCCTCATCGACCCGGAGGCTCTGGCCGGGAGGAAAGGTCTGTGAATGATTTTCTCTCCTGATGATCATTAAATGAAAACATGGTGGAAATATTTTAGTTTAGAAATATTTTCTGGTTCAACAGGAAGATAATTCAGGCCAAAACTATTCATACGCCTGGGAAACGTAGGTTTAAAGTAGAAATGTTTTCATTTCAACATGTTTCTTCTGACTAGGAATAAATAAATCTGATAGAAAATCTGTGATGGAGCTAAAGATTAGGGTGAATAAATTATTGATTATTGATTATTATCAAAGATAAATCATCAAAACCCAAGAGAACAAATCTGCCAGGGGTATGAATACTTGTGGCCCTACTCGTATTATATGATTTGATCTAGAAAGCAGGGCTGGCCCTCGGTTTTCTGGGGCCCTGGGCAGAATTTGGCCCCTCCTGCTGTTTAAAGCATCATCACCAGTAATCTGGTGCATTCTGGGAAAAGGGGCGGAGCTTAAAATCAATCACAGATAATTGGTTATGTATTAGTGAGCAAACTGAGCTCAACCACAAAGAAAGGATGTGTAACCATGGTAACACATCAGACAACGGAGATAATTTTTTGCACTTTTGCATCCAGTTGAAAATCTTTTATCTTTTATTTTTTATTACATGTAGTTGATCATAACAGCTGCTTGTGCCTCTTCTGCCCTCTAGTGTTCGTCACCCTGTCCTGCATCTTCCGCTACGGCCGCGACGACATGGACGTGATCGGCATCGCGTTCCGCCGGGAGCTCTACCTGTCCACCCGCCAGGTTTACCCGCCGCTGCAGGACCGGGACAAGGCCGTCCACACCAAGGTCCAGGCCAAGCTGCTGCGCAAGCTGGGCAACAACGCATACCCCTTCTTCTTTGAGGTGACCGGAGCAGCCAATCAGAGTCGGCCTTACTGCAGAGCCAGGCGAAAACCTGAAATTTGTTTTTCTTTCCAGTTTCCTGACAACCTGCCTTGCTCAGTGGCTCTCCAACCAGGACCCCATGATGTTGGGAAGGTGAGCCGCGGTTAAATTCTCCCACTTCTGGATGACTTCAGTTTTCGGTTCAGGTTCATTTCAGCTTCACACCAAAATCTGCTCCAGTTTGGTTCCAATCATGTCTTTTTCATCCAGCTTGGCAGCTTTTACCTCCCTGGTTAAACATCTGTTTGTTTATTGATTTATAGATTATTGTATAAAACGAATAAGAAAACAGAATCTCCTCTGAACACGACTTCCTAACTCGGCTTTTATTAGAAAGTTTTCTGACTGAATGAAACTAGATTTATTCATGATGATGAAGAATTTAATGATTATTGGTAGAACTCTGATGCTAACGCGGTCTGGGTTCGGTTAAGTGAACTCTGATTCAGTTTGAATGCATATGTGAAACGGACAACAGTGCAAAGAATTCTGGGTAAATCCAACCAAAGCTAACGTGTTAGCCTAGCGCTAGCAGCAGAAATGTCTCCTGGTCTTCAGCCAAAGACTAAAGAGATAAAATCTGACGCCTCCATCTTGTTTCCATCTGGTGAAGAAGGAAGTTGCTCTCAGTGTCTTCAGAGGTTTTTGTGTGGTTTCCTTCAGTGGTTGTTGGTGCAGCGCCCCCACAGGCCAGGAGGGGAACAGGTTGGTTTGGGTCAGAACCACAGCAGCTGGAAATGAACAGATGATGAAGTTTTGGTTCCAGTAGAACCGGGTCAACTGGACCATCAGGAGTGAAGCAGAGTGTGGAGTCCAGTCTGTCTTCTCTCTGTAACTCCATCTGGGTTGACTTCACATCGGCCATTTTGGCCAGGTTTTCCCAGCTGTCCCTCTGGCCGTCCTCCCGGGTCTCCCTTCAGTAAAAACCCAAACCGTCTCCTTTTCTGCAGCAATGTGCCGTGGAGTTTGAGATTAAAGCGTTCAGCGCCGAGAGTCAGGATGCAAAAGTTCGCAAACGGTGAGTCTCATCTGTCCTGAAGGCTGAAGCTGTCGGTGAGGAAATGCTGAACGTCTGTTTGTCCAACAGGAGCACAGTGAAGCTGATGATCAGGAAGGTCCAGTACGCTCCAGACATGCAGGGGGCGCCACCTTCCGTTGAAACCACCAAAGACTTCGTCATGTCCGACAAGCCGCTGCATGTTAAAGTCGCTCTGGATAAACAGGTGGAGCGTCTCGATCCACTGATTCATTCATTTACAATCAAACCTGTAATTTTAATCTTAAATTGATGTTTAGCTTTATTACCACGGAGAGACGATCCACGCTCACGTCAACATCACAAACAACTCCAACAAAAACATCAAGAACGTCGTCCTTTCAGGTAAACACACCTGACGGTGGTGATGACATCATCAAGTTTTAAACAAACTCACCTGAATGTTTCCCGTCTCAGTTGACCAGGTTGCCACGGTGGTGCTGTACTCCAACGACAGCTACGTCAAATGTGTGGACATCGAGGATTCTGGGTAATGATTGGCTCACAGCAGAATCACAGCAGGTCAAACAGGAAACAGGAAATGATTCCTGACCAGAAATAAGGAGGTTGAGCTGCTAATTATGTGAAGTCTAACAAAATAGAGTCCTGACACTGCAGTGAGGGTCAATCCACCAAATGTTATAACCAACAAAACCATAGAAGAAGATTCGTCATGCAGCACTATCTAAAATATCTGATCAAGTTAATGCTAGCATGATCATTTCAGTTTGACTTTAAAGAGAAACTGTTTTAAATTTACGTTAAATTTTATTTGACTATTGACATTGGAGAATTTTGTGATTATCATTTTGTTCGGATGAGGATCAATAAAAGGATAATATAATAATGATGATCTACAGAACTGAAAACATTCCTGCTGTGAAGTCAGGAAACTGCAGGAAGTTTAGATGCTTTAATCAGACAGAAATGAAGCTGAACCAGTTGAAAACTCTCAGCCTCTGAACCCTGAAGGTTTCCTTCAGTCCTTCAGCTGCTATCAACGTTTCACCGCCGGAGGATTTCAGGTCCGGAGGAGAAACCTGACGCAGTTTCGCCTTTTATGTTTTTCTGTCTGAGCTTCATTTTTCTCAGCTTCACTAAGTCAGGATAGCGAGTCGAGTTCAAGAAGATCTTCACTGCCCCAGTTTCTGCAGAGCCTGTCTGCAGGACTGGTGGACGGAGAAGCAGGTCCAGCAGTGTCCTCTGTGTGAAAACGTCTCTGGAGAGAAGGACGCGCTCTGCAACCTGGTGCTGAAGAACCTGTGTGAGAGTTTCACCGCAGGGAAAGTCCCGGAGAGGCGGCAGGATGTGTGCAATCTGTACAGCAAAAAGCCCAATCTGTTCTGTTTGGACCGCCTGGAGCCGCCGTGAGTCGTCTGCAGAGACTCAGAGAAGCACAACGGCCACAGGTTCAGACCCTGACGAAGCCACTCAGCTGCGCAGGAAGGAGGTCCAGAAAAACATCCAGGCTCTGCAGGACGAGGTGAAGCTTTTCAGTCCAGTTCAGTCAAACACTGAGCACTTTGAGCTCCAGGAACAGCGAGCAGAGGGGCAGATCAGGCAGAAGTTCCTGAAGCTTCACTAGTTTTTGGAGGAGGAAGAGGAGCAGAGGAAGACGGTGCTGAGGAAGGAGGAGAACCTGAAGAGTCATGTGATGGAGGAGAGGATGGAGGCGCTGAGAAGAGAGATGTTGGTTCTTCTGGACGCCATCAGAGCCTCAGAGGAGGAGCTGAGAGCTGCTGCTGGGCTGCAGAGCGCAGCACTGCCCCCTGCTGGGTGACCCCCAGCTGGCCCCAGGAGCCCTGGTGGGCGTGGCCAAACATCTGGGCAACCTGGGTTCCACATCTGGCCGAAAACCCGGACCGGATTGAAGGCTTCTGCTCTGGGGTACACAGTTCAGAGCTGGAGGGACTGGAGGGACCGGGCCTTTAGGGACTGGGTCCAGAGGGACCGGGCCTTTAGGGACCGGGCCTTTAGGGACTGGGTCCAGAGGGACCGGGTCCAGAGGTGTTTCTAATACCTTGTGGGGACCATTTTCCTGACATATATCACATTGTGGGGACCCACTGCTCTTTATGAGGACCGAAGCCTGGGCCCCACAAGGGGAAAACCTGTTTTTGGGTCAGGGGTCAGATTTAGGACTGAGGTGTGAATTGAGGTTTGGTTGGTTAGGCTGTAGAAATGAATGCAAGTCAATGGAAAGTCCCCACAAAGATCGCTGCGCAAACATGTGTGTGTGTGTTTGTGTGTGTGTGTGCATGTGTGTGTGTGTGTGAACTGTATTTTGCATCAATAAATAATTTTTAATATTAAGAATCTAATCTGAGTGTTTCCAAAATCTCACAGCGACTACTGAAGAGTAAATCATGAATTAATTGATAATAAACGGTTAAATAATGATGAACTATTGATCTAGTTGCACTGATAATGATTAGTTAATAGTTAATTAGTGAGTATTTGACTTCACATGTAATTAACTGTTGATCAACATTTAATTACCTGTTAATTAATAGTTTCTCTGTAGTTGATTTAATGACTTATTTACCATCATACAGTTTCCAACAGTAAATAACTTCTAACAGGATTTAAAACGTTGATCTGGTTTCAGGAAAATCATGAATGTTTGTAGAATAAGAGGAAAATAAATGTTGAACTTGACGGTTTTAGATGTTTTCACTTCAGCTGATAAAATAGTTGGGTTTTTATTTGCTTCATGTTTATTGAAGCACAAAACTATTTTAGCTGCTTTTTGTCGTCAGTGAATTTCAGGAATGAGTGACGAAGGAAGAAACATCGAATCTTAGCACATGAGAACCGACTGCATGTCAAAGTTTGCATCATTTTTCCTCTGAGAAAAATATCAAAGTTTGTAACCTCAAGATCTCTGGAAACAAACATGTTCCTACAAATGCTGCAGGATATAAAAATTGTCATCATAAATTAAAACGATTTGTTGTGTTTGGAGTTTGACTCGGGAACAAAAACTTCAGATCTTTTATTTATTGTTGGTTGAATTGAACAGATTTAATGTTTTTGCTGCCAAAACTGGTTGTAAGCTCAAAAGAGAAAAGTCTTCCATCTGGTGGTTCAGTCAGGAACTGCAACCGGTTTTTATTTTCTGTCCATCTTTGGTCCAACATTCCTGGCTGAATCCTCGGGGTTTCACAGTTAGTGATGTTCATTCGTTCAGATATACGTTCTAATAAAGAGTTTTAAAGAGCAGAATGTCTTTTTGTTGTTTTCTCTGCATTTAACCTGCTTGTTGCTCCTGCTTGTTGCTCCTGCTTGTTGCTCCTTCTTGTTGCTCCTTCTTGTTGCTCCTTCTTGTTGCTCCTGCTTGTTGCTCCTGCTTGTTGCTCCTGCTTGTTGCTCCTTCTTGTTGCTCTCGGTGTGTTTTCACTCTGTTTCTCGTCTCTGTGTCAGGGACTCGGTGTCTGCCGGAGCGACGCTGCAGAAGGTCTACAAGCTGCTGCCGCTGCTGGCCAACAACCGTGAGAGGAGAGGCATCGCTCTGGACGGGAAGCTGAAGCACGAAGACACCAACCTGGCCTCGTCCAGCATGTGAGCCGCGCTCCACGCCAAAGCGCTGCTCCACAGAACCGGCAGGATCTGAAACGTCTGTTTTGTTTCAGCGTGAAGGAAGGAGTCCTGAAGGAGGTTCTGGGAATCATGGTTTCATACAAAGTCATGGTGAAGCTCATCATCGGAGGGTTGGTGGTTTTCCTCTGATTTTCCTACAACCATCAAAATCACAACAACCTTTCAGATCATCAGATGTTAGAGAGATCTTTATTCAATTCAGCTGATTTCACAACAAATGCCAAAACAAAAGAGAAACATTTACAGCAGGAGAGGGAGAACAGTTAGGAAGTGGCAGCATCATGTCAGGGTTCCTGACCTGAGCCAATCAGAACGTCAGACCAGCTGAAGAAAAACAAAATGTTATGAGTTTAAAGCAGGTTATTTAGAAGGAAAACTGATGTGAATGAGACAACAGAAGAATCTGAGGAGTTTTCATCACCGTGTTTCTTCTCTTCCGTTTCATTGAGTTTTTATCGTCAGTTTTCCAGTCCAGACCTGCTGCTCCCATCAACTGTTTTAGTTTTTCATATCAGGATCAAATGAAGGATCGGAGCCTCAGAGGATCTTTGTGTTTCGTTTTCTCTGAAGAGTTTCTGCTGTAATCTGATCTCATGTTTGTCTCCCTGCTGGCAGGATGATGGGATCCAGGTGAGTTCAGGCTCCGTGGAAACATCGGGAAGGTTGGACTCACCCTGTTGATCCTGAGTCTGAGTCTGTGTGTGTGTGTGTGTTGCAGTGAGGTCGGCCTGGAGGTTCCCTTCACACTCATGCATCCCAAACCAGAAGCAGGTAGAACTTTCTCTCTCCTGATCTCACCTGTCCATCAGACCTCCTTCCCTCTTTCACCTCCGTTTTTCCTCTTTGATTTTCTTGCTGCCTGCAGTGAAGGAGAGGTAACTATGAGAGCAACTAGATTCTGATGAGGCTGAAACAAAGACAGAAACTTCCTGTTCTTATTGAAGCTTTAGATCAGATTATTCATCAGCTCTTCTCTCTACTGGTGCGTTTTGTTCTTTATCTGTCGTCTTCTAATCGGGTTAAACAGGAAGAACCTGCCGCCATGTTGGGTGGCGACGCCTTGGTTGGTTTTTGTTTCATTGTTTTCTTTAATGTCAGAACAGATGCATGTTGGGTTTATGGGATAGTTTGCAGCTTTAGATGCAGGAATAAACAGACACTAGAGAATATTTACAGATCAGTTATGAATTTCGGTTCATGGTGAGTGTTTGTGTTTCCTGAATCTTTTCATGCTGATCAGTTTCTGAAGTTTTGTTCTCGGTGGTCTGATCTGTGATGCTCCTGCTGTTCGCAGTGAGATGGAGGATGAGTTGGTGTTCCAGGAGTTCAAGCGCTCCTACCTGAAGGGAATCATGGGCGCCGGCGAAGATGACGATGAGGAAGGCAACGTGTCGGGCGGAGACGACATGGCGCCCAAGGAGAAGTAGAGACGCTGACGTGTTGGGATGTGACGTCACTGTTTTAATCCCATGTTTTAGTGAAGTCCGGCTCCTGCAGCTCAGAGATTTTAGTTACCATAGAAACGAGCTGCAGCTTTTCTAGACCAGCTGTTGTTTTGTGTTTGAACAATAAAAACTATTGGACTCCATCTTAGATCTGATTTTATGACATGAATTCATAAACTACTGGATTGAAAGGAAACGGAAGATTATTGTGATTTAAACATTTTCTACTTTACACCATGGAATAATATTCATTACATGACAAGGTTTGATTAAAACTTACATTTTAGTGGACAGAAAAAGGATTTTAATTACGGCATAAAGAGTTTGCTACTGTGGCAGGTTTAGATAAACACAACCGGACCCGACCGGGTCGGACCGGACCGGGTCGGGTCGGACCGGGTCGGACCGGACCGAAGCGGGTCGGATCGGATCGGGTCGGACCGGACCGGACTGGACCGGACCGGACCGGACTGGACCGGACCGGACCGGACTGGACCGGACCGGACCGGACCAGGTCGGACTGGACCAGGTCGGACTAACAACTGACGACTCCTTAATCAGAGAACATGTGAAGTTTAATGAAACTTTAACAGGACAAAAGGATGTTAGCTTCTCTGCTGGCGCTCAGCTGGTTTCCACTGGATGTATTGATGAATAATTATGAATATCTGCTGTTGAAATGATTAATAATGTTTTTGAAAGCGCTCTGATGTATTTGTGAACATTAGCTGTAAGCTAACCAGTTTGTCTGGTCAGTTTCTGGACTCTTGATTGTAAACAGCTCTGGAACAAATATCCAGCTGCTTTTTATGGAAGCTAAGATCTTAGAAAACGTTTCCAGAGTCACAACCTGAAAATCTTTCTGGAGCAGAAAACTGTTTGGGACGAATGAAGAGCTTCGTTTGAATAAAGACAGAACTGCAGCATTCTGTTTTCATCTCTTTTACTTCAGTTATCCACACATTCCTCAGATTTATTCACCTGGAAACTGTCATGAATCTCTGCAACAAGAGTCTCAAACTGCTGATCAGTGAGTTTGAGTCAAATGAAAAAATCTCCAGTTTTCCAACCGGTTTGGTGTTTGTCTCCGAACACGGAGCGTAAAACGAGACGGTTGTCTTTCCAAAACTGGAGATTTATTCAAAATGACATGAATCTATCCATAAACATAACACAAATTTACAAGACACACTTTAGTTATTGTCTGAAAAACAACGTGGAAACTTCTGCTCTGCTTTTATTCATGCATCATTTTAAAAAGCAAACTGATAATATTCCTAAGAAAATAAGCTGATATTAATAATTAAAAGCAAATCAACTCTACTGCTGCAAAGTGTTTTGGAAATATTTCATGTTGGAGTAAAGCTGAGCTTCTCCAGCAGAGGTCAGAGGTCAGAGGTCAGACGCAGTGTTGAATCAGAAGTGAGTTTTTCTGGACGTTTCAAAGGAGGAGAATTTGTTTTAATCGTTTCTTCATCTCAGAAACATCTTGGATTTATCAGTCATAAAAAGAACACAAGCTGGTTTACAATCAGATTATTTTGACTTTCATTCAAACATGTTTTCTCTTCATCCACCTGTGACTCAGTAAAGCTCATATCTATTCATACCCCGGCTTCCTAAAGAGACCAGACAATAAACACTCCTGATCAGCTGCTAATTCCAACATATCAGCCGTTAAAATGTTGGTTCTTTATTCAAAACATCAATGTGATATTTTGCTATTTTTTGCTTAGTTAGTTGATAAATCAGTGTGGATGGTATTAGAACTGTACCCAGGAGATGAAATGACCATAAAGTCGTGTTTTAAATGTGATTTATTGCAGACTGTTAAACACCTGAAGGCGGTGAAGTGGTGGGATGGCCACCATGCCCGTCCCAGGAGAAGCCACCAGAGGGCGGCGGAGGCCTGATGTCCCTGCCCAGCGGCATGTCGCAGGAGTCGGGGTGCAGCAGGAAACCGGAGAACGTGCTTTTGCTTTCGCTGTCGGTGAACATGCCGTTGGTCAGCGAGTCCTTCACCTGCAGCCACACCTGGTCGTATCTGCTCATGTGCAGGACGACCGTGTGGCTGGCGGTGGTCTGGCTCGACGCCTCCGTTACCCTGGCAACCGGGTAGAAGTTTCGGAACAGGCCGACCTTCAGCGGCTTCTGATTGGTCGCCAGGTGGAAGGAGAAAATGTAGGTGCCGTTGATGGGCGCCGTGTAGATGCCCATGTTCGGGTCGAAGTGGCCCTGCTCGTTGGTCAGGATGTCAGGGAACGAAACCGGCCAGTTGGCAGCTGGGAACGACTGGTTGATGCTTGCAGAGAAAGCAGATTGGATGGCCGGGGAGCAGGGCCCGGGGGGACCCATGATACCCATGTTACCCTGATCTCCCTTCAAACCCGTGGGGCCCTGAATGCCTTGTAAACCAGAATCACCTTTGTCTCCTTTGCTGCCCTTTTCCCCTGGGGCCCCGTTGGCGCCGTCCGCCCCGTCGGTGCATTCACAGATCCCCTGTTCACCCTGATCTCCCTTCTGACCATTCACACCGGGATTCCCTGCCACTCCTGTGTCTCCCTTATCGCCCTTCACACCCGTAGCTCCCACAATGCCCTGCACCCCGGGCAGGCCCCGGGCCCCGACTGGCCCCGGGGGCCCCGGCAGACCCGGTGCACCTGGGGCACTCTCGCAGGAGGCGGGGCAGGAGCCCATCTCTCCCTGGGGCCCCTGAGAACCTGGAGGTCCGCTCAGGCCCTGGTCTCCTTTCTCCCCTGCAGAAACACAAATCCAGCAGTGATCACATGAAGAAACATTGAAAACATTTTTCTGAGTCGATCTCCAGTCTGTTCTGATCTCGGACCTTTGAATCCTCGATCGCCCTTCGTCCCGGTGAATCCAGCTGGACCGCTCTGACCTTTCTCTCCTGAGTCTCCTTTCTGACCTGAAGTGGAAATGAAGGAAACTGCTGAAGAAGCTGCTGACCTCAGACTCCCTGCTGCTGTATTTCAGGGTTACATGTGGGAACAGGAGGCAGGTCTGTAACTCACCCTTTAAGCCCTGGGGGCCCGTGAATCCTCGGTAGCCTTTGAATCCCATCATCCCTCTCATTCCAGGACTTCCAGGTTCACCTGATCAAACAAAAACATCCTCTGACTTTTATAAAATACGATTTCTGTTGAACCTGTTTCAGATGAAGTCAAGGTGCTGAAATGACTTCATGCATAAAACTGCAAGACTTGAGCAACAATCCGGCTCTAAAACTGAACTTTATCCCTCCAACAGTTAAATATACAGAAAACCCAGAGATGATGAGTTACACTTACTGAGTGACCTTTAGAAAACATCCAGGAAAAGTTTTATTAATTTAACTTCAAACATTAGGAGGTTTAGCTGCTCTTATTGTGAAAATCTTCACTGAATGACAAACAAAAAGCACCAGAGCGGAAAGTCTGAGACGTTTCCTGCTCTGGTTCTTCCTTCTAGTTTGTTTCTGCTGAGTCTGCAGTAATAATGGAAGTTCTTTGTTTTATTAAATACTGACTGTAAGTGTTGGTTCCAAAGGTTTAATGCTTTGGAAACATGAAATGTGAATTTGTCATTTTTAAGGATAATTAAATTTTACTCGTGTTTTATATCATCATGCTTTTATGTTTTGTCTGAGTAATAAAATCATTTTCACAAATTAAATCAGATTAAACTTTCTACTCTTTTTGTCAACTAGACTCACCTCTGGCAGGAGAACAAACTGGACAAATTTGGCAGAATTTAACATAACAGTAAAGCACTTCCAGTCCAGTCACTGGTCTGTGTAAAATGTGCATCAACAGGCATTAATGGACCAGAAGACCAAACGCTTTGAGGTTCAGACAAAACTGGTCTCAGCTGCACATAAAGTCTTTAAGAAGTGAAGGATTCTGTGATCTCTGGTTTGCTGATATAAATTTGAACGTTTGTGTAATCCCACCTGGGGACCCCCGGTCTCCACGGTCTCCTTTGGGCCCCACGGTCCCTTTGCAGTAGGAGCAGACGCAGAAGAAGGGGATCTGGTCGATGGACGGCGGTACCGGCTGGCTGAACAGAATGTCACAGATGGACGTGTCGGGTTCCGGGACCAGAGGCGAGCCGGTGGGCAGCATCCGCAGCCCGTTAGCGTAGTTGGTCATGTTCTCGCCGGGGGGCCACAGGGGCCCGCTGCGGGTCTGCAACGGCCACTGAGGGTCCGGAACCGAAGAGTGGTTCAGGCCGGTTTCAGGCCAGCGTGAGGTGTTGGGGTCGTATGAGGAGCCTTCTTCTTCTGGTGGCTGTCCTGTTTGGACCAGGTTCCTGGTCATGTTGGGGACCAACATGGCGGAACAGGTGGAGAACAGGACGAAGAGTCCCAGAACGCTGGGCAGCATCTGGAGGAAGACCAGGTGAGTCACAACGTTCCTCTCACTCGCTCTGAATCCTGAATTCGGTTTCTACTCACCTCCCTGTATGAGCTGGACATCCTCGTCTCCTGCAGGCCGTTTCGGAAGATGAGCTGCATGAACGCAGCTTTGATGCATTTATAAGCGTCGCCCAGAACAAAACAGCTTTCAGGTTCTGTCTCACCTGTTGGGCCCAGAGACAAAAGGCTGAGGACGGGCCGGGCGTGTCCTCATTGTCCAGCGCCGGAGGAAGAACTTGGCTCTCTGCCGTCCTCATGAAACGCCAAACATTCCCAGGCGAAAGAAGAGACTATGGTTCTTATCGCTCCATCTCTCCTCCACCCTCTTTTTACAAAACCAGCCTCTGACCTCCACTTCTCTGCTCTGTTTACCTGCAGACACGGGGACGGTCTCCGCAGGTCCAGAGTCCAGAACCAGAACATTTCCTGGTACCTCAGGTGTCCACTCAAAAAGCTCAGCTGATTTTTTATTATTCAGTTTTTCCCATCGCTGCCACAGAAATCTGATAAATCGTTAAAAATTCCCTGAACATCCCGTCCTGTGAGGTCAGAGGGAGGAAAACTGGTACCGACCCAAACCCTGGAATAAAAGACTCACTAAATGAATCCTGTGTGGGGTGAACTTCAGGATCACAGTCTGATAATCCAACTCAGGACAAACAGAACCAGAAGATCTGCAGGATTTGAACTGAGGGGAAGTCAGAGAACCCAGACGGTTTCAATCTGCTGCATTTTAAACGTACAGAACTTTTACAGAACATTTATCATTCAACTGGATTCAAAAAACGAGCTTGAATTAAAAAATTCACCAGATCCATTTTAGATTGCATTTTCAATTATTTACCTCACAGAAAAAAACTATTTATTTAAATTTCTTTGGTGAAATTTATGAAAAGCTTCAAACAGAAACAAGATTTTACCACTGAGACGAGGGAAATCGTCTGATTGGCTGTTTGTCCTGCTATAAATTCATCTGATTCTGACTCATAATGTTTGTAGATATTAGAGCAACACTTTGTGAAAACATCAGAACCGGAGCGGTAACGGATATGAAGAGGCTCAACAATACGGTAATCTAAACCTGGACGTCACAATGAGCAGCCGACTGTCCTACTTACATTATCGGCCGTTTTAGCGAACAGGACAAAACGTCTCCTGGGTTCATCGGCACACATGATACTGATGAGAGCAGAATAACTCAGATAAACCTGACATCCATTCAGATGTCCAGTTTGGATCAGGCTCAGATTTATGGAGCCAAATCTGAGCCACAAAGCTGTGAAGAAAAAAAACCTTTTTGTTTAAAACTAAAAGAAAAAGATTTAAAACTAAAATCTAAAGTTGACACAAAAAAAGTTTTAAACTTTTGAACAAAGGTTCAGTTTCAAATGTTTATTATTAATATCTATTTTACTCCATAGTGGTTATAACTGAAGAGCAATTTTAAAACTCAAAACCTGAAACGTATTTCTGAGCTTCTCTTGGTTTCAGATCTTTTCTTGGATGCAGCTTCATGTTGTCACCAAATTTAAACAAACATGAGTGTCAAAACTACTTTGAAGCTTCTTGTAATTCCTGTTAATCATCTCATAATCTGTGGAACCAGAGAAGCTTCCTGTGCTTTTATTCTGAAAACCCGACGTAAGCCGAGCCGAGAGGAGACAAAAGAAGAAGAATGGCTAATGGCCGGTTCCTCTGGCCTGGTTTCATTCATGACGTTCCTGAGAACATCCAGGTTCTGATTTTTCTCTTCAGATTCAATCTGAAGGAGGAAACCCAACAACATTTATCTTCTCAAATGTTTTTTGGCATAGAAAGAAGTCAGTTTTCTTTAAATGGCCTTTGACTAGGCCTTTGACTAGGCCTTTGACTAGGCCTTTGACTAGGACTTTGACTAGGCCTTTGACTAGGACTTTGACTAGGCCTTTTACTAGGCCTTTGACTAGGCCTTTGACTAGGCCTTTGACTAGGCCTTTTACTAGGCCTTTTACTAGGCCTTTGACTAGGCCTTTGACTAGGCCTTTGACTCTGCTCTCTGCTCGTCTCCTGGGATTTATTTTGCCCACCTTCGTTCAGATTACAGGGAAAAGTAGATTTTTAGTTTTTGTTTCAGGCTCTTTCATTTTTTTCCATCTTCTCTCCCATGAAGGTCCGAGGGCCTCAAATGGCCCCCGGACCACATCTTGGACAACCCTGCTGCTTTTCCTCAGAGCTCAGTCTGATCAAGCACGGGGCGACAGTGGGAGGGAAGTCAGACAGGAAGGACTTTGACTCTGTCTGGGTTTTTGTTGACCCAGACAGAAACTGACAAACAGAGGATCAGAGATCAGAACCAGAATCCTCCTGGTTCTGATCCACTTCCTGCTGTTTCATCAGGAGCAGCAGGTTTCTCTGTTGGACACTGAGATGCCGATCGGCCCCAGAGGTGAGTGGGTGGAGGTCAAAGGTGAGGCTGTGTGTTGACAGGCTGAGCTGCAGACTGTGGACTCTCTGTCAACACGGCTGGTCACTCATTAACGCAGCGGCGGCCGACTGGACCAGCGTCTCAGCCTCAGCGCCGCTTCTTCACATGTAAGTATAAAACCTGCTTCTGCCTCTGGAAGCAGCCACTTCCTGCTTCCTGCTTCCTGCTTCCTGCTTCCTGCGTCTTGGCCTGATGATGAGCGGATGGAGCTCAGATTCTGTGGACGGACCGCAGGCCGGGTCGGTTCTGTCCAGAGAACTCTGAGCCTCCAGGCGACTCAGGTCAATATTCCTGTGGAGCTGCGAACGTTTTGGAAAGCAGAACGATCGTCGCTCCCATCGTCTCAGACGTTTTGTGTTTGGTGTCTGCAGTCTGATGGAGCCCACGACTCGCTCCGCGTTCTGCCTGCTGCTCTGCGTGGCTCTGTGGTCGGCGGCAGCCCTCAGCCTGTCAGGTGGGATTACAGAACATTCTTTAAATACAAGGAAAAACTTCCAGAGGAAAAACTTTGGAGGAAATTCTCCTCCTGTCTGTCCTGAACTCAGGGTGATCCGGACATTTCTGATGAAAATGTTCCGGGTTTCATCGTTTTTCAGGGAATTAATAAACATATTTGAGCTGATTGGTGCGGTGCGTCGAACATGACAGAGCAGGTTCTGGTTCTGATCCGTTCAGACAGAACTGCTGCTGGTGGATATAAGATCTCAAAGTGCAAAAGAAACTTTACAGACAAACAGCAAAATAAATGAAAACAAGTTGAGAATAATTTGATTTTAAAATATTTTCTGCTTTTTATTACATTAAAAAGAAAATATTTATTTTATCTCAATATAATGTCATATTTTTGTCCATTGTGATTTATAAAGTGGGATATTATTATTATTATTATTATTATTATTATTATTATTATTATTATTATTATTATTATTATTATTATTATTATTATTATTATTATTGTTATTGTTACAGGTTCTTTTCCTGATACAAAACTTTAATTATTTATATGATTTTTTCCAGAGATTTTAAAATCATTTTGTTCTTGTTTAAGTTTATAACTTCATAGAGAAGAAACATTTTAAATACATTAAAATCTAAATTTGTTCATCCTAACATGAACATAAAGTCATAATTCACAGCAACATGCAGATCAGAAAATGTAAAGCACGGTGGAGGAGGAATGATGATCTGGGATTGTTTTCAATCATTTAGTTTTTACATATTTGTAGCTGTAATACAGTCACATCATAAAACACATGAAGACAAGTTTCCTTTAAAACATGAAGATTCAACTTCCAGCTGCAACCAAATGAAGCTCAACACCAGACTGAAGATCCGGTTCAGTCCGGTTCGGTTCGGTCCGATCTGTTTCTGTTCAACAGAAATTCAGTTACAGATCTGATTCTGTTAAAGTCTGATAAAACCCAAACAGTGAAATGTGTAAACGGTGTGTGTGTTTGTGTGTGTGTCTATTGTGTGTGTTTGTGTGTTTCTGTGTTTCTGTGTGTGTGTTGTGTGCATTGTGTGTGTTTCTGTGTTTCTGTGTGTGTGTTGTGTGCATTGTGTGTGTTTCTGTGTGTTGTGTGTCCAGTGTTCTCCGACCCGTCCTCGGCCCACATGCTGCTCCGGTCCCGTCGGGCCAACAGCTTCCTGGAGGAGCTGAAGCCGCCCTCCAAGGAGCGCGAATGTGTGGAGGAGAGATGTGACTTTGAGGAGGCCAGAGAGATTTTCCAAACCCGGGAGGCGACAGTAAGTTATGAACGAATGAGAACGGAGGAAAACCGACCGGATTCAGGTTCTACTGGGAAGATTTACGGTTTTCAAAACTTTAGATTCTCATAATAATAATAATTTCCACCCAGGAACTCAGAGGTTTCCATCTGTTAAACACTTCAGGGTTTGATGCTTTTCATCCTTCAGATCCGTTTCAGATTTATTGTCCTTCAGCTGCTTAAAATGAACGAATGAACCAAAAAATAAGCAGCAAGAATCAAATATGAACCGAATCTTTCAGAACACATTTTAAATTCATTATGGAGAAATATAACGACAGAAACAGAAACTTTAAGATGAATTTTATGTTTTGAGGAAAAATCTAAATTCTGAATGGAAGAAAAAAAAAATTAAAGAAAAAATGTAAAAAATGTTTTAAGCTAATATGAACTCAGGTCAGACATTCAGCAGTGATTATGAATCATGTTTTAGATTCTGATCTCAAACAGCAATAATCACTGTTCCCATTAAACTACACAGTTTAATGTAGTTTAAACTACAGAGTTCAGCTCCGGCTGAAGGGCCAAACATTCGGCCCTAAACGGTTTCAGATCTTATCTGTGATATTTTGTTTGTCTTGCAGTTGGATTTCTGGACCGTGTACACCGGTGAGTTAAACACCGACAGCATTAAGAAAAACATCCTGAACATGTTTGGAGAGTTTTGCTTTTCTTCATGCTTCAATTTCTCAGAAAACTTCCAACATCTGATGGAGAAACCAGCTGGTCTGACGTACGAAAGTTATTGTAGATGAATTATTGAAAAACAATAACTGACACAAACCAGAAACAGAAAAATTGAAGCAGGAAGCTGCAGGAAAACCTGGATAATAAAAGTGAAAACAGCAGCGGCGGTTTCTGACGCTGTCCGGTCCGGTCCGGTCCGGTCCGGTCCGGTCCGGTCTGTGTTTCAGATGGGAACCAGTGTCAGTCCCACATGTGTGTCCATGGAGACTGCGTGGATCAGCACCAGGACTACAAGTGCCTCTGTTACCATGGATACGAGGGCAGATTCTGCCAATACAGTGAGTCCGACCTTCAACCTGCGGGTCAAAAATATGAACCTGATGAGGGTTCAGGACAGGAGGCTGGTTTCAGTTCAGACCCGGTTTTAACGTGGAGATGATCGTTTATAACCATGTTATAACAAAAAGAGAAAAACACCGAAAACTTACCCAAAACCAAACATTTATGTACGATGCTTAACTTCATTAAACTCCCAATAAAACCTAAACTCTGTCCAGATGTAACAGCCACAAACTGCTCTGTGGACAACGGCGACTGCGACCATGAATGCTCAGAGAGGGACGGCGGCGCGCGGCGGAGCTGCGGCTGCCTGAACGGATACAAACTGGATGACGACTCCAGGAAGTGCAGCCCAAAGAGTGAGAGCGACTCCCAGCCTCAGATCAGCTGACTGCGTTTCGGCTCTGAAAACACTTTAATGAAACTCAGAATATTTTTTAAACTGATGTTTTCAATTTAAAAATGCTGCAATACACGTTACCCACCAGTAGGTGGAGAAACATCCTGAGCACGATTAAAGCTGTGCTGGGCTAAAAATCGATTCGACCTTCAACTTTAATGTTACAAATCTGACATCACAATGATGTCACACCCATATTAACTGTGTTCCAGTTGCAAACTGGGAACCAGTGTGGTCTGCCAGTGTGAAGGTAAACTGTACCATGACAGTGAGCAATTTAGGAGTTACAGACTGACGGAAGTGCAGATTACAAATTTATCTCTCCTGTAATTTTGAGTTAAAAGGTCAAAAATATATTTTTTTAGGTAAAGATTTTTGCTTCAGGGATTCTGAAGTTAATTTTTACCAACTTAAAATCGTAAAATTCCAACTTCAAGTAGAAGAGGAATGCAGCATGCTCCTCTAGATGTAACTGAATAAAGAAAGACAAAGCATGAACTGGCCTGGATTCCTGCTAACATGCTAACATGCTAACATGTTTCCTGTTTGGTGCTGCAGGTGCCTCGTCTTGTGGTCAGATTCTGATCGACAGGTCCGAGTACACCCAGCCGGTGGACGGCCTGCTGCCCTGGACGGTCGGAGGGGAGGTGGGCAAGAAGGGGGAGAGTCCCTGGCAGGTAACCGAGCAACAGGGAAACTCAGAGTTCAGCAGACACCTCGTCTTTGACCAGAATGTGAAAAAAGAGATTTTAATCTGATTTACTTAAGTTTTTTACCATTCTACCTCAAACATAAACCATCAAATACTCAAACTTCAGGATAATAACTCATTCCCACCCTGGAGTCAATAATCAGCTGTTTTTAGAGCCTCATATTTGGAAAGTCCAGACTACAGGAACTGCTCTGCTGGCGATCTCAAGATCAACACAACTTCACCGTCTGCAGAAGTGATAGAAACCCCAACCTGTCCAGTTTTGGCTTTCCAGCTGCAGAAAAGAACTTAGTAACTGGAAAAATTCAAACAGGGTGACTTTACTCCCACCAACCACCCAACCACCCAACCAACCAACCAACCAACCAACCAACCAACCAACAAACCAAGTCTGTGTTGAGTTTCTTCTGGACATTGGAAGGTTTTGCATGTGGGACATTTCTCACTGGAAAGCGACTTTGAGGTGAACCAAAACAGTTTCAGTGGAGACATTTTGTCTCAGAAATGTTTCACTGCAGGAAACATTCCTGAACCTGAAAACCTGAAAACTGGACACTTTGAAGGTTTAGTGGAGCAGATTCCTCTGCAGACGGAGCTGAACGTGATGAAGAGTTAAAAATCATTCAGCTGTGCAGATTGACAAAACAAACGGAAAATTAATTCAAATGGGTGAAAGGAAACAATGATCCACTGTTATAGTTATAAGTTATGGATGTTTTATTATGGATTTTTAGTCAGATTGATTAAAGTTCATACTGTCAACACTGAGCTCTTATTTTGGATTCACAATTCATTTAAAAAAATAAAACAAGTTACTGGGTTTGGAGTAACTTTGCTCAAAGCCAGAAATAATCTTCCAAATTAAAGTCAGATTTGGTTTAAAAATACCAAATTAAAGTAATCTGAATACTTAGTTAAATGTTTTAGCAGTGTGTTTCCGGGCCAGTGTGTGTGTTAATGTATGTTTTTTTCTAGGTGCTGGTTCTGAATGCCAGAGGGCAGTTTCACTGCGGAGGGGTTCTGATTGATGAAAACTGGGTCCTGACCGCTGCCCACTGCCTTGAAAACAACTTCAGGTTCAGCGTCCGGCTGGGTGAGAATCCATGAACCGTCAAACTGAACATAACACAAAAACAAAGAGAAAATGATGCTGGAGTATTTGTACAACTTTTATTTTATCTTCTTTTAATCAGCGCAGCAGGTTTCACTTTTAATTTCAGCCTCTGTTTGTTTCATCAACTTGGGAAAAACTTCAGTCATGTAGCAGAAACTTCAAACGTTGAGCTGCTGTATCTGCTGTGTTGGTGTTTAGGTCCTGAAGATCTGGTTCTATAGATCTACAGAGAGAAACTGAAGGTTTTTTTGGACATCAAGTCTTTGAAGTGATGGTGTCATCAGTGTTGTTAAAGTGATTAGTGTGTGAACACTGAGATCAGTGGTGTGGACGTCACAGTGTTCTGCTGAGTCGTGACTCAGGATGACTCAGCACCCTGTGGTTTTATTGTCATTATTTTTCATATTTAAGTGACCATCTGGGCATTAAAATTAAATGATCTATGAATGATCCAGAGTGATCAGATGAGGATGAAGAGAATAAAACAAGCAGTAAACAAAGACTTAACGGCAAAAGTTTCACTTTCAGTTTCAAGCATCTGACATCCTGATGTGAGTAAAGCCTCAGTATAGCATAGAGTGACATTGAGTGATGTCATTACAGCATCAATGCTGGAGTGTTTTAGTGCATACATGCAGAGAACGTTAATGTGTAAGTAAATTATTCCAACCTCTGGCTGATTTATCGGATGATAAATCTCTTATTCTCCAGGTTTAGATGTGCAGCTCGGCATTGTGGGAGAATTGAGGCAGTTTCTCTTTCTCAAGATGCAATAGTGTGACAGGAGTGTTAAATCATGACACCTCATCGTGATCATCACCTTTTCACTCAGGTGACTACGAGCGAACGAGAAATGAAGGCACAGAGGTTTTGCTTCGAGTCGCCAAAACCTTCAAACATCCCAAGTACAACTCCAGGACGGTGGACAACGACATCGCCCTGATGCGTCTGCAGTCGCCCGCCCTATTCTCCAAATACATCATCCCCGCCTGCTTACCTGGCCGCGCCTTGGCTGAGAAGGTGCTCCACCTGAACGGCACCACCACTGTGGTGACAGGCTGGGGTAAAGATGACAGCGGGAGGTACAGCTCGGCGCTCAACGTCATCAAAGTCCCGCTGGTCAACCACACCTTTTGCAGCCAGCAGATGTTTCCCCATGAAATCACCAACAACGTCCTCTGTGCCGGGATCCTGGGTCGGAAAATCGATGCCTGTGAGGGGGACAGCGGGGGGCCGATGGTCACTCTGTACCGGGGCACCTGGTTCCTGGTCGGCCTCGTGTCGTGGGGCGAGCGCTGTGGCATGGAGGACAAGTTGGGCATCTACACCAAGGTGTCCAACTACAACGAGTGGATCACTCAGGTACAGGAGGAATGGGACCGAGGAGTTCATCCTCAGTAACAGCCAACCGACCCGTCTGGAACGGCCCACTGATGAAAACGTTTTGTTAAATAAACCTGGTAACTCCAGAGAGGCTTCAGAGTTTCTGTTTAATCACCGCTGACCTTCGAACTTCAGGTCAATAACCAGATGTAACATCCAAACTTCTGAAGGGTTTCAAACTCGACTCTTCTGAAGCATCTGAATGTGTTCGATCTTTTCTTCTACAGTCTGCAGTAAAAACGTGCTGCTTTGTTTCAGATTATTTAAATCATGCCGACAGTCTCGTTACTCTGCAGCCAACCGTCCAGCCAGACCCACTAAAGACATCTGACTTCTGTTTGGGAGAAATAATTCAACTTTAACTGAATTGAATTGGATGAATAACAAACTGACAACAGTTGAGTCTCATGGGGGCCGAACATCATTTAGTGTCCAAACAAACATTAAATTGACGATCATCAGATTATCTGACGATGATCTGAGGTGAAATTATGACAAGCAACAAACTTCAACATGATTACACAACAATCAGCTCAGAATGCAGAACTGTTTATTATATTTACTGTCATTTTGCTCCAGATAAAACTGAGTCTACAGCTTCTTAAAGGGACAGCAACACATTCAGGTGTTACATTCACTTAAGGCAGGGGGGCCCAAAGTGGGTCCTGGAGGGCCGACATCCTCATGTTTTAGTTCTCTCCCTGGTTTAACACACCTGAATCAAATGATGGCTCGTTAGAAGGCCTAAGAAGAACGTTGACATGCTGAAAAGTTGTTGGTAGAACCAGAGAGAGAACTGAAACGTGCAGGATGCAATCGGCCCTCCAGGACCCCTGACTTAAGGCTTTTACTGTACGCTAAAATGTTCTAAGAACTGAACACAGTTTGAAGTAGATATGATGACAAAATGATTGAATTCAAGCGGAGTAAAGATGCAGAACATCACGGTGAGAACCAACATCTACAGACGCTTCAACTTCACCAAGTATCACGAGAATATCAACTTATTAAACTACATCCACCTTTCAACAACTTCTGACAAGTTTCCTCTAGAGAACACTTTAAAAACACGGAGTTCTGCTGACCTGAGCTTTTATTCATTTTATTATAATACTGGACAGGATGCTGACTCAGCAAAACATTTATCTCTAAACTCCCTCCAGTTCCCTGGTTTTAAATTTGTGCTTTTGATTAAATGTTTGAAAAACAAAAACAAGTTTCAGGTTAAATATTCATGATGTCAGTTTCCACAAAGAAGCTTTTTTTATTTAGACTTGAGAAATTTAATTTATTATTGCATTTCCCTTTGATAAAACAAATAAAATTTAATCTGTTGTTTTGTATAAAAGGTTGAGAAATGATTCATTAACTCACCTTCCCTCTGAATCCAAACCGGCTTTTCACACACGGATCCAGATCAAAAGTCTAAATGATAGAATTTATTAGACTAAATAATAAAATCTATCATTTAGACTTTATTATTTAGACAGAATCATTTCACTGTTTGCTCCTCAAACTGTTCCTTTAAATCACGATGATGTCACTTTAATCAGGAAATTCATTTCAGATGATTCTGAAAACCAAAGTTATGAAAATCACAGCTGGAGGAAACCTGGAGCGTTTCTCTGTCAAATATAATAATAATAAGTTTTATTGTTTATCTCTAGTTTTGGTCTTTTTGTTTTCTTTCCTAAATTATCATTAATAAAATGTTTTCATCAGTTTTTCTTTTTGTGTTTCTGAGTTTAAATAGAGATTAAATTTGAGAAAAACATTTAAATATGAAACCAGAAAACTTAACAGAACAAAACAGATTTGAAAAATATGTTGGTTCTAAAAAATATTATAATTTAAACACAAAAAAAAATCTATTTGAGGTTCATGGTTTTTATTTAAGAGGAGACATAAATAAAGTTTGTTATTTAAATCTGAAATAAAGATTAAAATAATAAATCATTGAACTCGTTGAAATCCAATCTGCCTGATTTGTTTGTCAAACTTCATTCAATCACCAATAATTATGCTTTTTCATAAAATCAATAAATAAAAGTCTTAACAGATTTGATGTTTAACTTGTTTTTTATGGGTTTATTTTTTAGTTTTTAGATTTGCTGCAGAAGAAAATCTAAAGTTGAAACCCTGCATGTTCTGACGTATTCCACTTATGTTACTTTATGGAATATAAACACTATTTATGTATTTATGAGTCATTAATGTTTTTATTCCTCAACATTTTCTCCCTCAAATCTAATCTCTTGGTTTTTTTGGTTGATTGTTGTTTGATTTCAGAGTTTTTCTCCTGTTGCTCCTCTAACTGACCCAAAGTTTTAGTTTTTAGATTCAGAATCAAACTGATGGTTGTGAATCGGAGCAGAGAGGAAAATCTTCATCAGGACGCTCCTCTCCTCTTCCTCAGCTCCTCCTCGTATCGCTGCAGCTGAGACATGAAGCCGGGGTTCGGATCCACCACGTGCCGAGCCGTTTTCACCCTCTGGGAGGAAACAACAGTCAGGAACCGAAGTTCTGGTCCGGTACCGACACCTGAGCTCAGAGTGAAGGAGGGATGCTGCCCTCTGCTGTTGGTTTAGGGCAGCAACCCTCCTGCCCCAAACCGATCAATAATATTGGTTCGACTGGTTTCTAATCAGTAAACCAATATAAACACCTTGAGACTGCAGGAGCAGATGGATGATTATTGAAACTGTTAGAAAACTTTTGACTATTTCAGTTGGAAAAAATCAACTAAAACTGAACAGAAATGAAGAAATGAAACCAAAAAGAGGCGACAGCAGATTTCTGATCAATCTATCAATCTATCAATCTATCAATCTATCAACCTGATCAATCTATCAACCTGATCAATCTATCAATCTGATCAATCTATCAACCTGATCAATCTATCAATCTATCAACCTGATCAATCTATCAATCTATCAACCTGATCAATCTATCAATCTATCAATAATAATAATTATTCTTATTATTATTACTATTATTATTATTATTATTATTATTATTATTATTATTATTATTACTATTATTATTATTATTATTATTATTATTATTATTATTATTATTATTATTATTACTATTATTATTATCATTGCAACATATTTCATTTATTGATGATGATCTAATTTAAGATATTCAGGTTTTTATTTTACTGTTTCATATTTTTTCTGATTGTTTCATAATTATTGTTTAAGCTGCAGCACTTCAGTTATTCTTTATAAATGTAATTATTAAAAAATCATTTTTAAAAGTTAAAAAGTGAAAGTGATCATGACTGTTGACGTCTAAATGCAGTTAAAGGAGTTTTGATCTAATAATTCAATAAACTGGAGATTTTAAAAATTTCCTTTGATTCTGATGATTGAGTTGGATGAGCTCTTTCCCATCACCCTAATCTTTAGCTCCCTTCACAGATTCTCGTTCAGATCCGTTCTGAAACGCTCCAGAACATTTATACTACTTCCTCAGAATTAAACTGAAATATTATTTCATGACATTTATTTTGAGCCTGAATGTTTTTCCTCTGAACTCAGTGACCTCTGAACTCAGTGACCTCTGAACTCAGTGACCTCTGAACTCAGTCGTCAGCAGGAATCTGTTCCGTCTGCCGGGTCCAGAGTCACCTTGGACATTAAAACCTCGGGTTCTGCTGAGCAGACGGAACCGCTCAGCGCCGGTTCGTTCCTCTTTTCTGTCTGATCCGGTTACAGCTGCTGGTTCTGACCCAGAGTTACAAATATGAACTCAGTGGGATTTTAATGTGTCTGTTAAACATAAAGAAGGTCAAAGGTCACATCGTTCAGTCAGTCGCTGTAATAAAGAGAACAGTTCTTCAGTGTTCAGAACTATTTCACAGAACATTTACAGGTTGAAATAAAAACTCTTCTGTTTGGGCTGAAGCCGAACCGGACCAGGTTCTGCTGGAAAGTCTGAACATATGCAGACGACTCTGTGATTTCTGTTTGCTCCGGTTCTTCTGAACACCAGAACCAAGCTGGATTTATCAGAACCAACATTTACTTTCAACATGTTTTATCCCATCATGACTGGAGGAACCGATTCAGATTCTCTCTACATCAAACCACCAAACCCAAAAGCCCTGGATCACCTGGAAGGCCTCCGCCAGCGTCAGCCTGCGGTGCTTCATCAGGTAGGCGATGCAGATGGTGGCCGAGCGGCTGCGTCCGTTCTTGCAGTAGACCACGCTGCGTCCGCCGCGGCTGGCCTCCTTCTGGATGGCGTCGGCGCAGCGGTCAAAGTGGCGGTACAGATCCTCGCCGGGGTCGTCGTAGACGGGGATCTGCATCCTGGTGACGCCGCTGCTGGTCGGGAACGGCTGCTGCTTGGACACGTTGATGCAGAGCGTCACCGCCTCCTGCTGGATGAGGTCGTCGCTGCAGGCTGAGCGGGCGTTGCTGATGAACAGAGCCTTGGTGACTTTACACAGCTGCAGCATCCTGCCTGACCCTCCTGGGCTTCCTTACCAAAGCTAACAGCTTCCTGGTCGGAAGGAGAAGCATGAGAGTGTTAAACATGGACAGTTTACAAAATTAAGATTACTAAGATTTTATCCACAATCTGCTCAAAGATCTGCTCTCGACTCCTCTGATTCCTGCTGATGGTAAAAGTTTGTTGCCTGGCAGAGAAAACAGACAGAAATCAGAAGTTCTGCACGTTCTCAATTTTCGCTGAAATCTGATTTGTTTTTTCTGCGTCATTGTTCGTGCTGCCGATTAAAAGCGACTTGTGTGTGAACAGTTTCTGACCCCAAAGTGACCCGCAGAAAAGGAAGGTGGACACAACAGCAGGAAAATGGCCGCCGCTGTCTCTGGGTGGATCTGAAGGAGTTTTCAGATCCGACAGCTGGAGAGAAATCTGACTGGACACAGACTTCTTTCATTTCAGAACTTATCATTTCAGTCGTTGTTTACATCCAGATTTACTTCTGGTGCATAATTATGACGCATTCATGACGTAATAGTCGGATGAAATGTGACCTTTCAGACTGCAGACGCTTTGAAAACTATCAGACGTGATTTATTTCCACAAAAAGAAAAAGTGACATAAATCTGACAGTTTGGGAGTAAAAAGGTCGGAGTTTGTCCGTTCAGACTGATAGGAAATAATCTGATTGATTTTCATTTACCTGCTGAGTCAACGAGTCGACAGCGACTCGATATTTCAGTTTGGCTAAAAAAGCAGCGGTGACGCCATCTGGTGGCGGAAACAGGAAGCTACCAACAGATGCTGTCCGCTTCCTGAGGCTGGTGGGAAAAATCCTTCATTTTCCAAGGATTCGATGCTGCTGATCGCTGGATATGTAAAATATGAAATATGTATGTAATAAATAACCAATTAGCTTCTGTAATAAATGTATAACTTTACCCAACAAACCAAACATCCAGAGTTTATTACAGCAGTGAAGTTTCTCCAGCCTGGTCAGTTAAAGTGGAAATGTGTTTTATGTATTTATCTCGTTTTTCATGTTTATGTTTGATTTTAAACGTTTTAGCATTAAACTGAAATAATACATTTAAATCTGGAAACAGTGGATTATTTCAGATGTATCATTTAGGTATAATTCCTTATTTATTCAAAAATAAAAAAAAACATTTCAACACCTAACACACACACACACACACACACACACACACACACACACACACACACACACCCCGTCTGTCTGACCTGCAGCTGGATCCTCCTGAATGAATCCACTGTTCTTCAGAGGAACCCGTTCTCCGTCCGTCCCTGCAGACCGACCGATCCGCTGTGTTCAGGCCTCCTTTTGACCCCCAACTGTTCTGATCAACAACACACACACTCACACACACACACACCCCTCCTGCTGCTATATTTATGCTGCTGACAGCTGCAGGGTCCTAATGCTGCTCAGATTAAAGCCTGAAAGGAACCAGAGAGAGTTTCTGTCTGTCTGTCTGTCTGGAATCGACTGCTTCTGTCTGTCAACTGATGTTTGTAATATTTAGAATCAGCATCATAAAAATCACTTTACTGAAAAATCATGTTTGGTTTTATTTCACCTCAAAGTTCCACCCAGATCTGTTTTCAGCAGATTTTCTGTTTTATGGTTTGAAAATGTGACTGAATGTAGAGCAACACCGACTAGATGAGTCTGGATGTTATTAAATCTTACATATTAAAATAAACATCCATGAATCACTTTAATATTCCATATCTGACTGGAGGGAAATAAAAACAGAGAAGAAAATCTGAAATCTGTTTTTGAATGTTTTAATAAAAATCTGCAGCTGATTAATGAAATTATTCAGGTTTCTCTGTTTCCTACAGATCTATTTCTCTCAGGAATTTTACACACGGATAAAAGGAAAACAAGATTTTAGTAAAACTGGAAAAATTTACAAAATTTAAGTTTACAAAAAAGGATTCCTTACAGCAAAAACCAAAATGACAGATATTTATAGGTTATTGCAGAGGTTGATGTCTGTGGCAGGAAGGATCTCCTGTAGCAGTCTGTTACAGCGAATCAGCAGAAGCCTCTGACTGAAGACAGTGTTGTCATGAATGAGACGCTGCAGGTTGTCTGTGACGTTCTGCTCTTTAGATTCAACCATCCTGACATTAAACCATCAATCGTCTCAAACGCATCGTAACTAAAATGTTCTTCAGAACTTTTCCCACATGTGGCCAGTAGAGGGAGCTGGTTCCCACCGGACTGTGAGGCCTCAGTGTTCAGGTTTTGTTGCAGACTGCTGGAAGATCTCCAGTAGAACAGGTTGTAAACTCACACAGCTTTGATTTACTTTACTTCATCTGTTGTCCCTGCAGACGTTTCGGGACAGACATGTTGACCTCACATGCAGGACCTCAGCCAGATGTGTAAATGTCGCTGGCGTGCGTCGTGGCATGTTTTTTCAGCGTTGCAGCGTATTGAAACCTCTCCCCACACGAGCTACAGGAGTACGGCTTCTCTCCTGTGTGCGTCCTCATGTGGACGATCAGGCTGTTGCTCCGGCTGAATAGTTTCCCGCAGGTTTTGCAGGAGTGCTTCTTCTCGCCGGTGTGCGTCCTCATGTGAGCCTTCAGGTTTCCGCTCTGGGTGAAGCTTTTCCCACAGATCTGGCAGGAATACCTCCGGTCGCCCATGTGGATGGCAGTGTGCCACTTGAAGGCTGATGAGCTGGTGAATCTCTTCCCGCAGGTGTTGCACAGGTATGGCTTCTCCCCAGTGTGGGTTCTCATGTGGACCAACATGCTGTAGCTGCACCTGAAGCTTTTCCCACACGTCTTGCAGGAGTACGGCTTCTCGCCTGTGTGCATCCTCACATGATATCTCAGAGCGGACGCGGCTTTGAAAGATTTCCCACATTCGTTGCAGACGTACGGCTTCACTCCCGTGTGGCTCATGTGATGCATCTTCAGGTGATATTTTTTCCTAAAGACTTTTCCGCAGAAGCCACATTTTAAGGCGTCGCGTCCAGACTGAGAAACACTCTGGTTGTCTGAAACCGGACAAACGTCCTGGTTGATGAGCTCACTGCCATCGTCTTCAGGTCCTTCCTGACCCGCGTGTTCTGTCTTTGTGGATCTTAGATCTACAACCTGGCCTTCTTCGTGATGCACAGTCTGGAGACCATCATAGGTTTCCTCTGCTACTCTGGGCTCACCTTCCCCATACAGAAGCGCCACCAGAAACGTTTTGGACTCTTCCTCCAGCTGATCTGTCTGCAGACTGCTGCTGGGTTCCTCCTGCTCCTCTTTGATCTGTGGCGGTTCTGGCTCCTCCAGCTGCTCGGCAGGAAGCTCCTCCTGCTCCAGATGAACGTGTTGCTGTGGAAGGTCTAAAAGGGAAACAGTTTGGATAAAGTTCAGGAAAACATCAACACAAACCTGTTTCATCACTTACATTTTTATAAAAGGTGAATTTATTTGTGACAAACTTTTGGTAGAAAAGCAAACTACTGACCTCTGCTGGTTAACTGAAAAACAAGCTTTAGGAAGTAGATTAAACTACTTCCTATTTGGGTTTTAACCAACCCATCTTTAGAATTACAGTGAATAACTGTTGGAGCTTTAACTAAAACATTTAGTATGTTTAGCTTTGAGATGCATAAAAATAAAATATATAACCTTTCGTTGACAGTTAATTGCTGCATCGTAGGTGCACAAAGGAGCGCTACAGCAGATCCTTCATCCCACACAACCCTCCATAACGCTGCTTTTATTTGCATATTTAGGCCCGAGCAGCAAAGCGCTGCGAAGGCCTATTGTTTTTGTACTGTTTATTATTTTTTTTATTTTTCTGCCCCCCCAAAGAGGGGCCTTTTTGGAGGCTTTATCATATTCAAAAACTCACCAAACTTGGCGGACACATAGAGACTGTTTAAAATTTACGTATTTTAAGGTCGTCGCAAAAATCGCCAAAAAAACCGCTCAACGGCGCCACCTAGAAATTTTCAAAAGACCCAAACCAATCACTTTACTTTATCGTAGAGACTTGAAATTTGGTACAGTTGTAGAGCTCCCCAAGACGCTCAGAATTTACAATTATAGTCATAGTGCAAGTATCACAGGAAGTCGGCCATTTTGGATCGAAGGTCACATTTTGACCCGATTTTTGCCGTTTATAGCCTTCGTATTTGATCGAACTCCTCCTAGGGATTTCGAGTGATCGGCTTCAAACTCGGTCAGTCTGATCATAAGGCATGGCCGATTAAAAGTTATCAAAACGGTGACTTTTTGAGTATGCTGAAGGGGGGTTAATAGGGGTCAAAGTTCACCGACTCGCCACGAAACTCTAAACAGTTATAACTCCTACACTAAAAGTCTCAGAGGAACCAAACTTTCAGTGATTGAGCATCATGGGTTGACCTAAAATACCCTGGGGTCAAATGATGACATCACTAAGGCCACGCCCCCTGAGAACAGGAAGTGTCATATTTTACTGGGAACGGTCCCTATATTACACCTTTGACCTAATCAACATGAAACTGTGTTAACAGACAGGAAACATATTGCTGTATTGGAGATTCCAGCCCCGACCGGCTTTGATGGAGCAGGTGGGCGTGGCGGCGTGGCGAAGTGACCTCTAACGCCGCTGTCATACGTTTGGCTCTGAATTCCACAGTTTTGGGCCAAACTTCTCCAAACTCACTAGGATGGATCTTTATCCACCCCAAGACAGGAATCCATAATAAAATTTGGTGGGCGTGGCCTAATTTCTCTATAGCGCCCCCTAGAAAATTTTAAATGACCAGCCCCAAGCTATGCTTTAACCCAGAATTATGAAACTTGGCACACATTTGTATCTTGTCAGGACGTACAAAAAAGTCTCTTGGAGCCATGGTCTCAACCCAACAGGAAGTCGGCCATTTTGGAATGAAGTTCCAAAATTGACCCCATTTTTTATGTTTACAGCCTTCGTATTTGATCGAACTCCTCCTACAGTTTTTCAGATACAGACTTCAAAATCGCTCAGCACACACTTGAGGCATCAAAGGTGAAAAGTTATCAAAGGAATTTTCGTACTTCAAAGTATGTGGGCGTGGCTATGTGTCAAACTTTGACTATTCGCCATGAAACTCAAAACAGTTATAACTCCTACATTAAAACTCTCAGAGGAACCAAACTTTCAGTGATTGATCATCATGGGTTGACCTAAAAGACCCTGTGGTCAAATGATGACATCACTCAAGCCACGCCCCCTGAGAACAGGAAGTGTCATGTTTTACTGGGAACGGTCGCTATCTTACACCTTTGACCTAATCAACTTGAAAGTTTTTCCAGACACAGAAGACATTCTGGTGTATTTTGGATTCCAGCCCCGACCGGCTTTGATGGAGCAGGTGGGCGTGGCGCGTGCAGTGACCTCTAACCGCTGTCATTCGTTTGGCTCTGAATTCCACAGTTTTGGGCCAAACTTCTCCAAACTCACTAGGATGGATCCTTATCCACCCCCTGAAAGAAATCCATAATAAAATTTGGTGGGCGTGGCCTAATGTATTTATGGCGCCACATAGAAAATTTTAAATGATCAGCCCTAAGCTATGCTTTAACCTAGAATTACGAAACTTGGTACATATGTGTATCTTTTCAGGACGAACAAAAATGTCTCTTGGAGCCATATTCTAAATTCAACGGATTTTCTGTAATTTTAGATTTTTAAGAAAAAAAAAAAATGTTATTCCCATTAAGTCCTCTTGGTGTCACTGTTACTCCACACATGAATAAGGAGAATTACACAGTATGAGAGAGGTGCTGTAATGGCGATATTAACCACTTGGTGTCACTATCACGCCATACATGACTATGTGTACATTTTACCACTGCAATTCCCAAAGATGCATCTGTGTATTTTGTAGTTCCACAGTTACGTTGTTTTCGATACTTCTGCTGGCTCGTTGGGATAAAAATAGCCTCCACGGATAACATTAACGATCAATCCTTCCTTAATCCCGTCTGCATGTGCGTTTTTATTATGTAAGTATACATTTCCATCTCCTATATTTGCGTTTATATCACTTATTAGCACTAGAGAACTGAATATGACGGTTGACAGTCAAGCTAACGCAGCTAAGCTATCGAAGTGCACCGAAGCATGCATGATTTAACGGAGAGAGCAGCGACTGCAGCTGTCTGACTGCTCATTAATTTTCCCTGAAGTAAAAAAAGAAAAGAAGAATTTCTGATATTTTTATTTTTGAATCATCTTTATAATTAAGAAAATTGTGGAAACATTGTTTCAAAACATCTTGTACGTAGCGCATGCCAAAGCTTAAATCTTATTTCTCAGTTCGGTTTTGCCGCCCCACCCTCCTCCCCTCCGCCGCCCACATATACGTAGCAATGGCTGGCTCGTTGGGATAAAAATAGCCTCCACGGATAACATTCACGATCAATCAAGCCGTCATGATATGTATGCAGTTCGATCTTTATAACGCACGCACGCACGCAATCCCCCCCCCCCTACTCCCCCCCGAAGGGGTGAATATGACGGTTGACAGTCAAGCTAACGTAGCTAAGCTGTCGGACCTAACGAATAGGAGACAGATGTCATGGGTATTAGCGGTGAGATGTCCTGTTGTTGCATTCCAACTTATCAACGTGTTTGCTGCAGAGATGTGGATTCTGGTGAGTCTGATATGCTAAACAATTTCTTGCTCATTTAATGGAAGCCACATTATTTTGTTTGAACCGTACATGGGCTGCACACTCAAAGCTGTGGAGTTTAGTACTTTCAAAATATCCTTACAGTTAAAAGTTTGCCTGGCAAACCTATTAAACGATATTACCTCAAAGGTGTTGACAGGAAGTGAATTTTATTTATTAGACAATAAAATAAACTGGTCCAAAAAACGTGAAAACAGCCACGAATGAACGTGTCCGTAGTTGCCAAGAATTATCATGGCAACTTAACGCCACTATAATAATTAATATTGAGATAAGTGTCACAAATCTGTGCAGCAATCTGAGCTGTGGAATTGCAGGAGGATCGCTGAGCTTTGATATTAAACGCAGGGCCGTAACGCAGAACCTGGAGGCGGTGGGTGGGGTGGGGGGCTTTAAATATGACGGTTGACAGTCAAGCTAACGTAGCTAAGCTGTCGGACATAACGAATAGGAGACAGATGTCATGGGTATTAGCGGTGAGATGTCCTGTTGTTGCATTCCAACTTATCAACGTGTTTGCTGCAGAGATGTGGATTCTGGTGAGTCTGATATGCTAAACAATTTCTTGCTCATTTAATGGAAGCCACATTATTTTGTTTGAACCGTACATGGGCTGCACACTCAAAGCTGTGGAGTTTAGTACTTTCAAAATATCCTTACAGTTAAAAGTTTGCCTGGCAAACCTATTAAACGATATTACCTCAAAGGTGTTGACAGGAAGTGAATTTTATTTATTAGACAATAAAATAAACTGGTCCAAAAAAGGTGAAAACAGCCACGAATGAACGTGTCCGTAGTTGCTAAGAATTATAATGGAAACTTAACGGCACTATAATTATTAATATTGAGATAAGTGTCACAAATATGAGCAGGAGGAGCGCTGAGCTATGATATTAAACGCAGGGCCGTAACGCAGAACCTGGAGGCGGGGGGTGGGGTGTGGGGCTTTAAAGTAATTCTTAGAGTTTTCCACACAGCAGTGGACCACACAAATTACTCACGTTTTTATTTTTTGGACAATCTCCTCTTCAGTTCAACCTTATCAGTGGATACACATTGTTGATGTTACCATTATAAAATAGCTTACAATTAAGAATTGGCAAAGCTCAATGTGATTTTCACAGTAGACGGAGCTCAGAGGAACCAAACCTTCAGTGATTAATCGTCATGTGGTCAAATGATGACATCACTAAGGTTAAACTGTCACACTTAAAGTAAATATTTGTTGTATTTAACATATTTCAGGTAAGAAGTGAACATGTAATGAAATTGATCCTGTCCTCCAATTTTATGTAATTGAACATTACAGCTAACAAATGTGATGATAATGTGAGGTAATACATTTTATGAATTTTTTTTATATAGAGTATATTTTTTAAATACAAAATTAGTTAAATAAAAAAGGGGTCAAATGTAATAAAGATGAATGTGCTTCATCTATACTCTCTAGTAGAACAATTTCACCTTGATTTTGAGTTAATGGGCCACACGATTTGGAAGCTATTGTAGAAATCATATTATTTAATATTAAAATTATTTATCCAACCATCTTCTTACAGCAGGGTGTCAAACTCCAGTCCTCAAGGGCCGCTGTCCTGCAACTTTTAGATGACATCTGTCAATGCTGGCTGAACAGTGTGGGCGTGGCCAAATTGCAAATGTCAGACCCTCGCCATATTCATACGATTGTCTTTAAATCACACATGGATGATCCGATTGGCACCAAACTTGAAATGTAAGACCTGTGGTAACCTTTAAAGAGCTCAAATGTTTTGAAATGTAATTTGACTCCACTGCGCCCCCTAGGTTAATCCATCAGCTATATCTCCGCCGTAAATGGACCGATCTGCGCCAGATTTTTTTTGAGTCGTCGGGGAGCGCTGCCGAACGCATTCACGTGTGTCGTCTGGCGGGCGATTGGGCGGGGAAGGTTCGCGACGGCTCCCGCTGCGGCGAGCGGGCGCCGGCTCTGGAAACGGCGCGAGAGCTTCCGCGGCTGGAACTCCAGCGGTGGCCAGTGAGCCGAGCAGCGCTTGCTGCGACTTTAATTTTACTTGCTTTTTACTTTTTATCTAATGCTATTTTTTTTTTTACCTGTACAGTATTGTCTTATACTAAATATTTGTCATTGCAGTAAAGTCTTTCATTCTTGTTTTTCAAGACAACGTTTTTAAAATTTTATGTTATTCTCTGCCTGACATTTCAGAAAAGATGGGCAAATTTTTTATACTAGAAACTAAAACATGACTGTTTCAGTCATTTCATTTTGCAGGCCTGTTTAAGCTCCGCTTCCTTGGTTCAGTGTGAGGGTAAAGAAGCAACTCATTAGTCCCAGATCATCACCTGAACAGGCAGCATCCTGACCGTGTGTGGCCCTTTAAATCTGGCAGTCATCTCTTCCCATCTGTCTGATAAATGACTGCTTTTAAACCTAGTTGGTAAAAATAACCAACCAGGATCGTCTGGGGGGAACATCCCTGTATTTGCTTATTGAGGTCATATAAAACTCCATACCTGCTGGTTTCTGATGTCTTTGTGTTTCCCAGCTCGTTTCCATCATTCTGCGCTGACGGTCGAGCTCTTCTTCATACTGAATGATGGTTTTCTCAAAAACTCCGAAGATTTCCTCTGCAGCAGCAGCTAGCCGCTGCCTGATGAACTCTCTCACATTCAGAGCTGAACACATTGTTGTTCCTGACCGGAGAAAACCAACAAACAACCCGCACAATGGAGCTACAAGCTACAAGCTATAAGCTAGCTTCTCATTGTTTACTTCCGCCGGGAGGTCAGAAGGTCCGCACCATCTCAACGCCGGCGCACATGGTGGCGCACTGGCTGGGTGGAGTCTGTGTTGAAAGCTCTCTGTCAGCATTTAAAAGCTGATTTCTCCAGATACGAGTCTTTCAGTTTAAGCGGCCTGGGGGCCATTTACGGCCCCTGGACTAATTTTTGTGCGACTGCAATTCAAGAATCATACAAATATGACCCTCTGCAGCTGGTTAATACAGATGGAAACTTTAATTATACCCATTTTATTCATCCACTAACATTGTTTATTATTACACATATGAAATCTTGGAAAAAAACAAATAGTGAATTTGCATTTTCTTTAGTTTTGTCATAAACAGAATCGTGTCTATCCAGTGACCTTTACTCAAAAGCAGACTTGGTTCATTTAAATCTGTTTTTTAAATCATTTTAACATATATTATATTACTCTCTCGTCTTAAACATATATAGCGTGTTGCATTAATTCTTTCTCGCATGTTTGAAAAATCAAATCTCTGTTTTTATTTATTATCTCAATTCTAATGTTAGGAAAACTTTCCACACATAAAAAAATCCAGTAAGTGGAGGCAGAACTAGGGACATTATAGCTTCAACGTAAAATCTCAGACTTTATCATACCAAATGTGATTTTAATAAAAAGAAAAAAAAAATCAATTTCTTTTGTTCAAAAAAGGGTTTATGGTTAAACTTTGCTCTTATTTCAGTCCTCGTTTCTGGGAGTTGAGTTGAATTCAAAGTCCAACTGAAGACAAGCTGATGGCCACAGTGAAGTCTAAAGATTATTACAATATTGTTACTAATCACTGACTTATGACTCTTATTATTTTATTCTTGTATTGTTTCAGCTTTATTTTTTGTTAAATGACTTTATTCTCCATCTTACTGTTTCTTAGTACAGCCCTAAAACTGAAGAACAAATCAGTGGGAATCTGATGTTGCAAAAATTAAATCTTCAGAAGGAGCAACTTTGATTATTTGACCAGTTCAATCCTGAATCCTGCAGAGTTGATCAACAGACAACAGAGTTAAACCAGCAGAAGGACTCGGCTCACAAACAAATGGAGGAAATGATTTTATTGGTGGAGCTGAGAAGTTTTCATGCAAACAGCGACGTGGAAGCAGAGTATCGTCAGCGTTTTATTAGCAACCAGACAGCAGATCCAAAAGAACCAAACGGAGCGGTTTCTGTACAGGTCCAAATATTCTACATTATGTACTATAATACAGCAGGAACACAGAGGAGCCGCGGGTCGGTGACAGCAGGAGGTTCTGATCCGAAGTGTCCTTCCTGCTCGGGTTCAACAACTTCAAAGTACCGAGTTTTACTTCACTTCAACCAGGAGCAGAAAACTGAGCTGAGAGGCAGAAAAACAAAAAAATTAAACAGTAACACTTTAAAACTGATGATTTCTGAGAAAAGAACCAAAGCAGAACCAAAACCAAACTAAACAGAACCAAAACAGAACCAAAACCAAACCAGAACAGAACCAGAACAGATGGAGAGAAACCTGATCACTGGTGGTAAACATCAGCTTCCCTTACAGAACAAACTCAGACTAACTTTCTAAATGTTAAATGATTGAGTTTCGTCAAGTTAAGTAAAAACTAATCAGGTGTCGTCATGGCAACCACCTCCTCATCACAAAGCATGAGCATCAGAAAGCTTTGAGTAAAACAAACTCAGGGTCACTGTGAGAGACGAGTTCAAGAAAATAAGAAGCTTTATAGTTTATAGCAATAAAAGAAAAGAGGAAACATTAAAAATCAGGATGTTGATCGTTTCAAACTTCAGCTGCAGAAACAAAAGATTTAAACTGAACTCCAACCTTTTCATGAGTTTTATGCGAAAAGTGAGGAAAGTCGTGGTGGAAATGTGTTTCCTGTAGGAACCGGGAGCCCAACCAGAACCTGAGATGTGACATAATCCAGTTCTTCCAGAACCCATCATGTGGACCTTTGGTGTTCTGGTGCTGGAGCAGTGTTCAGGTCCAGCAGGTGGCGCCGTCCTGAAAACCTGAGCCAGGTTCTGGAGGGGAAACGGTTTGTTCTGATCGGTTCCCGTTTGTCAAACAAACGTCAGAAAAACTCTCCAGAAAAATAAAACAGATCAAACGCTTCCTGTAACCCGACAAAACCTCTGAGCTTCCCAACTCTTATTTATTTTTTTTGTAATTTGGTGAAATGTTGGCAGAAACACAAACATAAGGAGCAACTTTAACCTGGTTTTCTTTGGCTGCTGTTTAAACAGAAGTTCAGGTCCGGATGGAGGGAAGTTCTGTTCAGCTTTAAGAGCCCAGAAATAAAAAAATAAAATCAGGTTTGACCAGAAGCTTCAAACTCAAAACAATTCAAAAAATAAATAATACAAAAAAAAAAAACATCCACAAGAGAAATAAATCACCTTTTTAGGAAATTTGTTCTTTGTTGACGTCTTTGAATCGCCAGACATTTTTTTAATCTAAACTTGATTTATTTGACATATTTACTTAAATATCTTCAAACAAGAAGAACTGCACTGAGGTTTTCTCTCCAGCAGGGGGAGCCATCCCCTCTACCTTCTCTGCTCCTTCACGTTGTTTTTTCTGACTTCTGGTTTTGGCAACAGGAGCTTCAGCTTCAAACTGCTGTTAGAATCGACTTTATGGAGACAAAAAGGTTAAAAATTGTTGTTATGGAGATTTTGAACTGAAGAAAAACAAACATATTTATCTGTAAAAGTTGCTGCATAAACTGACCTCCAGGTCAACCCGCCTCAGTCTGAATCCTCAAATTAAACGTCTCTAAAATGCCGATCAGAAAACGTTTCTCTCTTTGGCATTTCCGTTTTTACATTCAACAGACGAGTGATGAATTAAAGGAATTACAAACTGCTGAACCCTCCAGAACGACGAAGCCTTCAGAAAGTCAAACTAGCAGGAAGTGGGAGGCTGATCTGAGTTTAGACCTGCATGGAGGACGTGATGCGGTTCCTGTGGATGAACACACCACTCAACACTCAGTAAATGCTTGTTGGGTTGGCTTGTCATCTGGGAAACGGCCTCTGATCAGAACTCTGTCAGCCAGGTTTTAGAAATATTTACTTCAAAACTGAGATCAAAACTCAACAGAACAAACAAGAAAATAAATTGGCCTGAAGGTTTGATTTGCAGGTTTCAGTGAGAAAAACCAGAAAGAATCTCAGAGGTTCACAATCCAATATGGCTTCTGTGCATAAAAAACAGCTGAAGTTGTACGTAGAAACTATTATTATTATTAACACTTAATGTTTTATTAAGCAAGTGGCACACACTGCTGTACAATCTAATAATATCTACCTGTGAACTCATTTAGTGTTTAATTAAAGTGACTCACTCAGAACAGAACAGAACCAAATCCAACCGGTTCTCTGATTGGCTGTGAACGGATTCCTACAAATCTAAAACCTCAGCTGGACTAAGTTCATTCAGGAGAAACGTTTCCTTCAGTCGGTGTTTTCCTTTAATTGGTCACTCGCCTGCGTCTCCAGCAGTCGGCAGAGACCTGAAGCTCACTCTGGTTGAACCTGTAAGCCTCTGCAGGAGCTCCTTCCTGCCTGCAGGTGGCGCAGTTTGACGGCTTCAGGAGTCCAGCATTCTTCAGACAGGCGGTGGAGCAAAGCAGGTGTTGGTGATGAAGGCAGCAGAGTTGAACAATGAAAGCGGTTATACGGGGCGTCTCCTCTGTGGGCCAATTATCACTTCCTGTACAGACAGGAAGTGTCCGGCTCTTTAATCTGACCGGGTTCTTCGGTGCAGGAAGAATTGGCGTCTGAAGGAGGGACTCAGAAGGCTGGAGATACAATCCGGGCAGCTTCCAGGTAACTGGGAACACTGGGAGCCGTCAGCTGGAGGGACAGTTCTCCTGAAGAAGGAAATAAATCCGTTTGCTCTGGATTTACTTCCTGCCTCTGAGGTGAGAGAGTTAGGAAGTAAAGACACGGACAGTGGCGGACAGACGATGCGCCGCAGACGGACCGTCTCCGTGTCTCAGCTCAGTGACGGTTGCCGCGGCAGCAGCAGGGCGGTCAGTTCGCTCCTCAGTCATGCAGCAAAGACGACGCGACGTAATAAAGACCTAAGCTTTGGGGTCCGGCCTGCGGCGGGGCAGCAGGCGGCGGTCAGGGGGCGGAGGCAGCGCGGCGGCGGCGGCCCCATCAGGAGTGGTCCATGGGTTCGCTGGCGTTGCCCTGCCCAGCCTCCTGGCTCTCCATTTCCTCTGGCTCCTCCGGTTTGCCCCCGGTGGCGGCCGCGGTGCTGGGTTTGGTTCCAGCAGTTCGCTCCTGGCTGGCCCCGCCCACGGCGCCCGCAGCGTCCTGCTGCTCCTTCAGGTGGCGCTCCATGGAGGCCTGGATGGAGGACACCATCTCCTGCAGCTTGCGGCGCTGCTGCTCCATCAGACCCGGGTCGGGAGCGCGGCCGTCCCTGCTGGCCACGAAGCCCGGCGCCATGCGGACCAGCTCTCTGGTGGCGTCCTCGGGAATGTCCGACAGGTCCGGCGCTCCTCTGGACACGCTGGCGCTCAGGTCCACGCCGCTGCTGTGCTGCCGCGTGATTGGCCGGTGCTCTGGAGGGGAGGAGCCTCCGGCGCTCCCTAGGGAGTGACCTTTGCCCTGGAAGGCGGTGACGCTCTGCAGCTGCTCCTTCTTGCGGACGACGCCGCCGCTGCCCAGCCGCAGGACGCCGTGGGACGGGCTGCCCTCTCTGCTGCCCCTAGAGGCCGCCTCGGAGCGCAGCTGCAGCACCGCCTCCCTCACCAGCTCCTCCACGTCCGGCCCGACCGGGAAGTGACCCGCGGCGTCCACACAGAGCTCCAGCCGCTCCTCCACCGCGTTGTAGACGAAGGTTTTCCCCGTCAGGTGAGGCAGCGTGCAATGCTTCCCGTCCATGAGGCCTGGAGGACAAACACACACAGAACCAATCAACACACACAGAACCAATCAACACACACAGAACCAATCAACACTTTAACTTATTTAACTAATCATGAAGGTGATTCATTAAGGAAATCACTACTGAAACTAATCTAGTTATCGATTAATCATTAATCTCAGTATACCGACTCAAAACAGAGTCAGAGCAGAAATTAGAGCAAAACTGTAACATATAATCACTGATGATCATTTTGTCCTTGTTCCACTAATATTAACACAGTTCAGTTCGTCTACAGTCCATCTGAACTCCATGAGGCTCCAGACTCTGTCAGTAACTCAGAGCGAACGAGGAGATGTGATGTGAAACGTCTTCAGTCTCAGGTTAAATTTATCTCTGAATCTGATTATTTCCACCACAGCAGCTTCCAGCTCTGTTGTTGTGTAAATGTGACGAAGCTTTGAAGCTTCAAGCTGGAAACACTCTGGGTTTTAAACATCCTGTACTGAATGGAAACTTAATAAAAACAACAGAAACCCAGATCCTCCCAGTAGGTCGTCCTGACGATGCTTGCTCGCGCTCTTGGCTGCGCTGCTGGAGAAAACAAACTCACCCATGTCTTTCTTGACGATGTTGTAGAAGACGCCGCCCTGCTGGAACAAGTGCGGCAGCTTCTTGGCGTACGACCAAACGTCCTCGCCTGGAAAAGAACAGTCATCGGGTTAGAGGCGTCCAGAAACACGCAGAGACCTTGAACGCAACACGAGGTTCAAATACGTCCGTAAATCAGGAATTCTGACGGGAGAAAACATCCGAGTCATGAAAACTGCAGCACAAAATCTGATGTTGTAAAACTAGATTCACTGCATGGATCCCATAACTCAAATGAATAAATCAAATTAATAACTAACTGCATCTTGTTTTCATCTAATTAGTGCAGGACGGTCCAAAGCTGCTGCCCTGGTTCACATCATCTTCACTTCTTTGTCGTTCCAACATGTTAGAATCGAAACGTGTTTCTGAGACGGTTCAGGTCCAAAACGCTGAACGAGTCCAATGTTCTGGAAAAAGAAATCCCCCTGATGACATCACAGAGGTTTATTCCACGCAGCCAATCAGAAACACGGAAATGTTTCAGCGGTTTACAACCTGCGGCTCGGGGCCACAAGTGGCTCCTTGGTTCTTCCACCGAGTGACTAAAGATAGAAAAGGAAGCAACATGCAGACGGAGGTTTCAGCAGGTTTTCAGTTTATTTCATGGAATAACTGCAGAATGACACTAAAAGTACCAGGAATAAGAATAATCTATTTGTCTTTTTATCTAATATGAATTTTTTTTTGTATAATTTCTGCAAATAACATCTCAGAATGAATTGATCCTGATTTCTGCAGATGTTTTATGTTTTTCTTTATTTTGAAGCTTCAATATTGATGCTTAGAACAAAATGATGTTTTTTAAAATAATAAAATATTAAATATTTGTCATTATTTATGTTGTTTTTAAACTGGTGTAACATTAGTGTTTCTAAGTGAGTTTTAATGAGGAAAACTGAGTTTTTTAAAAGCTGAAGATAAGAGAATTAAACCATCAAATTAGAATAAATATTGAATTTTACAACCATTTTACTGAGGCAAAACTAAATATTTCATTTTACATTTAAATACAGAAGCTAATTCTCAAAATAACTGCATACTAAACCACAGAATTATTGTTTCTGTCGCCAAACCGTTTATTCTTTCTATTTATTGTCAGCTGGAAAATGGAGGAACTGAAACGTTTTCAGCTTATAAAACTGTTTGTTGCTGATTTTATTTAACTGACTTCAGCTGCTAATATTTATATTTCAGGACATGAGAATCAGTGAAATGGTGTTTCTGGTATTTCATGATGGATCTGCATTTTACTGGCCGATTTATCAGAAGGTTTCAACCAATCAGAGGAGCAGCTCTGCTTCCAGGACCTTTTCATCTCCTGACGGGGTTTGAACTTCATCAGGATGAAGGAGAAGCAGATAAAACTCTGAACATTTTTGCAGATCAGTTGTTCTAACAGTCCGGCTGCAGCTCTGATGCATTCCTGTCCAGTGGACAGGAAGTGCAGCGTCAGGTCCAGCTGAGAGCTGAAAAATCAGCAGCAACGCTACGTCATGTTCTGTGTTTATCTGAGAGCGGCGGTGACCTTTGACCCTTTTGGCAGGCGACACAGGGAGGGGACGAGATGCCGGAGTCAGCAGATTGACTGAACACTCATCAGTGAATGCAGAGTTTCTGGTTCATTCAGCTGCAACCTGCTGGAAGCCAACCAATCAGAAGCCAGCTTGTGTCTGTGCTGTACAGCTCGACCAATCAGCAAAGCTCTCAGGTTCCCTCGAAATGAAAACAAAACTAAGAAAAACACTATTATTCTTTATTATTACATAAACAGGACTGAATACTAGGAGAGAGAAAAGTGGCCTGAAGACCCAGAATAGAAGACGACTGGGTTTTAACTAGGCCAGAGACTTTAACCTGTTAATTTAGTTTTATTACAATGAATCTTTTTTTAACAATTAAAGAAAAACAAAGCCTAACACAGTTAATATTTTATTATTATTGTTTTAGTTTACATACAAAAGCTCTGAGCTGGAACCGCGACGGCGGTTCTGACCCGATTACAAACGATAAACATCTTTGTTGTTGAACTCATGTTGATTTATTCAATAATTTAGCAGCAAAAAGTGTTTTGAATTGAAAACGTTGCTTATTTTGATAATATAGTTTGATTTATTACTTGCAGATTAACTTGTTCCATCATTAGTTTTAACTAGACAGGATGTAAACATCTGGCATAATAAATACCAATAAATTTAAAAATCCAGTTCTGTGTCCATTTCAGTTATTTAAATGATATTTATTTATGTGACTGCTAACATAAAGAAACTCGTTACAAATGGGAGCTTTTGTGTTTGTGAAGTTATTATTGACATTAAGTTACCTAAAAGACAAATAATGAATAAATACTTCTTGTTGTCACTTTTATCATCATCACAATAAAACCATGAAAAATTGTGATTAAACTTTATGCACTTGCTACAAAACTAAAACCATGTGAAATACTCTGATCTTATTCTGGAACAGGAGCGCTGCCAGGCTGCTTCCAGGATGTGATGTCATACAGGATGACCTGCGTGTCGCCATGTTCTTACCCATCAGGGTTGCTAGGAGACAGAGGGAGGACATCTCCAGGTCGATGCTCTCCTGGATCTCCCGGCTGCTCGTCCGGCCAACCGTCACCGCGTCGTCGCTCTTCGCCGAGTGCAGGGCGGAGTGCGAGCTGGTCGCCCTGGTGATGGGGGCCCCGGGGCCCCTGTCCTCAGGGCCCTTCAGGATCTCCACCGTCACCCTGTCGCCGTGCTGCAGGGCCACCGGCTCGTTCTCCTCGCCGTCCCGGGGCGGCAGCAGCTCTTTGGGGGGGAAGCCGTAACGGATGCACTGCTGCGGCGGCGGCACATCGAACTGCTTGGCGATGCTCCGGCGCAGCTCCGCGAAGGTGGTGAGGGCCGGCAGGGTGAGCATGGCCTGCCGCCCGTCGCTGGTCGTCACCCGGATCTTCTTCTCCTTGTTGGAGGAGGAGGAGGGAGAGGAGGTCTTGGTGGGGGTGGCGGGGGCCGAGGAGGAGGAGGTTTCCGGGGAGCCGCTGGGGGACGAGGTCCGGCCCTGACCTTTGGGGTCGTGCTTTAGCTTGTCGGAGCGTCTCTTCTGGGAGACGAAGGCCTGCTCACTGATGCTCTGCTGGAGGCTGCGCTCCGCCCGGCTCATCGTCAGCTCCTCCTTGTGGAGGGTCTTGGCTTTCTGACCCGTCAGGATGATCTTGGTGGGCAGCTGGGGGTCCGGTGGCGGCGGCACCTCCGTCCCGTCGCCGAGGCGATGGGCGTGGGCCCCGTCGATGGACACCGGGTTGTACTCATCCGGGTTCTTCTTGGCCGTGTGGTGCAGGATGGTGTTCACCACCTTCTGCACCAGGATCTCACTGCCAAACTCTCCAGGGAAGTGCTTGGTGACCAGCTTCATGGCCACGTCGTACACGTTGCTGTTCAGCGTCGGGTCCGTCTCGTGCTGGAACCAGTACACGGTCTCCCGGACCACCCTGCCCCCCCACTCCAGGGTGATGGGGAAGGCTTCGGGCAGATTGTCGTACTCCTTCCCATCCCAGTAGTGCTTGAAGCCACAGCCACACTTTCCTCCCTGCGACCGGCTGTTGGTTCTGTCCCCGTCCAGGTACACCACTGACCCGTTCCCGCGGATGTGCCGCACCGACGTCCCGTGGCACCAGGTGCAGGTGTTCAGGGAGCTCAGTTTGTAGTCCGGGACCAGGAAGTCCCTGTGGGGGTCGTAGGAGCACACCACGTTGTTGAGGGGGAAGCTGTAGTTCTTGTCGGGCCGCAGCTGTCCGTGCGTGGACTTGGCCAGGTTGTACAGCTTCCCGCCTGGTACCAGCCACTCGGACGGGATGTGTAGCTCAGAGAGGGCGCCACAGATAAGGCAGCGGTGCAGACGGTTCTCCATCACGGACTTCTTGGCCGCCTCCGTCACCTCCTCCGGTTGGACGCCAATCACGCCGGTCCGCCGGTAGACGTACTGGTGAACGTCGGCCACCAGCGACGGGTGGATGCTGTGCTTCTCCATGAACACCTCCTCCATGGCGTTCACCAGCCGCATCAGGTACTTATCCTGCAGGCTGCGGTCACCTCCGATCACGCAGCTCCCGTCCGGCTCCAGCTTGATGTACTTCCTGATCAGCTCCTGCGGGACGCCCCAGGCCTTCGGCAGCAGGCGGGGCGGCAGCTTGGGGAGAACCGTGTTCTTGATGCCCACCAGGGGAACGTAGTGGTTCCTGCCGGAGCTGCTCCAGGCGATGCAGATGGGTTTGTTCGGCTTCCCGTCCTTCCCCTTGCACTGTTCCTCTGGGACAAGTCCGGGCAAGAAGGTGGCAGAGTAGTCGCCAGAGCTCCTCATCCCGCTCATGGAGTCCAGCAGGACGATGGGCCGGTGGAGGACGTTGGCCAGCCCGAATATGTGGATGTTACGCAGTCCCAGTGGGACGCCTTCGGGGGGGATGAACAGAGGGTCGCACTCATTGATGATGTCCTCCCACTCTGCGGCATCAATGAAGTCCTGGAACAGGTTTTTGTAGCAATCCAGGTTCTGCTTGAAGTTCTGCTTGAGGTTTTCTCTCAGTGCGTGCCAGAACAGTTCCCTGCCCACCAGGGCTCTGGACACGGCGTGGACCAGGCAGTGTCCATCTCCGTCCACGTGCACCGGGATGAGACACTCTCTGTTGCCATTGGCCTTCTTTATCTCCTCCAGGGTGTCGTGGAGGTAGATCAGGCTCCCGGAGCGGTCTTTGCCGTACCCCATGGTGGTGACATGGTCCGGCTCTATCAGGAAGGCACGGTCCCCCAGCAGGGAGCAGTCAAAGATCTCACCCTGGTTCATATCTTTCAGCAGTTTGGCGCTGCCGGTCTGTTTGTCCATGCCGTAGCGGGTCAGCACCGGGGACAGCAGCTTGCAGTGGTAGTTGGACAGCCCCATCACCTTCACCAGCTCGGTCCCCTTCTTCGGGGCCCCGGTGACGCCGAGCAGGGCGTTTCTGAGCAGGTTGTGGAGCACCACGTCCGGGTCGGTGACCTCCTCCACGTTCAGCAGGCCGCTCTGCTCGTGCCGCTGGCCGCACTCCGTGCACTCGATGCTGATGGAGCCGTGAGCGGGGAAGAAGAGCCGCGCCTGGCATTTCGGGTCCGGGCAGGTACCGCACAGAATGCGCTTGTCTTTCTTCTTGGAGCTCTGCAGCAGCGACATTTCGGGGAAAATGAGGTGAAAATATCTCCAAGCTTCACAGAACCATGATAATAACCCCGCAGAGAGGCTGTCAGGTCAGCTCTGACCGCGCTAACGACTGTTTTCAACCAGAATAACACCAGAACAACACGGAAGCGGCTGGCTTTCTTTTAGCAACTGACCGTTGCTAAACGTCCCTACGTAATGACGCAGGACCTCTGGGACTTGTAGTACATCTGAATAATAATGAGCTTAAACCATTCATTTGCTCCAAAATACCTACATATATGTTTTATGGTTACAATTATTACACAAAATAATGTAATTGACCATTAATTAACCTGAAATTACAATACTGACTAAAATGTTCATAAACGATATCTTTAACCTTACTACATTTCCCAGAATGCGTTGCCGTATGTCGTCGTTTTGTTGTGTAAGGAAGTGAATTCAGGCAGAGTTCTCAGTTTATCAACAATAACACGATTAATAAAAACATATTTTACTAATGCGACGTATTTTCAGTGTTTACAGTAGTTTTTACATGCATTTTGGGAAAGTGTTAAAAAGTTAATTTTAAAAACCAGAGATTCCTAATGATCCCAGTCGGTAGTCTGCTGAATTTCATTTAGAAATATGTGAATTTGAATTTTTGCCTGATTATTCACTTTAGACGGGACAAAACAACAGAAAAAATATATCTTAATTTACTTTACTTATATATAAATAATTCGGCATAAACTGGATCCATTGAAATAAAGCTTATGTGGAGTAAATATTTTAAAAAGCCTATATGACAGGGGTTCTTACTGAATGTTTTTGTAACACGTTGTTTTTGTAAGAGGTTGTTGTAAGGTTTATTAGATCTGTGAATGCATTCCAGTGCTGAGCCTCAACAATTCAGTTAGGGGGGAAAAGAAGAGGATAAAAACTTAAAACATTAAGCTGTACAACATTGAAGGGTCTGGTAGGATTCAAAGTGTCTAGAAAGTTCTCAGTAATCATCTCCTGAACATCAGAGAAATCAATAAAGTGCAGAGGAAACCAGATACAGCCTGCTGTCTCTGCTGTAATCCTGCAGGTGATTCAGCAGATATGTGAATATCTTCTTTCCCATCAGAAAGTATGAAACTTAGTACAGTCATTAAGTTTTTCTGACAGCCTTTATTCATTTTCAGATAACATAAGATTTTCGTATGTAATAATGTCAAGCATCAGTTAGACTTGTATTCCACTCAACCAACTAGGCTGAGTTTTAGTTTTTACTCCTTTGAACTGACCACCAGATGGCAGATTTACTCCTTGTACTGGTTGAAGCTTCCAGCTCCAGAGGGTTTATCTGTCATGTTCAAATATATCTTATTTCTTCCTTTTTGCAGTGCTATTTTACATCTTGTGTATTTATCACTGGGGAAAAATCAGGTTTGTCCAGAATTTAAAAAACCAAGAAAATATAAATTGAAACAACTTCTTTTTGAAAATTGTTTACATTTCCAGCATAGATAATAAAATTTTATTTGGTCCTGATGCAGACCAGAAATGTGGAAGATTTTATTCAGCTGATTCTGATATCACCACAGGAAGATTTCAATTCTATTGTTTATTTATGTAACATTAATACGCAATAAATTTCATCTCAATGCTCTTCATCGTATGTAAAAATGTAGAATCAATTCAGCCTAGTGCAGTTTTTCTATATCGACAGATTCAAATTTAATCTTCATTCTTATTTAATCTGAATGATAAAATAATTCAATCAAATTCAGCAAATGAAAGTGTAAGATCTTTTCTAAGATCCCCAGATTGCAAAGCGTTAGGAAGCCTTACTGAGCTGGCATGTGGTGACAGTAGAAAGGAACAACTCAATGTTCAGCTTCCAGCGGGTGGAGGAACATTTACCAGAGCTTCTGAAGGTCTGCAGGTACGAACACCAGCAGAACATGTAAACAGTAACAAAATAAAGTCTAACTCTTGTGAGAAATTCTCTGCTTCAGAGTATTCAGCACCTAAATCACGACACAAACATGTCGGCAGAACAAAGAGCTTTTATTGTGGGAGACGCTTCAAAGTTTCAGGAGAGCAGAACAGAAACGGCTGCTTTCCTTTCAGGGTTGTGATTTTTCACAAGTCGCCTCCTTGTTGCCGTTTCATGAATTAATTAAAAGGATGATTAAAGCTGTTAGATATAAAATGATGCATCTTAATGCAAACAAAAGAAAAAAAAAGTTGAGTTAAAATGATAGTTGAAGGAAAGCGAAGCAGGAACTTATCAAACACCATCCGTTTCTGTCCAGAGCAGGGGCTGATGGGAGTTTTGGTTCCTCTGCTAGAAACCAGGTGGCCCTGGTCTGATCTCACAGCTCGTCCTTGTTTGGCCTCAGCTGCATCAGAGCGCCACTTCTCCCCAGGTTCACCAGAGGAAACACCACTGCACACAATGCTTTTCCTCCCAGCTGCTGCTCTGTGCTGGCTGGGTTCAGGTGAGTGTTTCCAGCCAATCAGGAGCCAACAAAGCCCACCTGGAACAAACACTGTCACACTAACCTTCACCTGTCTGTCTGTGTCTCTACAGCGCTGGCTGCCATGGCAACACCGCTGGTTCAGGACCAGTTATCACTTGTTGCTAAAGAAGGTAGCCCCGTCTCTTTAAAGTGCTCAGAAATAGACATGTGTGATAAAAATCAGGTTTACTGGTACCAAACCACAGAGAGCGATCCGCTCAGAGGGATTATACGCTTCGATCTTGGAGATGGAAAAATTAATCACCTTCTTCAATTGAAAGATTCTCAGAGAAAGGATTTCTTAGCTACACTTGAACCAAACGGCTGTAATTTGGTGATCCAGAAAGCTGAAACGGGTCATAGTGGCTCATATTACTGCGCCTGCTGGAAGTTCCCACAGTGAGAAACGATCCAACCAGCCTGAACAAAAACCTGCAGAGGAGCAGATGTTACACAGGAAGTAAACCACAGCCTCACCTTCAACCAGTTCACATCTGGAAAATCATTACCTCTGAAGATTTACAGCAGGGGTCCGCAAAGTGGCTCCTGGAGGGCCGATGGCATCCTGCATGTTTTATTCTCTCCCTGGTGGAAAAAACAACCTTTTCAGCAGGTCCATGTTCTTCTTAGGCCTCCAATGATCCATCATTGGATCCAGGTGCGTTAAACCAGGGACAGACTAAAACATGCAGGAGGCCCTCAGGGACCCACTTTGGGCCCCCCAGGTTTTCTGGTTGTTATTTAAAGATTATCAGTCTGAATAGAAACATTAAATAAATCTAATCCTGTTCCCAGGTTAGCTTGATGTGTTTTGAAGAACTCAGATGTTTGGACTTCTAGCCTCTGTTCTCACACCTGCAGCCTAAACATCCATTTTACTTCTTCATATTATATATCATCAACTTACACTTAAAATTAATTTGGTACAGTGTAAATATGGGCAGCTGTCGATCATAATTAGCTCACACTCAGGTCACATAATAAAAACACAAAGTTATAGAACACAGCAACTAATTAAACATCAACTTATCAGATACAAAAATATCTGATTATAAAAACACAAAGTTGGGCAAAAACCTAAAAGTGCTGAATTCTAGTATTAATTTAATCAGTTCTCTTGTTATTTATGCAATCTTTATGTTTTTTTATATCTCATGTTTATGCTTATTATGCAGAAATGACAAATATGATAAGAAGGAAAGTTCACTTATGAAGCAGTGTGGTGATGCTGAGCGGTTTCACAAGTCAGTATCCTACCTGCCATTGATAACTCTTCATCATTTTGATGAACTTTGTGATGAACTGAAGATCATGTCAGGTTGTTTTCTGCAGCGCTGACCGCTCCATGTGAAACAACAAACATGTATGTCGGGTTAATATGCTATGCTAAGCTAATGCATTAGTTTAGCAATAAACATGTTGTGTACTCTTCATCCAGTGTGTCCTTAGCCTCTCAAATCAATAACTATTGCTTTGTTTTTAAAGAAAAGCTTAATTTCTGATTTTATCTTCAATGCTTCCATTTAAAACATCAATTATTAATATTCATGTCTTTGAAACATGATTGTTCCTCCACCTTCTGTCCCCAGTGGATGAAATAAAAGAATCAATCTATGAAACTACGGGGTCTGGGTTGGTCAATGTGGACTCCCTCTTTTATTTCTTTCTATTTTTCAGTTCTAGAGGCCTTTTCCTGACAGTGATCTGTCAGAAAACGGCTGCAAGACGTGGAAGACACGTGGCAAAGGTCAACAGGTGGGACTCAAACGGCCGCATGGAGGACTGAGGTCTCCGTCCACAGGTCACTCACTCCACCTGCAACATCACAGCGACCCACTTTCCTGAACCTTATGACAGTTTAAATGTTTCTGGACAAACCTGTCATGATGTCACTGTTTAACAGAGACGCCGACAGAACGGCGAGGTTTAAACCCGAACCACATGAAACGGCGTGACGCGTCCAGAGCAGGGGCTGATGGGAGTTTTGGTTCCTCTGCTAGAAACCAGGTGGCCCTGGTCTGATCTCACAGCTCGTCCTTGTTTGGCCTCAGCTGCATCAGAGCGCCACTTCTCCCCAGGTTCACCAGAGGAAACACCACTGCACACAATGCTTTTCCTCCCAGCTGCTGCTCTGTGCTGGCTGGGTTCAGGTGAGTGTTTCCAGCCAATCAGGAGCCAACAAAGCCCACCTGGAACAAACACTGTCACACTAACCTTCACCTGTCTGTCTGTGTCTCTACAGCGCTGGCTGCCATGGAAACACAGCTGGTTCAGGACCAGTTATCACTTGTTGCTAAAGCTGGTCCCACTGTCTCTGTCCCTTTAAAGTGTTCAGAAACAAACCGCTGTGATAAAAATCAGGTTTACTGGTACCGAACCACAGAGAGCGATCCGCTCAGAGTGATTCTACGCATCGACCTGACCACCGGAGACGTTAATAAACGTTACAGTCATCCTCAGCGAGATGATTTCACGGCTTCACGTGAAGGAAACGGCTGTATTTTGATGATCAATGGAGTTAAAGAGCAACATAGTGGCTCATATTACTGCGCCTGCTGGAGGTTCCCACAGTGAGAAACGATCCGACCAGCCTGAACTAAAACCTGCAGAGGAGCAGATGTTACACAGGAAGTAAACCACAGCCTCACCTTCAACCTTTAAATAACTGGCAATTTATAAGCTGGTTTCCAGCTGTAATAACTGAAGCTGCATTGACTCTAGATCTATAACTCTAGATCTATAACTCTAGATCCATAACTCTAGATCTATAACTCTAGATCTATAACTCTAGATCTGTAACTCTAGATCTGTAACTCTAGATCTATAACTCTAGATCGTTCCTCTTTATGTCCAAACATAACTTCAGTTTTGATTCTGGTCAACTGGAGAACAGAAACAAAACTGTTTCATTGAAAACATTAATCTGTTCTAAGTATCTGTTCAGTGCTTGGATGGGGTCAAAGGTCACCTGGTGACATCATAACGGTAGAGCTGTGCATCATCTGCGTCGTTATGGTAGCTAATCTAATTTCTTGTTATGGCCTGAGCCAGTGGGAGAATGTAGATATTGAATAAATTGGTCCTAGGTTGTACAAATTACCACATGTGACCTCTGACCTCTTCGATGAGAAGTTTCTTATTGAAATAAAGAAATCCCAGTTCTTTATGTCAGACTGGAACCAGTTGAGTTCTGGACCGGAGACCCAATTCTCCAGTTGGTTCAATAATATGTCATGATCGACTTTGAGGTCCAACAGAACCAGAACCAGCTCTGTGGTTCTTCCACAGTCTGTGTTTATGTGGATCTCATTGAATACTTTGACTAGGTCAGTCTCAGTGCTGTGGTCACCAAGGAAACTAGACTGAAAGATGTGAAAATGTTTGGTTATCGTTGGGAATCAACCCGGCATTCTAACATCTATAAAAACTAATTATCCATCAACGTTTCAGATACATAAATATTTGTCATGTTGAGTTCCCATCTTTTAGGTCAAATACATAACAGTCAGGAGAACAAAAAATCAGATAAAGTTCATTTTAGCAAAGATGAAATGTGAGATTGTGTGGTTCTTGTCCTGGGGATGGGAAACCGGGTTGTCAGAACTCTGAAGACAGAGAGAAGGTAAGTTGATGGCAAATTGAAAAGGTTGAATCTTGAGGAACTGGACTGATAATACTTGGTGTGATGAGTTTCCACAAGGGGGGGTTACTGTGGTCTCTTTGCAGGGGGTTCTTGAGATGATCCAGGTTCCAGTGTGATCTTGACTGAGTTCTTTGGATGTAGATGGAAGAGCCTTGCGATGGAGGGCGGACAGGAAAGTTCTTGTGAGGAGAGGTGAGGAGCGAAACCAGGAACCGTGAACGATTCTTCAGCAGAGGCGGAGAGGGACTCGGGCCATCAGTGGGTGATAATCCACAGTGTCACGAGGAGAAAAGCAGAAACTCAGGCCACACAGAGAGTAAAACACCAGAGAGAGGCAACAGGAAAATATTGCTGGAAACAACCTCAGAGAGCCGACTCAGAGCGGTGCAGAGTACCATAACTGGCAAACACTGAGAGGAAGTGCTGGCAGCTCCTCCTCACATACTCCTGGATGATGAGGTGAATGATGGCCGGTCCACTGAGTCCCGTCAGCAGGCACGTCCTCCAGGTTGGCAGAAAATCCCCACTAAGGGCAAAAACCCCAGTTCCCAACAATATTTGATTATAAAAGCACTAAGTTGAGGCGTGCTCCGGTGGCGTGGAGGGTAGCGCACCCCACGTTTGGAGGCCTTCAGTCCTCGACGCGGCCGTCACGGGTTCGATTCCCGGACTCGACGACATTTGCCGCATGTCTTCCCCCCTCTCCTTCCCCCTTTCCTGTCAGCCTACTGTTGTATAAGGGACACTAGAGCCCACAAAAAGACCCCCTGGTGGGGAAAAAAAAAAAAAAAAAAAAGCACTAAGTTAGACCGACCAACTATAGAAGGTGATGATTTCTAGTTCTAACGTCACCAATGTCCTGTACTTTGCAGTGCTGAAGTACACTGTAAAAGAATCCGTAAAATTTAGGGTAAGAAACTGTAAAATACAACAGTTACAGACTGTAGCATCCAAATGGCTGCTGGAATAGATGGAAGCAGCGTTCCTTTGGTGGTCAATGTGGACCAAAGGCAGCTGGACCTTCTAGTGCGACTTTTCTAAAAGTGTTGAATGTTTCTGGACAAACCTGTCATGATGTCACTGTTTAACAGAGACGCCGACAGAACGGCGAGGTTTAAACCCGAACCACATGAAACGGCGTGACGCGTCCAGAGCAGGGGCTGATGGGAGTTTTGGTTCCTCTGCTAGAAACCAGGTGGCCCTGGTCTGATCTCACAGCTCGTCCTTGTTTGGCCTCAGCTGCATCAGAGCGCCACTTCTCCCCAGGTTCACCAGAGGAAACACCACTGCACACAATGCTTTTCCTCCCAGCTGCTGCTCTGTGCTGGCTGGGTTCAGGTGAGTGTTTCCAGCCAATCAGGAGCCAACAAAGCCCACCTGGAACAAACACTGTCACACTAACCTTCACCTGTCTGTCTGTGTCTCTACAGCGCTGGCTGCCATGGCAACACAGCTGGTTCAGAAGGATCTGACTCTGACCAGTAACACTGGTGAAATGATCACCATTGGTTGTTCTGGTTTTGAAACCTGTGACTTCAATGTTATTTACTGGTACCAGAAAAAGACTGAAACAGAACAGTTTGTACCGATCCTTCGATTTGATCGAAGTGCTAAAAAACCCCCTTACAACTTTAATCACCCTCAAAAAAACTCGTTTTCATTGATTAGGAAAGACGACAGCTTTGAGCTGGTGATCAGCGGCACAGAAGACGCACATTCAGCCACTTATCACTGCGTCTGCCGGAAAACTGTATCCCACAGCGCAGAACCAGGCCTGACAGCCGAACAGAAACCCTCTGAGCAGAGCAGCTGTTTAAATGAGGCAGAGAGAAAAGAAAACCACAGAAAATCCCAGAACAGCTCAGATAAAACTATTCACTCAACTAAATATTACAGACTGTCACGGTTTCTCTGAGCTTCAACAAATAAATCTGATCTGTTTAATCTGTGTAAAATGGAAAACCAGTTTGACCATTTTCAGCAGTTCCAGATTACATGATTATTGTTTTCAACAGGAGAACCTCAGATGATGGTTGACTGGAGGCAGCAGAAATGTTTCCAGATCATTTCATCCCTTTAATTCCAGGCAGGATTATTTATAGACAACATTTACACACAAGTAGGAGACCTGGAGGAACATACAGCTGATACATTTAGGGATGTTCTGTGGTTTTCTGACCAGCCTGTGGAAAATCTGGGCAGTGTGATCAATGGAGAAAGAGGAAAAGGTCAGAGGTCAGGATGTTCCAGTGATGTAGTAGATTTACTCATACAGTAACCATCATTTTCTAACCAGTTGGTATAAATGTTTAATATAACAAGCTTTGATCAGGGATTGATTATTTGGCTCGTTTAATAATCAAAACACTGAAAAACATTACAAGAAGACTCATTGTTTACAGAAACAGTTAATCTGTTTGGTATTTGGTGGTTGTGTTATGAACCGTCATGGTGCTACAGTTGGAGATCAGAAAAGATGAAGAAGATTCATGGAGGAAGAGGATAAAGTGATAAAGTTCAGCTGCTGTGATGTGATAGACTGAATATTGAAGCTGCACAGTGAAGCAGTTAGCATCGTTGTCTCAAAGCTAAAGGCTAGCATTCTGCAAGACGTGGAAGACACGTGGCAAAGGTCAACAGGTGGGACTCAAACGGCCGCATGGAGGACTGAGGTCTCCATCCACAGGTCACTCACTCCACCTGCAACATCACAGCGACCCACTTTCCTGAACCTTGTGACAGTTTAAATGTTTCTGGACAGACCTGTCATGATGTCACTGTTTAACAGAGACGCCGACTGAACGGCGAGGTTTAAACCCAAACCACATGAAACGGCGTGACGCGTCCAGAGCAGGGGCTGATGGGAGTTTTGGTTCCTCTGCTAGAAACCAGGTGGCCCTGGTCTGATCTCACAGCTCGTCCTTGTTTGGCCTCAGCTGCATCAGAGCGCCACTTCTCCCCAGGTTCACCAGAGGAAACACCACTGCACACAATGCTTTTCCTCCCAGCTGCTGCTCTGTGCTGGCTGGGTTCAGGTGAGTGTTTCCAGCCAATCAGGAGCCAACAAAGCCCACCTGGAACAAACACTGTCACACTAACCTTCACCTGTCTGTCTGTGTCTCTACAGCGCTGGCTGCCATGGCAACACAGCTGGTTCAGGACCAGTTATCACTTGTTGCTAAAGAAGGTAGCCCCGTCTCTTTAACGTGTTCAGCCTCAAACGGCTGTGATAAAAATCAGGTTTACTGGTATCAAACCACAGAGATCGATCCGCTCAGAGTGATTCTACGCATCGACCTGACCAGTGGATTTCCTAATAATCGGTACGGTCATCCTCAGAAAAATGATTTCACGGCTTTCAGTGTAGGAAACGTCTGTAGTCTGAAGATCCAAACAGTTAAGGAGGAACACAAAGGCTCATATTACTGCGCCTGCTGGTGGTTCCCACAGTGAGAAACGATCTGAGCTGCCTGAACAAAAACCTGCAGAGGAGCAGATGTTACACAGGAAGTAAACCACAGCCTCACCTTCAACCAGTTCACACCTCAGGGGGGGCAGTCCTGGTCCTGGACGGTCAGAGTCCTGCAGAGTCCAGTCTGTCTGGTCCAACAACCTGGATCTCCTCCTCAGTGCAGTCGGGTTCTCCAGAGTTCTGCTGATGACCTCATGATTGGACTCAGGTGTGTTGAAGTAGAGAAACATCTAAAGGTAGCAGGACCTCATGGTCCTCCAGGTCCTCCAGGTCCTCCAGGTCCTCCAGGCCCTCCAGGTCCTCCAGGCCCTCCAGGCCCTCCAGGTCCTCCAGGTCCTCCAGGTCCTCCAGGCCCTCCAGGTCCTCCAGGTCCTCCAGGCCCTCCAGGCCCTCCAGGTCCTCCAGGCCCTCCAGGTCCTCCAGGCCCTCCAGGTCCTCCAGGTCCTCCAGGTCTGGAGTTGCCCACTCCTGACAGAGACTCATACACAACATGAAAAGCAATAATCATTCAAAGGTAAACATTTAACTAATTATCCAATAAATTTAAAATATTTCTGCTCAAACAGAACAAAACATGAAATGTTTTTTTTGTTATTCATGATTGTTGTGGATTTTATATCTTATGTTGTTTATCAGGCAGGAATCAGATAAAAAAGCATCTAAATAGAAAGAAATTTGACTTCACATCATGAAACTGATGTCTGTCTCTTTAAGAAACTCCATCAGCAGTACTTCTCCATGATGCCATTTACAACCATTCTTAGGAACGTTGTACTGTTTGCTGACTTTAGGATGCTAAATCAATATCTTTGATCATAATTTATCGATGACCTGTAAAGGTGAAGACCAGACAGATTTTTATAAAACTTTGTGATGTTTTTACTCCATGTTGGTTTTGGTGAATCAAAACGTTCAATATTTACTGAACCTTTTCTAACAGTCTCATAAATTAAACATTTTTTAACATGAAGTGAAATAATCTGTCAGTGGAACCAGGACGTTTTCATCAATATTAAGGAACTATTTACTTAAAACAAGTTCCTATTTCATGCTGAAAAGCTCCGTAAACGTCTGTTTAGTTTTGTCTCAGTTAAAGTGGATTAAGATATTAAACTAGAACAAAATTACTTGGTTGGATTTTGTGTTTTTGCAGTGAAAGAAATTAAAACCAAATTAATGTTGATGCAAAACAAGAAAACTCATTTGGTCGAAAACCGTCTTAGAACCGGATACTACGGGTCAGGAGGGCAGAGAAACCACAACAATGTGAAAAATAGGAGAAAATAGAAATGATGGGAATGTGTTAAAAAGTGACTTTTGACTAAATCTTTTAAACTTTGTTCTCAGCAGCAGCAACGTTTCTATCTGTTCCAGTTCATGGAAAAGCTTCACATGTGATAGAAAACATTTGTTCCTGTTTTACCTGAGATGTTGAAGTTTGGAGAAAGTTATCCTTGGCCACATCCAGCCCCCCAAACACGCAACCCTTAAAGAAAGCGGCTCCTTCCTGGCGCTGCAGACTCTGAGGTTTTTGTATCAGAGAGTTTCGCTGTGGAAGGATCTGGAGGATCTAATGAGTCCAAGAAGTTCCTCATCTTTGGGACTGGAACAAAACTTTTTGTAACAGGTAAGAAAAACATTCATTATTAATCTGCTGAAATTCTGAATTTGTGTTTTGAGCTCTGAATGTTTTCAGCTCTGACAGAAATATTTTATGATCTGAATTGAGGTGAAAGTCAGCAGCTCCAAAACTCTGATCCTCCTTCCTACAGCAGCAGAAACCTGATAAAAAAAAACAAAGTTTGATAAAGTTTGTTATTTTCTGGTTTCTGTTCAGCCGCCTGTTTCCTGGAAAAACACAGAAACCAGGAAACCTGAATTCTGAGAACGACGGAAACTTTTTCTGCTCCGTTCTTCAGTTAACCAGAGTAAAAAACAAACATTTCATCACAGAAGATCTGAGGAAGTTACCAAGGTCTAATTTCAACATATTCATGTTTAAATGCTGGATTATATTTACAGACATATCAGCGTTTTTGCTTCTCAGTGAATCTGAGGCGTTTCTGGGAAACAATAATAATCAATAATCAAAACTTCATCTGATTGTCTGGAGTCCAAACATTTTGCTTTCTGGACCAAAACTGCAAAGCTGGAAGTTTTAATAAAATAAAAAAAATAAAAAAATCTCTTTTATTATTAATATTTCACCTGGAAAGAAAAGAAACACAACATTTAATAAAACAAGAAAATATTGTGATTTCTGGAGAAAATGAATCTGATGGTAGATTTGAAACATTTTATTTTTTAGATTGTATTTTTTTGTTGTTTTGTTTGTGATTTTTCAAAACAACATTATTGAAACAATAAAAACAATAATAACAGGCTGTTAATAATAATAATAACATTTTATCACCAGGTGACCTGATGATCAAACCCAAACTGATCGTTAGTAAAAGTTTTTGTTTCTGTTTCAGTTCAATTAAAACTAAAATCATGTTTGATCAAATATTAATACTTTTGGGGGCTTTAAATGTTTTATTTTAAGGTTTTAATCATTTTAAAAAATGTGAATCTGCATCAAACCAAATGAATTATTCTGTGTCCGCGATGCGACACCAATCACCCGCCGCCGGCCCGGCGCCGCGCGTTGGACACCCCACAACACCAAAACATTTTATTAGATTCATAAGCATCCATGATGTAAATATGTCTACAGTTTTACTTTTTAAAATAATTATAACAGAAACAAATTTTAAAATTTGAAGTTAAAATGAAATTGAAATAAAATCATAAAACCAGCAGCTGGTTTTTATCTGTCATGTTCAATTTACCGCAGGAACTTTGTAAAGTGTAAAATTTCATTACTTAACATATAAACTTTATTATAAAATATATAAATATATATCTATATATCAGCTTTAAAAATGAGATTACACCTAAACAAAATGTTATTTTCTCCAAATAGTTTGATATTTTATTCTTGTAAATTTACTGCAGTTTGTTAATTGTAAAAAATAAAAAAATAAAAAAAATCTTTTAAAATCAATTTAAAGTTTCTATTATTATTATTATTATTATTATTATTATTATTATTATTATTATTATTATTATTATTATTAGCATAATAAAACAAAGTTAATGTGTGGGAACGTATACAAACTTATTAAATTCATTTTTGTTCCTATTTATATTTACATTGTAACATTTTATATTACAGCCCAGATTTTTCAACTTACACATTAATCATATTTTATATATTATATATTATTGTATATAATTATTCATATTAGTAATACAGACTGGAGTTTTTACATCTTCATTTTATTTTATTCTCTCTGAAATATTTAAACTGTAACAATATTATGAAATTAACATTAAAATTCAACAAAATATAAAACAAACTATTAATTCCGAAATTCAAAACATACTTTTAAAAACTTGTAAAAACATTTATATTGATTTAAAATATATTTTTATGATATTTTATATCTATGTTGGAATATAGATATAAAAATATTTCATTAATATTAATTATGTTATTTATTCTGTTTGTAGAAGTTTTCTAGTTCTGGTTAAGAAAAAAATAATTTGTCACTTTAACAATTAAAATAATTTATTCTGCCACCCAACAATAAAACCTTTTTAATCACATTAATAATATAATAATAATAATAATAATAATAATAATAATAATAATAATAATAATAATAATAATAATAATAATAATAATAATAATTATAGCAATAATAATAATGATTAGAATGCAAAGTATTAACGGATGAAAAGAATCTTATATTGTTGTTGTTGGATGATATAAAAAGGCTTTTTTACATAAATATGTATTTTAAGGATTTTAGTGACAGATAATTTAAAATATTGATTTTTGTTGATTATTGATTATTGACAAATTCTGTTGAACCGTCTGTATTTTTTTCCATCACATTTTATAAACTCTGGGTTGGAAAATCCTTCAAGAATTTAATTACTTGAAATTTATTTGAAATCATTTCTTATTTTGTTTCTTTCCAACATTTTTCAGTTAAATTTCTTCCTTTGTTATGATGATGAATCTTCATATTTGCTCTTTATTGAAATGTTTTTTCTCCTGTGACGCTTCAGATGGCCGAAAGAAGGAACCTGAGGTGAGCCTGTACTCCGGGGCTCCGCAGCCGCAGCCGGACCGGAAGGAGCAGCAGCCGGACCGGAAGGAGCCGCTGCTATGCGTCGCCTCACGAATGATTCCGCCTGTGATCCGGTTCACCTGGAAGAGGAAGAGGGAGGACGGGAAGGAGGAGGTTCTTCCTGCTGGAGCGGAGCAGCTGGAGCTCAGCGAGTCGGATCGGTTCTCCTCCATCAGGATGGTGGATCCGGATCCTCAGCACGCCTACGAGTACCGCTGCTCCGTCCAGCATGAAGGGGGCGCTAAAGAGTCTCCCTCAAAAACAGGTAAAGAGGCTCAGAGTTACTGAAGAGGCGGAAAACCCAGAAGATTTACTCAAGTTAAAGTACAAAGTATCTGTCCAAGTATTCAAGTATTTGGTAAAAAGTACTGAGGAACTGATTATCAAACATTTAATACGTCACAATGACATCATCAGATGGACCAAATCATAAGGTTCAGTGGAAATTTTGCTATTTTAAGGATGAAAATGACAATAATTTATATAAGTAACAAAAAGTATCAAAATTAGGCCAAATATTTTTTCCTAAATCAGTTTATTTAAAAAATAAATAAATAATAAAAAAAAAAAACTTTAGGAAACTTTAACAAAAACTGCAGGCGTGTGTCTGGTGAATTTCTGGTTAAAACTTGTTTATTTTCATCCAGATGGCAGAAAATCCAAAATTTTACTCCAGTAAGAAAAGAAATACTTCAAAATAAAATGATTCAAGTAAAAGCAAAAAGTTCAGCGCAGTGAAAAAACTTTAGTTTGTTTCAAATAGTTACTCAGGTAAAAATGATTTAGTGGCTCTGGTTCCTTCAGCAGCCGATGTTCTGATGTTCTGATGTTTTAATGTTCTGATGTTCTGATGTTCTGATGTTCTGATGTTCCTCTCAGTTCTCCCCCGCCCCCCCAGCCCTCTGCCCTCCACCAGGTCTCTGGGTTTCAGCCAGCAGCTCGTCTTCCTCATCTACTCGCTGCTCATCGCCAAGAATCTTCTCTATTTCTGCAGCCTCTTCTTGATCAGCGTCTGTGGAACCAGCAGAGCCGATTGATGGTTCCCAGTTTGTCCTGGGAACCAGCAGAGCCGATTGATGGTTCCCAGTTTGTCCTGGGAACCAGCAGAGCCGATTGATGGTTCCCAGTTTGTCCTGGGAACCAGCAGAGCCGATTGATGGTTCCCAGTTTGGAAGTTTCCAAACATGAATGTAAAACTTCAGGATTTCATTATTAAAGTGAAAACGCTTCTACATGCTGCATTTCTATACTGTTCACCCAGCGGGAGGTAAAAACCTCATTAATCATTTTAAGAATGTGAAAATATTTTTTATCTTTTGAGGCTTTTGGATGAAATTTTGCATATTTCTGCTTTGTTTACATTTATTGTTCTTATTGCAAAGAATTTATTTCATTTTATTATTTACTCAGTTTATGAATGTTTTCTCTTTCTGCCAGCTGAACCTGTTTTAACTCGACCTTCAATAAAGCTGAATATATTCTGTCTTTATTAATGTGAGGCGATTATCTGGATTTCATAAATTTGGTGAAATAAAATGTAATTAATAAAGACGTTGTTTCAATTCATTCTGTTTCATTTCACTGAGATTTTTAATTTATGATTGTTGTAGTTTAATATGAAGATGTTGGTCATTATCTAATTAATAAATAACAAAATAAGAATGAAAAGTATTATTAAATATAATTACAAAATGTTTTAACATGCACAGGTAAACAAAATAGATGTAAATTAGTGAAGATAATAATAATCTGACTGCCTGAATAAATACAATTATATAATTTATTGCTATAATTTAACATTTAAGTTAATTTTATTATTCTCTATTTTAAATTAAAAACAATCCAATTTACTTTTGAATCTAAATAATATATAATAAAACTGATCTTTAGTTATTGAGCAGCTGAAGATTCACAAATGATTCTGTAAAAAAGAAAATACAGAAAAAGAATTAAAGAACAAAAAACAGAATCAAATATAAAAGTTGATATTTTTACAGCAGGAGGTTTGAAAGCCGTTTGGACAGTTGGATCAGATCAGCGATAATCTGGGTTTGGTCGTCCTGCAGCTGTGTGGGTTTGTGCTCTGCAGCCTCCACACCGTTAGCTGTGGCTTCTCACCTTAATAACACAACGACAGTTACCAGCATCGACTGAAACAATCGTTCAGGAAGCAGCTGTGTTCTTCATCTGAGAGACAAACAGCTCAGAGCTGAACTCACAGCTCAGCAATCCGCTCTGATCACAGTGAAATCACATCAGTCTGCTCGACGGCTCAAATCCTGCAGAATAATTAGAACCAAAGACTGAAACACCAACAGCTGAATCTGAACTCGGATCAGTTTTTCTGTTTCTGTTGCTGCAGCAGGAAGATTTCAGCTCACAGGAACAAACAAAGCAGCAACAAAACCACCGAGACAGAAACTCCAACCACTGAGACAAACATTCATCTGGTTCTGTTCCTGTCACCAGGCGGCCATGTTGGTTCTGATCCGGTCCCGTCGATCAGAGGAGTCTGGACGTCTCCATCACTGCTGACCTTCTAACTGGTTTGGTCTCTGAGGACCAGCTCTGTACTGGTTTCCATCAGACTGATCAACCAAACTTTACAGTGGAGTCCTGTTACCATGGCAACCTCCACTGGTGACTCTTTCTGGGTCTCATCAGAACCATCTGGGTTCTCTGCATCCTGTCATTCAAAACCAGATGAATTCTGATCTCCTGGACCAGAACCCGGGTCAGACTGACCTGAAGGTTCTGTTGGACCAGAACCCGGGTCAGACTGAGGTTCTGGTGGACCGGAACCCGGGTCAGACTGAGGTTCTGTTGGACCGGAACCCGGGTCAGACTGAGGTTCTGTTGGACCTGATTGTTGTTCTAACACCTTGAAACATAAACCAACTTAAAGCTCTCAGATGGAAACTTGATGGTTCTGATCCACTTCCACCAGAACATTCTGGTTCTGGTTCCGGTTCTGGTTCCACTGTTACAAAACTTCATCAAGTTTCTGTTGATCATTTAAATTGTTTCATGACATTTATGTGACCTTTGATATTTTAAAAACATTTGTAAGTATTTGAGGTTAAAATACTTTAACTTTACATTTTCTGATGACGTCAGAAGATTTAAATATCAGTATTTCAGGCTACATGGTGAACAGCGCCCTCTGCTGTCACAGTATGATGACGGTCATAAGATTTTATGATCCTCTGACGTGTTTCTAGTTTTAAGTCAAATCTTCTTCAGTTTCTGGTTCTGGTTCCACGCTCCATCATTTTTATTTATAATTCACTCCATGCCATGAAGCTCTGATTCAGCACTTTATAAATAACAAATTTATAAAGTTTGTAAATTTATAAATAACAAATTTATAAAGTGCTGTTTGTTATAATTTGATTCGTTGGTAGGAAAGTTTAGAGCATTTTTTACTCTGTCTCTGGTCTGATACTAGAAACACTCAGTAGTTCTTCAGGTTGAGCTGAAGTTGAAACTTTAAAATTAGGAGGAAATGATTTATCTGAAAGATGCTGTAGGGAGGGAAACTCCTGGGATTTGAACTAACAACCTTCTCTCAGGTTGACCAGGATTTTCTGAAAGGATCAGTAAATATCTGATAAAATAAAAAATAAAAATAAAAACCTTAATGCCCATTAAAGTGGCCCGCGGTGCAGAACTGAAAAAGCAGCTGATTGGTCCGTTTTCCGCCCCCTGCTGGACTGGACCGGAACTGCAGAATGGAGCCAGAACATCGTCCGAACCAGACCAGAACTTTCTAAAGTCATTAATGGAGCAGATTTTAACAATAATATTTCATACACTAAAAATTATTTTCTGTCTTTCTACTCATCTGTGTTGCACTATAATAATACCGGTGGAAACGTGAGTCAGCTTTTAGTTCCACCTTTAATTATCCGTTTATCTGTGTCTTTATTTATAATTAATGTTTCTGTATTTACATGATGGCTTAAAGTTATGTTACTGCAGTTATGAATGTAAATCAGAAGGACAACAGCGCCACCTTCAGGTTGTTACCTACAAAAAAAGTGCATAAATGTAGTAAATATGTAGTGAACGGTAAAATAAATCCAGCATAAAAACAGATGTAGAGTAATAATAATAATAATAATAATAATAATAATAATAATAATAATAATAATAATAATAATGACTTAGTGTGTGTGTTTCTGGGTCGTAAAGCTCTGAAATGTTCCAGATGTTTGTTCTGGGCTGCACAGTGGCGCAGTTGGTAGAGCTGCTGCCTTGCAGCAAGAAGGTCCTGGGTTCGATTCCCGGCCCGGGGTCTTTCTGCATGGAGTTTGCATGTTCTCCCTGTGCATGGTGGGTTCTCTCCGGGTTCTCCGGCTTCCTCCCACAGTCCAAAAACATGACTGTCAGGTTAATTGGTCTCTCTAAATTCTCCCTAGGTGTGAGTGTGTGAATGATTGTGTATCTTGTGTGTCTCTGTGTTGCCCTGCGACAGACTGGTGACCTGTCCAGGATGACCCCGCCTCTCACCTGGAACGTAACTGGAGAGGAACCAGCAACCCTCCTGACCCCATTAGGGACGAAGGTGAACAGAAATTAGATGGATGTTTGTTCAGCTGTTTGTCGTTTTGGTTTGTTGGTTTGCAGCTGCAGCATTTCTGACAAAAGATCAAATTCATTAATATTTATCAAAAGTTGTTGGTTCAATAACACCATGATTATTCTAATTAATGTACTGAGGATTTAAGATGTTTGTAATGGTAAATACTAAACTAAAATTATTTTAGTTTGAGTTTAATGGATAAAAACAGAATATTAACCAAATATCTGGAGACAAACTGACTTGTTCTTGGTGAAAATAAATATTTGATCTGAACATGAATTCTGATTTGTTGGAGAAAGTTTCCTCTTGTAATCATTGAAATCTAAATCTGGAGACTCGCTGACTCTGATATGATTTGTTAGAAAACCATCCAGAACTCATCTTCTGATTGAGAGAAGATTCTTGGTGTTTCAGGATATTTATTGGCCTTCAGCTGCTTGATGAAGTTCATTGAATCAAACCGAATCATTCTGGATCCAGTTGATGTGAATCCATTTCAGTTCCAACAGGTCAGTTTGTCTGAATCTGTTCCTCCATGAAGCTCATTTTATATTTTCAGCTTCACCTTCATGCTGAACATCAGAGACTCTGTCACATGTTCATTAGAGCCTCATTGATTGTGATTTCACTGTGATCAGAGCGGATTGCTGAGCTGTGAGTTCAGCTCTGAGCTGTTTGTCTCTCAGATGAAGAACACAGCTGCTTCCTGAACGATTGTTTCAGTCGATGCTGGTAACTGTCGTTGTGTTATTAAGGTGAGAAGCCACAGCTAACGGTGTGGAGGCTGCAGAGCACAAACCCACACAGCTGCAGCAACGACGTCTGATTGGCTGCCAGCAGTTTGGTCTAATAACCACTGAGAACAGATTCATATCTGCTGCTCTACAAACTCATCATCTGCTGCATCTCTGTGGTTTGGTTCTGCTTCCTGGAAACATTTTCATTGTTTTTATTTAAATCAGCAGCAGAGCTGATAGACGGTGAAGTGAATCATCTCGACCGTCTTTAATTCTCACTGATCTGATGAAACACTTCCTGTCTCCTGATGAACACATTCACACTTCAGGCCCGACTCGTCAAACCTCTGGACGTTTTAGTAGAAAATAGAAAACAGATTTATTCTTTCAGCATCGCAGGATTTATTCAGAGCAAAAACAAAATGCATATTTAAGTAATAACTGTAGAAAAAACATTTGGACAAGTTCAGAGTTTTTAAATCTTTACAACACAAATTTGACAGAAATGATTTTAAACAAACATGAATATAAATGTTTTCTCAAAGCATATTATTTCTTCTTCATGAGTTTCAGCATAAATGTTTAGAATAATAACAAAATATTCTAAAAACTAAACTTTTATATAAGTCAGTTAAATGTGCTGGAACTGATTTAGCAGATTGTTCTGATTTCTGATTGGTTGAGAATATCTGACATTATTAAAACAAAGAAGCTACAGAACTAATTAAAATGAAGCTAAACTGAATAAATGATTTTCAGTGATTAATAAAATCCTGAGTTCATGCATCCTGGCAGGAGAAGCTGCAGCAGCAGACAGTTCATCTGGGGGCCGGGCCCTTGTTCCTGAGGGCCATCAGCAGAGGGAGGCCACAGCAGTACACCAGACTCTTCACTATCAGCAGCGAGTAGAGCAGGCAGAGCAGCTTCACCCGGCACTGGGACTGGAAGGACACTGACAGACACACGGACACAGAGACCTCATCAATCTGCACATCCAGCTCATCTGGATTTATCAGCAGCTGATCTTACAGTCGTGTTGCTGCAGATCCTGGTCTGCCGTCTGTGGAGGACAGGAAGCTGCAGCTGGAAGCTCTGGAGCAGAAAAGGAGGAAAAGTTTGGAGAGAAACAGAGAAATGTTCATCGTCTGCTGCTCTGCTGCCTGACAGCGACTCACATGAAGCTGAGTGAGTTTCTCACTGAGCCGCAGATTTAGATTTTAATCACATTTCATTATTTATTATCTGTACTGTTCAGCTTTTGAACTAACAGATTGTATCCTTATGGTGGGTGAAATAATAAATGTTATTATGCAGATAAGTTTCATTAAAGAGTGATTATATTCTCAGATCCATTCCTACTGTCCCCAGGCTCACTGGCGCCCCCACCAGGCTAAATGTTGATGTTTTAATCTGTAACGTTGACAGATTCTCTCTGGTGAAACTCAGCATGTGAACACAGACTGAGGTCAGAGGTCACCAGAACTCTGGAACCACTTCCTGTCTTTACCGGTTTCCATGGCAACAGCTTCGGAGATTAAAATGACAAGTCAGAGAGAAATGATAAAAAACATTTAGACACATTAATTGGGATAAAACAACTAAAGTTTCTATTTTATAGTCTGTGTTTATGTGTTATTATTATTATTATTATTATTATTATTATTATTATTATTATTATTATTATTATTATTATTATTATTATTTCAAACTTCCTGTCAACTTTAAATGTTTCTAAAACTCGGTGGATGATGGGCGCCGCTCCCGGCAGGTTTAGAGTTTTCTGCTGAAACTGTTGATATTCATCAGCTCTCACCTTGCATTAATAATAAAGTTATAAGTTTATTATTAATTAAGTTATTAACAGAGTCAATGGTTAAACTGTGGAGCTCTGATGAGAAACAGCCGGTTACTGACGGCTACTGTCTGTTAGCTTCATGCTGTTAGCTTCATGCTAATGGATACTGTCTGTTAGCTACATGCTGTTAGTTTCATGCAGGTCTGTGGCGTTTCTATGAGTTCTAATGTTACGGATCAAATATGGTTTAACATCGTGATGCACATTTCTATGTTTAGTTATTAATTATTGATTTGATTCTCTTGTTTTATAAAGGGGTTATTGGTTATTTTCTGGATGCTTCTCTTCTTTTGGATCCTGCGAGGAGAAAAAACTGCCCAGCTTCATCACCTTGTGTTGCTGGGGCCTCCACTGGGCCCCCCTCATGCTGCACAGAGCAGCGGTATCTAGATGTGCTGACAGGATCCCGATCCACCAGTAAGAGGGAGGCGGTGCGGTTCGGCTCTCTGAGCTCCAGCTGCTCTGCAGAGGTCAGATCCTTCTCTGTACCGTCCTCCAGTCTTTTCCAGGAGAACTGGACCTCAGGAGGAAACATGTCTGAGGCCAGACACAGCAGGAAGGCCCTCGGGCCCCGCTGGGCGCTGGATGCTGCTGGGTACACGCTCACCCTGGGCTTCACTACCGGATCATCTGAAACAAGCAGACAGACAAACATCCACAGTCAGCAGCAGCTCTCATCACAGTTTAACACGTCATGTTAGAAACATTAAGAAACTTTTCCACATGATTCAGAGTTCAGACTCCAGTTGATCACCAGAGAAACGACCAGAGAGGCTCTGATTGATTCTGTTTAAAACCAACAGATTTTTATTAGAACAGAAAATTAATGTTTTTAAATCAGATTTTAAACTTTACAGAAATTAATCTACTGCTTTAAGAGATTTCATGAATCATTCAAAGTAGATTCAACGTTTCTATGGAAACCAGCAGATTGATGGATTGTTTTATAGATTTATCTGCTCACATGAAGTTTTTCACTCAAACTGATTTTGTTTCCTCTACTTCCTGTCTTCACTTGGGGCCCCCGGGGCCCCATGTTGGGCTCCTACTTTCCTCTTTGTTTCTATTTAAAGAAACTTTGGTTTCCTTCCACGCAGTCGTCACGGCGACGGCTCTCCGGTTCATCGTCTGATTTATCGTTCATCTGACAGAAATAACCTTTTTACATTTAAACGAGTTAAAAACATTTGAATTATTTCAGTTTATCAGGCTGAACATTAAATAATATATACATTTTAAAATATTAAACTATTTAAATTATCATCAATTTTATGCAAATTACTGGAAGAAACATTTTTATTTTAAACAATTAATATTAAATTAGTTCATTTTTTTGCCACACAGTAACACCAGTTTATTATAAAACTGTTTTTATATAAATGATAAAATTTAAACAATTTAATTTTTGAAAACTGTAAAGTTTTAGTTGAAATCTAAACTCATAAATTGATGAAACAATTTGTCAAATTTTATATCCAGCTGTAATAAATGTAATAAATTTCTTCCACAATTTAACTGTTTACATTTGAACTCTTAATTTTTAACTTTTCAATATTTGAAAATCGAGATGAAATAATAATAATTAAAAATGATGTTTCTCATCTCTGAATAATTAATTTTATATTCATAGAAAATGTAAATGATTGAATGTTGGTCATATTTTGGTTTCCATATTTATAATTAATACATTTAAACATTAAAGTTTCTTAAATCTCTTTTTTTAAGTGAAGAACCTTTTAAAAGTTTTCTGAACCTTCCTGTAAACATTTTTATCCACTTCAAGACTTTAAAACATTAAAGATAATAAACACAAAATATCTGGAACGTTATAAATATTTAATAAAATAATAACTTTTTATTTTAGTTTGAAGGAAACCAGAGAGTTTTTCCTCTTTATCAGAATATTTCTCTCCTAATGACAGAAACATTTTAACTTGTATTTTAAAACAGTTGAAGGAGAATAAAAGTTCTTACCGGTTACATGAAGTTTGGTACCAGAACCAAAGATCGGATAATAATAACCATCACAATGAGACAGATCCAAACAAAAACCTGTCTGATGCTTTTGGTCGGATTATTACTATTATTTTTCTCTCTCAGCTTCATGTAACTCTGAGTTTTATCATTTATTAAATCTATAAAGAATATTTTACAGTAATTAGACTTTTACAGAATATTATCAGATATTACAGGATTAAAGTTACTGAGAGTTTTCAGATACTTTCTAATTATTGGTTAAAAAGCAACATTTATTTCATAAAGTCGAGTTTCAGCACTTAGTTAATATATAGAGAATATTTTATAGTATAAATTTTAATATTAGCTAATTTTACAGGGTCACTGAGAGTTTTCAGATATTATTCTCCAATATTTAAAACAAATACTTTGTTTATTTTAATATGTTCTGGGATTTTTGAACATGTTTTTCATCAGATGTTGATTTTATATCAATGATAAAACCTAACATGTAAATCCTGAATCAGCAGAAACACATTAAACACATTTTATCTTCTACAGTAAAACCAGTAAATGTTGGTTCTTACCGGTTACATGAAGTTTGGTACCAGAACCAAAGAGATATGAGAATCCTCCACACAGTGAAACAGATCCAAACAAAAACCCATCGGCTGTTTTCTGCGTTTATTATATTAATTTTCTCTGTCAGCTTCATGTAACTCTGAGTTTTCAGTAAATATTGAAAGAATATTTTATAGTAATTTATCAACAACATTATCAGATATTTCAGCGTTAGAGTCACTGAGAGTTTTCTCAAATTGTCATCCAATATTTAACGGTTCATTTAATAAACTGTTTTTTCCAACATGTTTTTTATGAATTATTGACATTTTTATGGTCAATTATCTTCTAGAAAAAACTACATTTAGGAGAATCTGGGCCTTTTGGAGCCAGAGTTTCTGCCCTGTCCTCTAAAGAAAAATGATTTTATTTATTAAAATCATAGTATATTAATAAACATCAACAGGTTGGAACTGATTTAATATTTTCTCTACACAATAACTCAATATTGTTTCTAAATAAATCAACATAATATTCACATACTTAGATGTTCCTAAAAACTAAAACTCACATGGTTTGGGGCGATGAGTTTTATATGACGCATATAAAACATACATGTTGAATATTTGTTTAAAAAAAATATTCATTAAAAACAGACAATAGAAATCTGTGGCCCCAAAACCTCTTAGCCCTGGGCGACTGCCACAATCAGCCTTTTATATAGTCGCTTTTCCTAGTAATGAAAAATTTATATTTAAATCTTGAAGCAGCAAAAAGTGACAAACAATAAAACCAGTAAATGTTGGTTCTTACCAGTTACAAACAGTTTGGTTCCAGAACCAAAGATCCATTCACCCACACACAGTGAAACATACTGATACAAAAACCCATCAGCTGTTTCCTGGTTTTATTATCTCAGTTTTTTACTTTGTCAGTTTCATGTAACTCTGAACTTTATCATTTAGTAAATGTATAAATAATATTTTACAGTAATAAGACTTTTATCAACAATATTAGCAGATATTACAGAGTTAGAGTCACTCAGTGTTTTCAGATATTATTCTCTAATATTGGTTAAAATACTACATTTATATTATAAAGTTGTTCTTGAACAAGTTTCTCTTGAATCATTTATATTTTCATAATTAATTCTCAACTAATGATCAAATCTAACATCAATCAATCAATCAGATTTTATTAGTATAGCACATTTCAGCATCAAGGCTTTTCAAAGTGATTTACATCAAATCAAACACAGAAACACAAAGTGAAGCAACATAGAATCAATAATCAAAACACAACATTAAATCAGATTCCATCAATAAATTTATAATTGATTACGTTTCTAATAAAACTCTAAACAAGTGGGTTTTTAGTTGAGATTTAAAGGAAGTCAGTGTTTCAGCTGTTTTACAGTTTTCTGGAAGTTTGTTCCAGATTTGTGGTGCATAGATGCTGAATGCTGTTTCTCCTCGTTTGGTTCTGGTTCTGGGGATGCAGAGCAGAACCAGAACCAGAACCTGAGAGGTTCTGGAAGGTTGATACAACAGCAGATCTTTAATGTATTGTGGTGTTAAACCATTCAGTGATTTATAAACTAACAACAGTATTTTAAAATCTATTCTTTGAGCTACAGGGAGCCAGTGGAGAGACTTTAAACCTGGTGTTATGTGATCTATCTTCCTGGTTTTAGTCAGAACTCCAGCAGCAGCATTCTGGATCAGCTGCAGCTGTTTGATTGATTTGTTGGACAGACCTGTGAAGACGCTGTTGCAATAATCAATACGACTGAAGATAAACGCATGGATGAGTTTCTCTAGATCTGGCTGAGACATTAGTCCTTTAATCCTTCTTGTAAATCCTGAAGCAGCAGAAAGTGACTCTGAATCCATTCTAACTTCTCCAGTAAACCCAGTAAGTGTTGGTTCTTACCGGTTCCATCCAGTCTGGCTCCAGAACCAAAGCGGTACCAGTATCCTCCACAGAACCCAGTCTGCTGCTGAACGGGTCGGCCGAGGGGAACCGGTCCAGATGATGCAGCAGGATCAGATTTCAGCTCCATGATGAGTTTCTCTGACGTTCACATCAACATGGCTGCTGAAGTTGCTGTGAGGTTCTGAGTGGATCCTTGGCAGAACCATCAGAAATGTGCTGTGAAGGTCCAAAGTAGGTCTGAAGGAAGCTCTGCAGACATCATGTCTGAAAGCTCCCATCTCTCCCAGTGGCTCTGCTGGTTTGTTGCTGAAAGTCTTCAGTGTGTTCAGTCTGAGCTGCAGCTGCTGAGATCTCCTGAGATCATGAATGCAGCATGGAGGTCTGTGGTTTCCTGGAGGCTGATGGAGTCATGAAGCTCACACTGATCAGGTGGGATGGAGACGGCAGAGGTCATGACCTTTGACACATCAGGTGGGATGGAGACAGGAAGACAACCTGACAAAGATGAAGAATCTGCTCCTCTTAATAATCTTAGTTTGATCAAAATTACAAGTTGGGGATCATCTGAATATCAGGAATTAATACAAAACACTTTTCAGTCTCTATCAGTTATTGATCTATTAATATCTGCCTGGAGAAGCAGGTTATTATAGAACAATGAATAAAGATGTTAATTTATGCACTGACTTCCTCAAACAGGTGTTCCTACACACACACACACACACACACACACACACACACACACACACACACACACACACACACACAATAAATACTAAATGCTTCTCTACAAAATATAAAAACCTACCAATATAATGCTTCAAATTTCAGTGTAAATATTTTAGTAAACAAGGTTTATCTAGATTCATATTAAACTAAACAACTAATTAGAAAACATGAAAAGAAACTAATAAACTCATAAATTTACAGAGAAAAAGACAAACAACAATAACTGCTGAGTTAACCAGTTAATATCATAATACAATTCTTAGGACAGGAATTTTATTTATTATATTATATTATATTATATTATATTATATTATATTATATTATATTATATTATATTATATTATATTATATTATATTATATTATATTACATTATATTATATTATATTATATTATATTATATTATATTATATTATATTATATTATATTACATTATATTATATTATATTATATTATATTATATTATATTATATTACATTATATTATATTATATTATATTATATTATATTATATTATATTATATTATATTATACTGTATTGTATTATATTATATTACATTACATTATATTATATTATATTATACTGTATTGTATTATATTATATTATATTATATTATATTATATTATATTATATTATATTATATTATATTATATTATATTATATTATATTATATTATATTATATTATTGTTGTGTTCTGTGTTTTTCTGTATGTTTATTTCTAGTTTCCTGTGTGTCTGAGTCTCTGTGTTGTCCTGTCTCCCCGTGATTAGTCCCCAGGTGTGTCTCGTTCCCTGATTTCCTCTTGTGTATTTAGTGTCACCTGTGTGTGTCTGTCTTCGTCGGGTCCTACGTCTTGCTACGTCCGTTTACGTCAATGTACGTCTAGTCCTCGTAATATCCTGTTGCTACCTGTTGTGAGCTTTAGCCTCCCGCTCAGCAGTGCTGCCAGGTCTGTGGACTGTTTTCTGTTTATTTATTTCATCATTAAACTCCTCATTACACCTCATCTGGGCCTGCTGCGTTTTGCCTCACCGCCACCACCACACCATTTCATGACAATTATATTACATTACATTATATTACATTATATTATATTATATTATCTGCCACTGAATCTGCTGTCTCTACTGTCTCACAGTCGTTGGTCAAACAGTCCAGCAGACTGTTTGACCAACAGTCAAACAGTCTGTTTGACTGTTGGTCAAGACTGTTCATCTGTAAGACTGTTCAACATCAGCCTTACAGATGTTGAACAAATCAACATCTGTAAGGCTGTGATTAAACCCAGGAACATGAATCAAAGCTCCAGTGCAGAGATTCAGTCAGAGTCGGTCAGGAACATGATCAGGACATCAGACGGAGGCTGAAGACAGACGGTTTCACTCTGAGTGAATTCAGGGCAGCTGATGTCGGCCATGTTTCAGTCAGTCTGCTCAGAGCAGCTGTGGCTACTATGTAGCTCATCTTCATCAGTGTGTGTAAAAATGAAAGGATGTAATGTAAAACACTTTCAGGTCCTCTGACTTGATGAAGCCCTGTCCACATGCTGATCATTTTCTATAGATTTTATTATAGACACAACGTCGTTCTGATTAAAGTTCTGATGGGTCAAAGAACCGAAGCAGAAATGAGGCTGAAGGTGAAGCAGGATGTGGGAACTGCTCAGTGTCTATTATTCAACAATCTATTCTCAAATAATCTTTTCAGACTGAATGGACACATACAGCTAGTTTTTATCTCAACCTGCTGAGAGCTTTCTATATTATAAGATTAAAATAAATTGGATGATTATTGGAAATATTGAATAAAATGGTTCACAGGACAAAGTGTTGGCAGAACTGAGATCAGATTTGCTTCTAAAATGAGATAAAGTGAAATTAAATGATGAAAATCAGTTAAGCAGCAAGAACTAATAAAGACTTTTCATAAAGACTTAACAGAAATAAAGACTAATGGATTTTATTCCTGCAGCTCTTTAAAGGAGATGATTTATTCAGAACACAGAGATAATAATAAAATCTGAAAATAATAATGAATGAAACCAGAAACAATTCAGAGAGTCTCTGTGTGAGATGGAGGTGAAATCAGTGAACCTGGGCTGTGGTTTACTGCTCTCTATGTCACAAACTGACATCTGATCATCTGGAGGTTTTTGTTCAGGCTGAAGGAATCATTTCTCACTGTGGGAATCAGAATAACAGCTGCAGTAATAGGAGGCTGAATGATCCAGTTTAACTTTGTTGATCTTCAGTTTACAGCTGTTCTCATTTCTCTCAGCTGAGAAATCATCTTGTTGAGGATGATTATAAGGTTTTTCTGGGCTATCACCAATGTCGATATACAGAATAGCTCTGTATGTTTCTGTTTCATTCTTCTGGTACCAGACTACAGGCCATCCATATCTACACTGATCCGTTCCTCCACAGCTGAAGGAGACGCTCTGCCCGGTTGTCCTGGTCAGACTTAACTGGTCCTGAACCAGCTGTGTTGCCATGGCAGCCAGCGCTGTAGAGACACAGACAGACAGGTGAAGGTTAGTGTGACAGTGTTTGTTCCAGGTGGGCTTTGTTGGCTCCTGATTGGCTGGAAACACTCACCTGAACCCAGCCAGCACAGAGCAGCAGCTGGGAGGAAAAGCATTGTGTGCAGTGGTGTTTCCTCTGGTGAACCTGGGGAGAAGTGGCGCTCTGATGCAGCTGAGGCCAAACAAGGACGAGCTGTGAGATCAGACCAGGGCCACCTGGTTTCTAGCAGAGGAACCAAAACTCCCATCAGCCCCTGCAGCCCACAGAGAAGAGGAGGCTGCTGATTGGACAATCAGAGGAAGCTGCTGATTGGACAATCAGAGGAAGCTGCTGATTGGATCATCAGGGGAAGAAGATGATTGGATGTTCCCATGTAAGTGATTATTGTTTCTGGTATTAATTAATTTCTCCACTACTGAGAAATGAAATAAATCTTCATCAAACGTTTGAGGGAACATTGCAGGAAACTTGACTTGTTTATTGTGAAACCTAAAAAGAAGAAGCTTCATCTCACTCTGAAGCATCTTCTTTCTCTGAAATCATGAAGAAAAACTCAGGTGGTTCACAGCTCTACATCATGATGTCATCAGGTGAATCTGAACCCAGTGAGGTTTTGAATTATATTCACAGAAAACAATCAGTTTTAATAAAAATGTTCTAAAGCTGGACAGAAACCAAACTAAAGTTATTATCTTCAGACATAAAGAGTCAAATGAAGGATTTTGGCCTTTTGTCTTTCATCTTCAATGTTTCTGTCTGAATGTGTTAAAATGTGTTAAAATGTTCATCCGACATTTTATTCATGATTAGGAAGTATTGATTATTTATTGTGTTAATAATAAAAGTCTAAATGTCCCAGAGGTTGAATATCAAATATCAGTCCTGAAATAATCATCAGATTAAACTGAAAACAAACTCTGGTGTTTCTGGAGCTTTAAAGGATTTAATCTGCAGAGGCATCAAACCTCCACGTCTCCATCTGGTCGGTCTTTCACCTCCCCTGACTCTGTTACCCCAAAACAGGAAGAAACAGGAAGTTTACTGATCTGCAAACGTTTCAAAGACGTCCCATTATTTTATGACAGTTTACCTGGAACATAAATTATAAAATATCTTATAGAGAACAATCCATCTGATACCTAATCTATAAAAACAGTTCAGATGCAACGTGAGGATATTCTATATCTTTCATTTTATTTTTATCAGCCCTTTAATTATGCAGCATTGCTGCTTTAAAAGTAATAATTTCTGTTAATCTCTGAGATTAACAGAATTTAATCTGTTAATCTTAACAGAGTCCAGTGGGAATAAATCTAAATCTCAGCTGTTCTCAGTGGGTTCTTCTGTTTCTGACACGTCCAGATTATAGAATAAATCTGCCTGAAGACTTTCTGCTGTATGAATTTGATATCGCTTAAAATAAATTATTTATAATTCAGGGAGAATCAACTTAACTTTAACCTTAAAATGACAGAAACCATAAATTTATTACGTCTGAAAATAATAATGAATGAAACCAGAAACCTTCAGAGAGTCTCTGTGTGAGATGGAGGTGAAATCAGTGAACCTGGGCTGTGGTTTACTGCTCTCTATGTCACAAACTGACATCTGATCATCTGGAGGTTTTTGTTCAGGCTGAAGGAATCATTTCTCACTGTGGGAATCAAACTTCACACAGCCGCAGTAATAGGAGGCTGAATGATCCAGTTTAACTTTGTTGATCTTCAGTTTACAGTCGTTCTCATTTCTCTCAGCTGAGAAATCATTTTGTTGAGGATGATTGAAAGGTCTTTGGGGGCTACCACCTCTGAAGATACGGAGAATAGCTCTGAATGTTTCTGATTCATTCTTCTGGTACCAGAATACATATAATCCACTATGACACTGTCCAGTCTGACAGCTGAAGGAAACGCTCTGCCCGGTTCTCCTGGTCAGACTTAAACCGTCCTGAACCAGCTGTGTTGCCATGGCAGCCAGCGCTGTAGAGACACAGACAGACAGGTGAAGGTTAGTGTGACAGTGTTTGTTCCAGGTGGGCTTTGTTGGCTCCTGATTGGCTGGAAACACTCACCTGAACCCAGCCAGCACAGAGCAGCAGCTGGGAGGAAAAGCATTGTGTGCAGTGGTGTTTCCTCTGGTGAACCTGGGGAGAAGTGGCGCTCTGATGCAGCTGAGGCCAAACAAGGACGAGCTGTGAGATCAGACCAGGGCCACCTGGTTTCTAGCAGAGGAACCAAAACTCCCATCAGCCCCTGCAGCCCACAGAGAAGAGGAGGCTGCTGATTGGACAATCAGAGGAAGCTGCTGATTGGACAATCAGAGGAGGCTGCTGATTGGACAATCAGAGGAAGCTGCTGATTGGACAATCAGAGGAGGCTGCTGATTGGACAATCAGAGGAAGCTGCTGATTGGACAATCAGAGGAAGCTGCTGATTGGATAATCAGAGGACGATTCTGCTGCTTTTAGCTGCTGGACTGGAATCTGATGTAAAAAATCAACCAGCAGGTGGCGCTGTTGGGTTAGATTAGACGTTATCCATCCATCCATCCATTTTCTGTTCACCCTTGTCCCTAATGGGGTCAGGAGGGTTGCTGGTTCCTCTCTGCCTTCTGGGTGAGAGGCGGGGTCACGGGGTCACCCTGGACAGGTCACCAGTCTGTCGCAGAGATTAGACGTTAGTGACACTGATATGTTTCTGATTCAGATTTTATTGACAGTTTCTAGTCTGACCATCAGATCCACACCATCAAACAGACTGGGAACAACCTGCAGGTGGCGCTGTTGCTTTTCTTTAACTCCAGAGTCTCTTCAGAGATCAGAGTGAAATGAGTTCAGGAGGTTCAGGTTTCTATTATTATCTCTGTGGTCTAGTCAAAGTTTCATTGATGCTGCTTCCTGATGCTGACATTATGAGATCCGTTGGAACATGAAGGAAAGAAGCTGTTATTTTCACATGTTGCTGAAATTTAAACCAAGCATCAAAATGAGGATTTGTTTGATTTTGACTTCATCAGTTTATGGAGAAAGAAAAGTTTGTCTGAAAGTGAAGCTTCTTTACAGGATTTACACTCATAACTTTCTTTCAGGTTTACCAAGAATGTTCTGAAAAATATCAAATATCCAGAGTCCTGTAGTAGTCCTGTGTGCCTAATAAAGTGGCCAGTTACTGTGAACCAGATTGAGTGGCCGTCGCTGCCCAAATGTCATTTTGATCATCAAATATTAAATAACTATTGATTTTCCCAAGATAGTAAATTACATCGTCTTATTTTTAGCTGCTAACCAAAACTGTTAAATGTTTTTAGAAGTTTAATTATTTATATTATTATTATTTCTCATTTTGCAGCAGTTAGGACAGATAATAACATTGTTACTGAAATATTCAGCTGAGAAACAAACACAAGCTGCTGCTGGAAGCAGCTTTGTGTTTTACTGGAGGTCAGACTGATAAACGCAAATGATTTGTCAATTTACCGCCCCCTCCTGGACTGGAGGGGAAAGGCAGATTAGCAACAGATTTCAGGTCCTTAGTGGGGCAAAACTTCTTATCTAAACTATAAATTGTGATTTTCTCCAAATATGTTTTTCATTCTAAAGTCACAAACATTCCTGTTAACTGAGTTTTAACTCAGCAATCTAGTAAAGATCAATGATCCCGAGGCCTCCAGGTGATGTTTGCTGCAATAAAAAAAATTTACGTTTTTTTTTAGAAAATTAAAAAACTTTACAAAAAAACAAAACAAAAACTCAACACAAAGTTACAAATTTATTTTCAGCACATTTTTTACATGAATCAGATTATGACCCAATCCTCAAGAACAAACAGGTTATTTGATCTGAGTGAGCAGAACCGAGTCGTTGAGGCAAAACCAGAACCAGAACCAGAACCAGAACATTTTACTGAACTTATTTATCTTAACCTAATATAACGGTCTAGTCAAAGTAAAGACTCTTTCATTAAAAAAGTTTAAGTTACAGAGGAGAAAGGATTCAAATCTTCTTGAGTCAATAGAACTTTTTAATTATTCCTTAATTAAAATTCTTCATCTTTTAATAGTTAGTGAGTAAAATAATTAAGTTTAATAGAAAATGAACCCAAATCTTTTGGTTATTATTATATTTCATATGAAATAAAATCCCTTCCTGTGAGTTTTTAACATCTTTATGTCTCTGGTATCAACCAGAGCGCCGCGCTCAAGTTAGCATGAAGACAAAACTAACATTTCAGAGTTTAGTAAAGGAGTTACATAGTCAGCATTTATGATGTAATCAATTAAGTTTAGTGTAATAAGTCATTTATTTAAGCTTCCTATGACAGACCATGCAGTTTGGTGTCAAAGAAAAAACTTCATTTGAGTAAAAAATGGAACAGAAATAGAAAACTGTTCTGTTGATTAATGGAGTCAGAAAACGTGACGCTGCAGATGTTTCCTCCTTCGATCATAAACATATTTTTGGTTCTTTTGAATTCAACTAGTTTATCTTCCTGCCATGTTTTACTCTTTGTTGTTTTATTTGGAGATTATATTAATGTATCTGAAGGTCTATGTTAACGACAATTCTTTAACCTGTAGATCTACGTTTTGAAGGCTTAGAGAGGAACAGCCTTCCTCTGGGTGTGAACCTGCATGTGTTTGATCAAACTGCTGCTCTGATTGAATTTTTTTCCACATGCTGAACAGGAAAAGGGTTTTTCCCCGGTGTGGGTTCTGACATGGATCTGCAGAACGCCGTACTGGGTGAAGTTTTTCCCACATGTCCTGCAGTGGTAGGGTCTCTCCCCGGTGTGTGTCCTCATGTGGACAACCAGGCTGCTGTTCCTGGAGAAGCTCTGACCACAGGCGTCACAGGAAAACGGTTTCTCACCCGTGTGAGTCCTGCTGTGCAGACTCAGCTGGCTGCTGTTGATGAAACCTTTTCCACACGTCACACACAGATATGGCCGCTCTCCTGTGTGCATCCTGCTGTGGACGTTCAAACTGCCCAGCTGGGTGAAGCTCTTCCCACATGTGGAACAGGAGTACTTCTCCCCTGTGTGAGTTCTCTTGTGAACGTTTAAATACGAAGGGTCACGGAAACTTTTCCCACAGGTTTCACACTTGTAAGGCCTCTCGGCTGTGTGCGTCTTCCTGTGAACCTTCAGACTGAAGCGCCTGCAGAATCCTTTCCCACAGGTCTCACAGAAGAAGGGCCACTCGCCGGCGTGCGTCCTCCTATGGATGTCCAGCTGGAAGCCGTTACTGAAGCCCCGCCCACATGTGTCACAGGAAAAGGGCCAGTCGCCCGTGTGAAACCTCATGTGTACATTCAGGCTGCCGATCCGAGTGAAGACCTTCCCACAGGTGTTGCAGGAGAAGGAGTTTTCCCCCGTGTGAGTCCTGCGGTGGACGTGGAAGTGGCTGCTGTAGCGGAAGCTCTTCCCACAGGTCTCGCAGGTGAAGGGTCTCTCCCCGGTGTGGATCCTCATGTGGACCTTCAGCCCGCTGGGCTGCGTGAAGCTCTTCCCACACGAGTCGCAGGCGTACGGCTTTACCCCTGAGTGGACGCCCTGGTGTTCCACCAGGCTGTGCTCGTACCTGAACACTTTCCCACAGACGTCACATTTCACCGGTGGTTCTGGGTCGGAGTGGACCCGGCTGTCAGACACAGGACCGCTGCTTCCTGCCTCACTCCGGCCAGACCGGCTGTACAGATGATCCACTTCTGGTTCTGGTTCTGGTTCCCTGGAGCTGCGCCTCTGATCCGGCCAGGAGTCCAATAAGCCATCAGCCGAGTGGGTCACCAACAGCTGCTGGATCTGCTGACTGCTGTGGATCAGGAAGGACAGCAGCTGAGGCTCCTCAAACTGGGACGGTTCTGAATGTCCTCCAGGTTCTACTGCAGGTTCTGGTTCCTCCTGCTCCTTCTTGACCCCTGAAAGCTCTAGTTCACCCTGTTCTTCCTTAATATGTGAAGGTTCTGCTTGTACCGTTTCCTCTTTAATCACTAAAGGTTCTGGTTCCCCTCGATCTGATCCGAATCCTGCAGGTTCTGGTTCCTCCTTAATGTGTGAAAGTTGCAGTTCCTCCTGTTCCTCTTTGATCAGTAAATGTTCTGGTTCCCTCTGATCTGCCAGTTCTTCCTCATCTTGTTCCTCTGCAGCATCAGGAAGTTCTGGTTCCACCGGTTCCTCTTTAATACCCGGACATCCGAGTTCCTCCTGGTCCAGAACAGAGAAGTTCTGTTGGATCCAAAGCTGCTGCTCAGAGAGATCTTCCTCCTCCTCCTCTTCCTCCTTCCAAACATGCTGATTCATAAAATCTGAAGGAAAAAGGAAAACATCAGACATGAACTCTTTTAATGCCGGTTTGGATTTCAGATGAATCTAAAACCCGGCTCTGCTGCTCCAGTTCTGGACCTGGACTCTCCGGGTCTAACGGGTCAGAACTGTCGAGTTCTGCTGGAACAACATGTGGATCCAGATGTTACTCAGTCAAATGGTTCAAAACAATAAAAACTTAAATTTAGCACAAATGAAACCAATAATCAGCTGGTGGAAGGAGTCCGGTGGTAACTGGTTTTACTGGTTTCCACTGGGCAATGAATCCATCGTGTGAAGTTATACTTTTACAGATAAGAAATATTTCATGTTTTAAAACATCAGCATCAAATTATTATCAGAATTTTGTAACTATTGAGGAACAAAGTCCAGACAAACCGAGACTCATTTTGTTCTCTTCATTTTAAAATGTTCTTTATTCTGAATATTCTCAGAATTAATTATTTAAACAACTCAGATTAAGATCATTGATCTATCAGAAATTAAAAAACAATGTTTAGAAACTTGAGTCTTGTTGCTAAATCAACTTGATGGAATATTTTTTTTTAATCAAAACCATTTTCTAACTTTTCAGACTCATATTTTTCTGCTTACTGAGTGACGAATCACAGAGTCAAATTTATTCTAAATGATCCAAACTGATGTGAATTAGTTTAAATCCTGACCTGCGATGCTGCAGCAGCCAGGAGGAACTCAGTGTTGAGGAAGAACAGAACCAGAGGCAGCAAAGATCCAAAATCCACCAGAACCAAAAGCAAAGCAGCTGAATCTCCAACTTCAGGCTCCATCGTCTCAATCTGAACCCGAAATTATTACGGCTTTAGTTTTATCATCACTGCATTATTGCAACATTCTTTGTAAACCTCTTTAGAACCCTGTTCTCCAAAATGATCAGTTCTCAGGTAACTGAGTGGCAGCTGCAGACTGCTGGTCAGCAGGAAAATCTTAATCCCATTAGTGTCAACATACAGACAGAAACCCTCTAGTAAAAAACATAAGAGTTTTTTATTCAGAGTATTACAGTGACTGGCGACTGGAAACTGCTCAAAAATAAATTATATCATAATTATTTATTATTTATATTGACAGGTAAATAAAAGTTCATCACAAGAATTAAGTTTTTGTCCATCTGACTCATATTTTTCAGTTTTCTCCAAGAAATGACATAAACAATCAATAATCAGTTAATATTTCACATATAAGCATTTAAATACATTACAGGATGAGAGTGAAAAGAATTACAATAATAAAGTCATTTATTGTTCTTAAAGCTTTTATTTTATTTAATTTCTGTCAGTTGTAGGATCTGTTCTGGTCAAATTCAGACTAATTTTGATCTTTGATGATTCTCAGGCTGTGAAACGTCACAGAATGATCAGGATCTGTGTTGGTGATTTATTTAATTTATTTAAAGCTGGTTTTCAGAACTCGCAGTGAAAGTTTCGCTGGTTTCTTTCTGCAGAAATCTGGTTGAAAACCAATAAACGTTTCTGTGTTTCTTTTCATGAAGGTTGAGAAAATACTCATCTAATGATGCTTTCTACAGAGTTTATTTCTATATTCTCAGCTATCGGGCCTGTTTGGATACATACCGACTCTCTGCCGTTTTGTTTCGGGTTTCCAGCGGAGATCCTCCATCTTTTCCTCCAACGAGAAGCTTTTCTTTAAACCCCTGAAAACTTCCAGCGGAGGAAATTAAGACTTTAATACTGAAATATTCAGTAAAGGTAGAAAACGCCACCGTCCTCCAGCTGCTGCTGGAGCCTGTTTGTTTTACTTCCGCTGGGTGACGCTGAGAGGAAGCAGCTGATTGGTCCGTTTATCGCCCCCTACAGGACTGGAGGAGAACCGCAGAAAAAACTCACTGGCTTAAATGAAAAAAGATACTGTTAATGTTTTTAAAAATAGGTATAATAGCAAGTACAGGGTTAATGAGCTTCACATTTTGTTTTCATGGAATAACTGAACTGAATTTATAAGACAGAATGATACTAAAACTAGCAGCAATATTTTCTCATCATTAGAACCAAAAAATGTATTTTAACATGATCTTCCAGAAATATAAACATCCCATAAAATAAAATACTGAAGTTTTATGTTTTCTCTTTGCCCGAAAAGATAGAAATAAAATTGTGTCTCTTGGTAGATACTTAGGACACTTTAGGTAAATTGTTGTTTTTCCAAAGATAGTTTAATATTTTAAATTAGTTGTTTGGCTGGAATGAGGGCAAAATGGCTCTTTGGACTGTAAAAGTAGCAGATCTCTGCTCTAAACTTTGATAAACTAAATTTTTTCAAATGTTTCAGTACTTAGGATTCCTCTTTATGTCCATGTAAAACCAGTTTTAATAAAAAATCTCTTTAAGAACAAAGAACCTTTCAGTATCAGGATCGTACATGTATGAAAATAAAGACAGAAAAAGCTCTGGTTTCTACTGGACCTGTTGGCCTGAAGCCGTAACTGAAGAACCTTAAACAAAAATACAGTAAAATCAAAACAAACATCTTGTTTAGATGAATTGATGCTCGATCCAAACATAAAGAATCACTCTGATGAAGCTAAACATGAAATCTTACAAAAATACAAGTTTATAAAAACCTTTCTGAAAAACCTAATGTGAGGCAGAATCATGTAAAAATACCACAGAAGAAGAATGATGGCGGCCATGAAGCTAACCATGAGCCTCTGATTGGTGCTTAATGAGAGATAATAGATGTTTTAGTGTTTTTAGAATCAGAAAGGCTGGAAAGTTGAACATTTTTCAAGCCTGTGAATCGTCTCTGTAGTCAAGACTAAACTGTTTTTTATTTCTGTGTTTTTCTATATTCTGTTTTGATTCCTGAAGGTAGCTTGAATAATTTACCAACAAAAATTCAAAAGTAATAAGAAAAATCTAATCAATATTAGTGATTTTAAAGCTCCAATCTCCTACATTGCATTTTAACTAAAAAAAAATCCTATTAGAAAAACTGTTTCCTATTTGGGTTTATATTTGGGTTCTGAACTACAGAACAGGATCAGGGAAACTAAAAATTAATATTTTTTCCCAGAATTGTGATTTTACTGCAGACATTTTCTCAAAGTTTCAACCACAGAGACGTGAGTTGTGCAGAAAGAAAACTAACATTCTGGACAAAATGTTGAATTTAAGGGATTTTCACAGCAGGGGGTCGAATATCTAAAATTCAGGTTTCTCTTTTATTCAGTGGCCATATAAATACATAAATAAGAGGGTTTATTTTAATTATTTCATGCTGCAAGTGGAAATTTTTACATAACTTTACTCACATTAATAATCCTACTGAGACAGCTGCAGCTGATCCAGAACGCTGCTGCTGCTGTTCTGACTAAAACCAGGAGGATAGACTCAGTTCTCCAGTCCTTCACTATGAACCACAATACATTAAAGTTCTGCTGTTGGTTAGAGTTGCTTTTCATTAATAATAACTGGAATATTGATTTATTATAGACTGATTAAACATAATTTCTTATGGTTTTATGTTTTCATTTTGTAAGTTACTGTGAATCACCTTGTTGCTGAAATGTTTTATACTAATAACTTTGCCTTGTTTTTAAAAATATGATTCTTATTTACATTTGGTGAGAAGCAAAAAAATTCTTTTTTAGTGAAATATATGTAAAACAGCCATTTGGAGAGAAAAATTAATTAGTCAAAACATTTACTGTTAGAATAATAAAAATTGATCATTACTTGTATGAGTTGCTAGATTGTCAGATTTGGACACACAGTTGTGTCCAAACTTCTGGTCTGTACTGTAGGAACTTCTCATGTGTTTTCAAACCGCCAGCCTGGGTGTAGTTTTTCCCACACGTCTCACAGGAGAAGGGCCTCTCGCCGGTGGATCCTCTGGTGACGGAACAAACTGTATTTACACTTACAGCCTTTTAGACAAACGTTACAGGTTGTAGAGGCACCAGACAGAATCAGAGCGGCTCTCTGACACAGGAGAGCTGCTTTCCTCCTGGTACCGGTTCTGATCGCCGCTCAGTTCTGCTTCATCAAAGTCTCTGTGTTGATAGGTGGGAGTCTCCATGAAAGGAAAGTCTTCATCCTTCAAGACAAACTCCAGTAGATTCCAGTTTCTCCCACTAACTCTACTGTTGACATGTTGAGTTTTAAAGCCCAGCAGTCTTTAAACGTAACGCAAACCATGACAAGTCATTTCAGATCTTTAATTTAATGTTTAATGTGACAGACATATATATTTTTTTCTTTAATGCAAATGAGAAACATGCAAATCAGGTAGAATACAAACTAAAATAAAAAAGTGTTCACACTTAAAGCACCTTCAGGTTAAAAATGAGCCGTCAGTCTTTGGTTGATCTGCTTCTGCATGTCCAGCAGCTTTAACAACGAAACATCAGTTATTTACTGACCATAACAGAAACATCAAGCAACATGAAAACAACACAATTCAGTCTCCATGGCAACGTATGGGAGGAGATCTGTGGACAATTTATGGTTCGATTACAACTCAGAAAGTCTGAATGGGATTATAAAACATTACTTTAACAACAACCCACTCACTAATACTCCCAGCCAAAACCTTCAGTTTAACAAACAAACAGTTTAATTACAGATAAATGTGCTTTTATGTATTTCTTCTTTAAAAGAAGAAGAAATCTCTCTGCAGCTCTGCAAGTTTCCAACTAACAAGTTTATCCACAAAAGTCCAGGATCTCATCTGAGATCCGGCCAAGATCAGAAATATTTCTTCAATTAAATCAAACAGATTTACTGCAATAACATCACTGGATCCAAGCAATAAAACTTTAAACTGAAGCTAAAAGTCCATTAGTTCAGAGCTGCCTTTGATGAATAAACTGTCACATCAAACTGTCGCCTGTCTTTCTACCTTTAATCGTTATTCCAGCTGGTGTTCAGTGACTGTGTGCTGGTTTTAGTTTCATATTGGGACGGTACATCCAAAGGCCAAAGTTAGAACTAGCTTCACTTCTCTTTCCACTGAGTGAAGAACAAACATGTTTTAACCTAAAAGGCAACAGACAGTTTATCAAATGAGACCTTTTGTTTGTTATTCTAATGTCATGCATGTGAGTCACTTTGGGGTCGTTCACACAGAAATCTGTGTTGGAATTTAAATTAGTAGCATGAGCAACCACACAGAGAGTGGAATTAAAAATGGAGTTGAGTGTTAAGACCAGCTGTGAGACGGTAGCTTCATATCTCCACCAGAACCGGTCCGGGTTCCTCACATGAAATGTTTCCAGGTTCCAGATGACTCAGATAACTCAGTTTTGATGTTTTAAAATCCTTCATGTCTGCAACTCTTGAAAGAACCACCAAACTCTCCTCCTCTCCATTTGGTCCAGCTGTTTGAAACATCTGGATGTGTCAGTTTAATAAGTTTCTCAGTAAAGAGAACAGAGTTATTATGACCATCCCTGTTCAGTCAGCGTTGGCGTTTGTTCCTGCAGTGTGGCTCCTCATGTGGACGTTCAGAGTTCCTCTCTGGATGAAACTTTTCCCACAGGTCCCGCAGGTGAACGGCCTCTCGCCGGTGTGTGTTCTAACGTGAGCTTTCAGGTCCCCCTTACTGATGAAACATTTCCCACAGCGTTCACACAGGTACGGCCTCTCGCCCGTGTGCGTCCTCATGTGGACCTTCAGCGCTGCGTTTTTGGTGAAGCTTTTCCCGCAGGTTTCGCAGAAATGCAGCCGGCCCTGTGTGTGGATCCTGCGGTGAGCTTTGAGCGACGTGTAGTTCCCGAAGCCCTTCCCACAGGTCTCACAGGGGAACGGCCTCTCGTCCGCGTGGGTTCCCCTGTGGAAGTTCAGGTTGGTCACCACCGTAAAACTTTTACCGCAGATTTCGCAGGCGTACGGCCTCTCGCCGGTGTGGATCCGCATGTGGACGTTCAGGCTGACAACCTGAGAGAAACTTTTCCCACAGGTGTCGCAGGAGAAGGGCCGCTCGCCGGTGTGAGTCCTGATGTGGTTCTTCAGGTGGCCGCTCTGCGTGAAGCCTTTCCCGCAGATCGTACAAGCGTACGGCCGCACGCCTGAGTGGATCCTCTGATGGCGGTTGAAGTGATGCTTCTTCTTAAACACTTTCCCACAAACGTCGCATTTGACCGATTTATCGGCGGTGGACAAAGTCGCGTCAGACGTGGGGAAGCTGCGTTCTTCGTGGCTCTGGTTCCCAGCCGAAGGGAAGCTGACGGCGTACAGACGCTGGATGTTGGGTTCTCCCTCACTGAGGTCGGCTTCCTGACTCAGAGGCTCAGTGAAGTCGAAATGCTCCTGCTTCAGGATGAACTGCTCCACCTGCTGGCTGCCGCACGCCTCCTCCTCCTCCTCCTCTTCCTCCTCTTTAATCTGCAGCAGCTCCGGTTGATCCTCTTTAACCTCCTCCTGGTTCAGTTCAGTCGGAGGTTCTGGTTCGTCCAGCTCCTCTTTAACCTCCGCACACCGCGGCTCCTCCTGTGGAGGTTCTGCTTCCTGCTGGTTCTGATTCAACCAGGAATATTCTGGTTCCGTCTGGCTGACTGGATGATGGGGAGGCCTGCGTTCCTGCAGGTTCCTCTGGAGACGTGGAGGTTCTGGTTCCCCCAGGTTTTCACTGGCACTCTGGTCTGTTTGAACCCCATCCTCACCATGGAAACGAGGATTTGGGCGCTCTGCAGGGAAAAGGAATGATGGAGATTATTAAGTGAAGACCATCATGGCGCTGCAGCCTGTGTTCATTTCTTTAGATCATCATTTCTGAGAACTTTTAGCCTACTTCGTGTTGTCAGAGAGGTTCTATTTAAGAGATTTAATGACTGGCAGTCAGGCAGTGATCAGGTCTGGTTTAAGGAAGTAAAATGGAATCAAAAATGAGTTCAGTTCAGGATGTAACATGAGTGAAATGTGTTTTATATAACTCAATGATTCAACCATCATTTAAAAACAGTTTAATCGGTTTATCTATGATATCAAAGTCTGTTTAAAGATCTGAGACATTTAAGTAAATAAAAATTAAGGAAATCTGGATGTTGTTAAATACTGTGATGTACTTTAGTGGTTCTTTTCCTTTCATTTAGCAGAAACTGTCTGAACCAATCAGTCTGCAGCTTTTCTTCTGATTGGATCTGATCTCTAATCAGGTTTGAAACATTTTATTTATCCACCGTTTAGTAAATGACCTCATTACAGTTTATAACAAATCAACCAAAGACATGCAGTTCTCAGCATTTCTATAACATCATGTGACACATTAATAATACATTAATAGGAATCATTTATCTCTTCATGGTTTATAGTCCTGAATCTGTCACAGAGGGAATGTTCAGATAAATACATAAATATTCCCCAGTCTGTAAATAAAACAACAAATCAGATCCAAAGTGGCGGTGTAGCAAAATGTTTAATTAATCTCCTTTTCTGACTTATTTATAACAGTTTATTCTTTAAAAACATTTCTTGTTGCCATGGAGAATCGGTGCTCTGTGATGATGGTTTCCTCTACCAGCTTCACTCCAGTTAAACAGTCGGTTGATCCTAAAATCGGTTGTTCTGGACTGAAACTCGGAGTTTGTTCTCAGATTATTTATTTTAACGGATCAGAACCGACTGGAGCTGAAAGAAACTACTGAATGTTCGGCTTTTTGTTTACAACTATTTATTCTTCAAAATGGCCACAGTTCAAATGTTCAGATTCATTTGGTGTTTTACTAGTTTGTGTTTTTGTGATTTCTTACCGGTCGTGGTGAGTTTTATCTGAGGTTTATTCCAGCAGGTTTCCAGCAGTTTAATGTCCTCCTCGTAGCGGACGATGGTTTTTTCAACCTCGGTGAAGATTTCTTCCGCAGCAGCAGTTAATCTCTGTCTGATAAAATCCCTCAGATGCTGAACTGAAGACATTGTTACTGAAATATCAGCTGAGAAACGATAACAAAACACAGGCTGCTGCTGGAGCCGTTTGGTTTTACTTCCGCTGGGGGTCAAACTGAGACAAAGCAGCTGATTGGTTCGTTTGCCGCCCCCTGCTGGACTGAAGGGGAACAGCAAAGCAAACACAACGAGTGTTTCTAAATCTGAATCTGAATAAAGAATTTGAAGCTACATTACAACAGCTAAAGAAATATGCAAAAAGTAATGAAAACTCTCTCAAGAAGGGATTAAAAATCAGTTTCATCCAAGGAAATAGTTTGTTTCTGATTAAAAATGAGATTCATCTTTTAAAGCTGTCCTATAAGACATGCAAAGGAGAATCAGTTCTGAGAAAATAATTAATTCTTATCTACATTTTATTTCATTTGAAAAATTGCTTCTACATGTGAGTCTCAAAAAATAATCTAACATCACAGCAACATGAACCACAACTGAGCTTTGACTGACCCCACATTCAAATAAAATGAAGCAATGACCACAAACAAGCAAGGCAACTTTATTTATACAGAACAATTCTTACATGGGGTAAGAAAATCACCAAAACAACTGAAAAGGTAAACCCAAATTAAATCAGCTGCTGTTCTTGAACCGTTTAGAGCAGATGCCAAAACTTGGTCTCTTTATAAAGATGACAAGTTAAATGTTCTATTTTTACAATAAATCTGTAGAATAAAGTATTCTGCTCGTGGATTTCAAGACTGATCAAAACAGCACAAAAAATAAATGTTGTTTTGGACATGTTTACTGTTGAGGATGTACAGATGTTGACTCCATTCAGAGTCTCCAGATGACCCATTTGGACTGTAAATGACTGTAACTCCTCAGTGCTTCAACATTCAGTCATCAGTGAGGCTCTAATGAAAGATAATGAGAGGAATCCTCTGGTAGAGACATCGTCACTGACAGAGGAAATGACCTAGAATTATAGAAATAATTACATAATTATATTAGAATTATAGGCCGTTCTTGCAGTATGTTACCCGCCCCCCTTCCTTGCACTCTAACGATACTCTAGTCTGCCACCCCCCCACCATCTCTCCTTCTTCGAACCCCCCCTGGTCCTCCTGCACCATCATTCCCTCGGCCCCCATTCTTGCTCTACCCACCTCACTCTGACTATAGCAGCAAACGGCTAAAAGTTAACGCGGTGGTTTAACGCGGTGTCAATCAAAGGGGGGGGCAGTAAGCTGCACTATAAAGGCGTCATAATGGACACCGGCAGTTTAAACTCCGGCAGCCGCAGAAAGTACAATGGAAAACGGCACGCGGGCGTCCAGGTGAGGGTTTAGGGGTTTAACCTTCCATCAGTGTTCAGGAGAAAAGATCCATTCATCAGAGTCTCTGAAAGCTGTTGTAAACTCAAATGTTTTCATCCTCCATGTACCAATCAACAGTGTTTCATCAGAACATCAACCACAGGGAAACCGGCCATCATGGTCCAGTCAAAGTCCGCTCTCATCCAACCAGCTGGATTCTCCTTCAACCGACGTTTTTCCCACGTGTTGCTCATTCATTGGATATCTCTCAGAGCTCTGTGGACTCTCTGGTGACAGTTCAGTTCACTCACACTGCTGAAGCTTTCATTACATTTTAGACATGAATATGGCTGCTCACATGTGTGGGTCTGCTTGTGGAACCTATTGTAGCATTTCTCCCGAAAGCTTTTCCCACAGGTTTCACATGGAATAAACTTGCTGCGTGTGTGTGTTTTTCTGTGAATCTTTAAATTAAAACGTCTAGGAAAACTTTTCCCACAGGTTTCACAGGAAAAGGGCCTGTCACCTGTGTGCCTTTTCATGTGCTCTTTAACGTGAGAGTTTTGTGTGAAGACTTTCCCACAGATCTTACAGGAGAATGGCTTCTCGCCTGAGTGGACTCTGAGATGTCGCAACACGTTATACTTACAATGAAAGGTTTTCCCACAGACATGACATTGACAGGATTCATTTGGAACCGTTCTGCACTGAGACCCAAACGCAGGACTGTCACTTCCTGCTTCATCTTGGTTCTCCAGAGCAGAAACATTGTTAGAGTTGAGATGCTCAAATTTTGGTTCTTCTTCACTGAAATCAATTTGTTGCAGAGTCATAATGTGAGTGAAATCAAGACTCTGTCCCTCCTGACTGCAGCAGACTTCCTGCTGTTCCTCTTTAACTAATGAAGCTTCTGGTTCCTCCTTCAGCAGCTGATGTTCCAGATCCTCTGTGTCTTGTGGAGCCTCTGATTGTTCCTGCTTCTTATTCAAACTCATCACCTGGTTACAGAGCTGGCTGTCAGTGAGAACCTCCTCTTCCTCATCTTCATGTTGCTTTGGGACGTCTAGAGAAACAGAAAACATAAAAGATCAAATATTTAATAACTGAGTCATTAGTTCATCAGTTGTTTAGTTTGGGCATCTTGAGTGACAAGAAAATACAACATGAACAACCTGGGATGTGTTGCTGAACCACAATGAAGCAAATACTCCCTTAATTTGATACTCAGTACAACAACCTGGTCCCAGTGATCAAACTTGTCTGTTTTATTGGTTACTGTAGTTAAACACATGACTTAAAACGTAAGAAGTAAAAAAAGCCATGTGGATTTAAATCTGAGCCTCTTTCTGGGTCGTTACTACAGATCTGATTATCTTTCTGCTGCTGCAACATATTTATCCCCATCAGATGCAACGAGAAGTTTCTCATTTCTTAAACAGTCAAGTTGAAAAACATCCTGTGGTCATGAAAAAAAACCAATGTCACATTCCTAAAGGAAAAGCAGAAGCTTCTTAAACTGGATCAGAACTGTTCAAAGCAATAAAAGCTGGAAAGAAAATGGAGAAGCATCGACTTTGAGGAAGAAATGCGACTGGAAAAAAATCATGAGTGTGAAATCAACCCGAAGAATGATTAGTAGAGAAAGTAAAGGTCACTTTATTTATATAGCAAATGTTCAGCAGCAAGGCAACACAAAGTGCTAAAAATGTTTCAAAGTAAAAGCATTTCTAAATACATACGATCTTTAGAGGCAATAATTTGTTGTTTTTCTGGTCGGGTAATATATTTATAATATTTATTTGTTCCTTTTCCTCATTCAGGAGAAAATTTATTGCTTCTGAATGAGCAAATAATTAGGACTCGACCAGCAGGGGTCCCCATCGAGCCTTGGTGGCAAAACTTTTCGAAAAACGAGCCTTTATTTCAACTCAACGTTTCAATCATTAACACATTTCCGCTTCTACATCGCAGCTTTACTATCGTACCGATTCTGGTGAGTTTTATCCGAGGTTTCCAGCAGGTTTCCAGCAGTTTAATGTCCTCCTCGTAGCGGATGATGGTTTTTTCAACCTCGGTGAAGATTTCTTCCGCAGCAGCAGTTAGTCTCTGTCTGATAAAATCCCTCAGATGCTGAACTGAAGACATTGTTACTGAAATATCAGCTGAGAAACGACAACAAAACACAGGCTGCTGCTGGAGACGTTTTGTTTTACTTCCGCTGGGGGTCAAACTGAGACAAAGCAGCTGATTGGTTTGTTTACCGCCCCCTGCTGGACTGAAGGGGAACAGCAGATTGGCAGCAAAACGGATCACATTCTCTGAACCGGACCAGAACTTCTGTAAACTGTTATTAATCAACCAGAAATTAATCAAGGATACAAGCTAAAGTTATTTCCATTTCCTCCTGTGCTTCTTCGTCTGTGTTACTGTTTAATAATATCTGTGGAAATATGAGTCTGATAATACATTAAAATTTACACCTTGCCTGTATTTACAGGTTCCAATGTTCCTGTCATTCCAACCAGAGAGGACCGGCCATCAGGAGCATCCAGACATTTCCCAGTGGTCAGCAGAGGCGGAGCTAGAGGGGGGGCCAGTGCCCCCCCAGCCATCTGATTGGCCCCCCCAGCGGCCCCCCCAAATGATCGACATGTCACGACACCCAGTCATTCCTTCACAGTAGGTAGCACTATGTACCACAATGGGTTGTGACACTTGTGACTGTTGTGACTGCTCAAAAGCAGCAGGGGGCGATATGCACCATTTACGTTTATTGTGATACACCATTTGGACACAACAGAGTTGACCCAACAGAAGAAGAGAAGGAGAACCGCGAAGAGACGATAGAGAAATATTGTACAGCTAAGAGGAATACAGTCGATTTGACTCCAAGACGGATAATCTGACTTCAAAGGTAAGTTTTACAATGGTTTACTACTACCAATAAAAAAACCCCGTTAAAAACATTTTGTGCTCAGCCAGGAAATAGTTTCTGGTAGTTGAGTTACTACTATAAGTTGCGAGCATCAAGCTAACAATGCTACAGCTATAGACATACGTAGACGCCGACTTAGTGAGCGAGTCGGCCAGTTCCTATGATACGTCACGTCTGCCAGTCAGACTCGTAATGCACGCAGAAGCAAAAAGTATTGTAAAGACGCTGACGTGTTTCAGTGTGTTTACCACTCACGTCTGCCTGAACAATGTCGGGAGGATAAAAAAAAGTATCCAACGTGGTGCATGTGTTATCAGACATAATGGATCACGAAATTACTGTTTATATGACCTGCCAAAATCCTCTGTTCTGTAATGCTCTTTCTTTCTTACAGCGATTTCTTATTAGCTCTGCATTAAATAAAACTATACAGAATGAAAATGTTAGCTATACTAAGAAAATAAAAATCAGAGTAGTTACTTCTGGCCAATATAATTACATGGGAAATATTTATTGGCTCAGAAGCTGTCGTTTGGCCACAAAGTCAAGAAATTCTGTTCATAAAATTGTGTTCTTTCTTTCTTACCTGTGAAAGGTAATGCTAATGGAGCCAGCTTGTACTATAAAATGAGTGAAAAAACTCCACACAAGTTCCCCACTGACATTTGCTATTTTTACTAATTCTTTTCTAAACATTTTCTATGAAACGGCAACACTTTGTTAGAGGTTCCGTTTCCCCTAGGAAAGGGCATGAACTTGTGACAATTTAATCTGTTACTCTTTTTGCTTTATTATGTTTTCCATGAAATGTTTAATTTATTTAAATTCTTATGTGTTTAGCTTTGTCATTTTCTTTTATGTTTTCTTTTATCTTATCGCTGATGTTTAGCACTTTATTTCAGCTCTGGCTGCTGTTAAAGTGCTTTATAAATAAAGTCGATAATGATCATGAACAAAAACAGGTTAGTCGGTCCAGTAGCTGAGAAGTTTGAATGCTGAACATACAGCCACAGTCTGTTTCTGACCTACACACTGGAAGTGGGGATCTATTAACACTAAGTAATAGGAAGTGATACTTGGCATAACATGACTGGCTTGTTTTTTTTCCTAGGGTCAGTTGAGAATGAAAAGACAGGGAGGCAGGATAGACAGCTTCTTTATAAAAAGAAGCAAATCAGGCACAGATCAAACAGGGTTCAGCTCTGACATCAGCAGTCCTGGTAGCTCATGTCCTGAGAACAGTCACGAGAAGAAAGTCTGGCAAACACCAATCCACCATCACCAGGTCAGAGTATCTACAGAAACAGTCAAATTCCTGCCCGTTTTAGGTTATTTTTACTTGCTGGCTTCTGCTAATGTGTTTCTTTAATTGTTGGTTCAATTATGTTAATGTACTGTTTTTACAACGTAGTTCCATCAAAGGAGGAGTCTGAAAACACAGAAAGCTCTGCGCCTGACCAGGATGATGATGAGCCAGAAGGGGCAATTGCAGGAGATACCACTGATCTCTTCTCAGCAGTATCCAGCACTCCTTTGCTTTTCCAAAAGGACCCAGTGGTAATTTTACTTACACTAAGACCTGCTTAGTAGCTGCACAATTTACATGACATAATGATCATGTAAATTATGTGTACATAACCATTGTGTTTGTATTCCAGATATTTCAAAGTCAAAAGAACAGGGCCCTGTTCAGCCAAGTTTGACAAACTTCCCCAGAACTCAGCATGGAACAAGAAAGAGAACTTTTCACAGCTCCTGGTACAAAGACTATTCTTGGTGATGCCAGGCTAAGTCACATTGGAACACTTAGCATAGAGTCAAGGAGGGCACGGGGCCTCAACATGGATGACTTTGTAACATATTTTGCTTCATCTCACAACAACCGAAGGATTTTACTTTTATGAGTGCATGAAGAAGTCTTGTGTTTCTCGTCATGATTTGGGTCTTCACCGACTGGTACTTGTACCAATGATAGTTTAGGAGTCAGTACATTTGGTCATAGCTGCATTAAGTTCGAAAATAAAATGCACATGTAGCATCTATTAAATAACAGTTTCCATAACATACAACCTTCTTTTTTGAGATATTGTAATTGTGAACTGTGTGACACTGCATTCTCATTGTAAGTCTTGTCTTGTTACAATGGTGTCATTTAGAGGTTAATGTCCACTTATGCTTTGTGTGGCATGCATTGATAATAAACTGCAAATTACATGAGCAAATCTCATTTCATGAGTCTTTATTTATATATAGTATGTGAATGAAAGTACTTTTACTGTATTGTCATTGTCATAGTCAGTGGACCCCTTACAGATAGCCCTGGCCCCCCATTGGCCCCCCCAGAAATAAAAGTCTAGCTCCGCCACTGGTGGTCCGGCCAGCTCAGGACTGCAGCGGGTCGGAACCAAGGTTGGGTTCAGGTTACACTAAATAAAACCAAACTGCTGTTCATGCAGCTCGCTCTGGAATCTGTCTTGTTAAAATTCCCACACAATGCAGTTGTAACAGAGAAAAGATCATCTTTTGTCACAGCAATGCAGAGACACACCAGCTGGGGCTCAGGTGTTACGTCAGAGTACCTGTGGATATTTTGTGCTCTGTTATAGGAACATCATTCAAACACGTCCACACCAAAATATGACAGATTTTTAGTATCTGTTGGCAGATTAAAGCAACACAGTGATGCAAAAAGTATTTCCAGCGCCGGCAGGTTTGAATTTGAAATCAATTTCAATCAAGAAGGTTGTTGCCAATTAAAAAGAGGCATTTTTTCAGGCTAAGAATCATTTTTGAATTCTTATATCAAAAGATGCAGAACTGATTATTAATGGAAAACTAATAATTATTTAAACCATTCTGCTAATCACTGAGCTGTTTTTTCCAGGTTGTTGCTGATATTTTGACTTCAGAACCTGATTGGTGCTGGTTTCAGACAAACATCAGCAGGATGAACATCAGGATTCAACATGTGGAACTTCCACTGAACTCATGTTAGAACAAACTGAAGCGGAGTGAGACGACTCCAAGCAAGGAAACTTTATTCAGTTAGAAGATACAGGGCAATCCGAAATGTTTTACAGGACATTAAAAATCTAAACTTTGTCTAGCAAGCAAGTTCAGGATGTCAAACATTTAGCAACCAAATAAATAGAAATAAATGTTGAAACATTTTTAACCTTCAGTCTCAAACTTCTGTCATGTTGAGGAGAAACGGTTCATTCATCAGAGTCTTTGAAAGCTGTAGTAAACATCAATGTTTTCATCCTCCGTGTAACAATCAACAGAACATCAACCACAGGGAACACGACCGTCATGGTCCAGTCAAAGTCTGCTCTCATCCAACCTCTTATGTATAAAAAGGAGTCGCCACGGTAACATCCTTTCCTTTTATCTTTTATCCCATTTTGACGACTCCTGATTCACATACATTTCTTAACATATTAAGATGCATGGACCTCTTTTAAAACATGCTTTTCCACAGTGTGAGAGTGAACGCCTGGATGACGGAAACATCTGGAGCAGGACGGGGAAACATCTGGAGCAGGACGGGGAAACATGAAACGACTCCCCAGAAACCCTCAGATCTCACCAGAACTCCCTCAGAGTTTTGTGGACTTTCTGGTGACAAATCAGGTCATTCATACTGTCAAAGCTTTCATCGCATGTTTGGCATGAACATGGCTGCTCACCTGTGTGGGTCTTCCTGTGGAATTTCAAATACCATTTTTCACGGAAGCTTTTCCCACAGATTTCACATGAAAAAGGCTTAACGCCTGTGTGGGTTTTTCTGTGAACTTTCAAACAAAAACTTCTGCTAAAACATTTCCCACAGGTTTCACATGAATAAGGCTTGTCACCTGTGTGAGTTTTTCTGTGAACTTTCAGGCTGGACTTCCTGGTAAAACATTTCCCACAGATCTCACAGGAAAAGGGCTTGGCACCTGAGTGCATTTGTATGTGCTCTTTCAAATGACATGTCTGTACAAACACTTTTCCACATATTTTACAGCACAATGGCTTCTCCCCTGAGTGGTCTCTGAGATGTCGCACCATGTTATACTGAGATTTAAAGACTCTCCCGCAGACATGACATTCACAGGACTCATCTGGAACCGTGTCGGCCCAACTCGCTAACACAGGACTGTAGCTTCCTGCTTCATCTCGGTTCTCCAGAGCAGAAACATTGTTAGAGTCGAGACGCTCAATGTTTGGTTCTTCTTCACTGAAATCAATTTGTTGCAGAGTCATAGTGTGAGTGAAATCAAGACTCTGTCCCTCCTGACTGCAGCAGACTTCCTGCTGTTCCTCTTTAACTAATGAAGCTTCTGGTTCCTCCTTCAGCAGCTGATGTTCCAGCTCCTCGCTGCTGTCGCTGTCCTGTGGAGCCTCTGATGGTTCCTGATCCTGATTCAGATTCATCACCTGGTTACAGAGCTGGCCGTCAGTGAGAACCTCCTCTTCCTCATCTTCATGTTGCTTTGGGGCGTCTAGAGAAACAGAAACATAAGAGATCAAACATTTGGTTTGAGTATGACAACTGTTAAAATTCCCAGAGGCAAATTATCTGCCTCAAAGATCCAGTAAATCAAGTTTTAATATTTTAATGTTCTCACCAATGAGCTGTTGATTAAAGCTAATTGTTTTTAGCAGCTTTGAAGGAAGAAACAGCAACAGAAAGTTTCTGCTCAGCAGCCCGTTGTTGATGCTGCAACACCTCAGCAGGAATCATTAAAGTTCAGACGGAATAAAATCCAACCCAACCAAATCCATAAACTTTGTGTTTGGATCTGATCCGACCCGTCTGATAAACTCCAGAGAGACGAGTTCGAAGTAAACCCGACATGTTAAGTTAAACTACCAGTTCCTTCCATAACTCTGATTTTACTTCTGCTGGTTTATTAGTGCAGCTGGAACCATTTTAGATTTGCTTTAAAATCTTCCAGAAATTAGAAGATTAGAAATATCTATTCAATAAAAAAACTTTTACATACTTTAAACTTGAAATTAAACAATACGTTTGAATCATATTATATTTTAATCAATAAATTACAGTATCATTTAAAAAAGAACAGATTTTTTTCTTTTTCTTTCATAGTTTAAGTAGCTGCTAAGAAAAATTTATTTTTTTATTTTATTATTGTAGATGTCAGAATAAAATAAAGATTATTACTAAAATAATCCTTTACAGCCCTGAATTTGCTAACTGTAATTTATGGGGTTGTGGGTCAGGATGTTTTCTGATGCTCGGTGAAAAGAGAACAATATGGACGACTTCAAATGTCCATTTAAAGAAAAATCACTCTTCAGTTCACACAGAGCCTGTTCCAGATCAAACCCATCTGGCTTAATAATCACTGTAGTTAAACAAAACAACCTCCTGGATTTAACTAGACAAAAAGATCCGAACCTCCTGCAGCTGATCATCTTTCATCTGGAGGACGAACGGCACCAACATTTAAAATAAACATTATTTTAAATGTTTATTTAAACATTTAAACAACATTTAAAATAAACATTATCACTTTATAATTAGTAGTTACAAACTTCAGCCATTTATTAAGTCACCTCTATAATTTAGTTCATGTTTAATGTTGATCGGTTTTTTGATTCCTAACTTCGACCAGCAGGTGTCGCCATCGGGTTCTGATTACAAAACTTTTCGTAAAACGAACATTTTTCTCCGAACAACTCAGCTGGAAGTTTCTCTGATTAACAGAACTTGATCGCTGTTTTATTAACGTACTGGTTCTGTTGAGTTTTATCCGAGGCTTCCAGCAGGTTTCCAGCAGTTTAATGTCTTCCTCGTAGCGGACGATGGTTTTTTCAACCTCGGTGAAGATTTCTTCCGCAGCAGCAGTTAGTCTCTGTCTGATAAAATCCCTCAGATGCTGAACTGAAGACATTGTTACTGAAATATTCAACCGAGAAACGATAAAACGACACAAAGCTGCTGCTGCTGCTGCTGGAGTCGTTTTGTTTTACTTCCGCTGTGGGATCGCACTGAGACAAAGCAGCTGATTGGTCCATTTCCGCCCCCTGCTGGACTGGAGGGGAACAGCAGATTGGCAGCCAAACGGAATCCATTCACTGGACCAGAACAGAACTTCTCTAAACTGTTAGTAATAGAGCAGATATTAACTAAGAATAAAAGTAAATATTGTATTATTTGCTTCAGGTCTTCCTCATACGTGTCATATTTTAATAATCCCTGTGGAGACGTGAGTCAGGTCAAACTTTATTGATATGTTGTAATGTTTCTGTCAGTCAAACACAGATTTATATAAACGTTTTAAAATAAAAACAACCAGAGGTAAATGTTCTCCCATTATATCTGTGTCACTCTGTTACAGTGAGTGTTTCTGCCAGGGGTTCTGATTGGTGTTCCTCTACAGTGTCATTACTTTCTGGTACCAGAGGAAAGATACAGAAAAATGTAAAGTACTATTTTGTTTTTTGAAGAGTCCAAGTGAGATTTTAGGAAAGTTCAACCATTCTCAGAAAGGTGATTTGTCATCTGAGAAGAATCTGAAGGGCTTCTCATTGAAGATAAAGTAAAACTGGATCATTCAGCCTCCTGCTGCTGCAGCTGTTGTTCTGGTTCCCACGGTGAGAAATGATTCCTTCAGCCTGAAGAAAAACCTCCAGATGTCAAACAGGAAGGAAGAGAGCAGTGAGTCACAGCCCAGGTTCACATCTTCCACCTTAACATCACTTATGAAATATGAGTTTCCACATTAGCTGCTGTTCATCTTCTGAACAGTAACTATTCATTTAATTTGAAAATTAGTCACATTTTCCTGCTGTGTGAACGAAGCCTAATTCTCTAATTCTCCTTTGGGGCCTGAAATCATCTTCAGGTTCTTCCCAGCCATCCTGAACTGGCTGGTCCAGTACTGTACTGGTGAAGTGTTGATCTCTAGTTAACTTGTTGTGATGCGCTAGCTGGCTAACATTCTACCTACTGCAGCATGTAAAACTCAGTGTTCTTGGTTTGCTGGTTCACACTTTATTCACCTCCAACAAGACAATTAGAGCACAAACTGTGATAAATCTACATGCAAACAACATTTACTGCAATGCAACGTCTGCCTGATCAGAGTATCCCAGTTTAGTCAACTGGGACTGAAACTGGAGCGTAGCATCACGTTTCCCATGACGATGACAGGATGTGAGTCGGTACTTTGTTCTCTGGTTTGGACTCCAGATCTGAACCCAAATCTCTTCCTCATCACTTTGTTTGGAATATCAGGCTGAACAGCCGTTTCCTTCATAAACATTAAGATTCAGGTTTCTGATGCGTCTCTGAACAGAAGAGTTAAAAAAATATAAAATATAAAATTAAAACAGAAAACAGTTTGATCCAATGTGATCCAGTTTGGTTCAGATTCTGTCTTCAAACATGTTCAACTCTGTCCAGAGCTGGAGGTTTTCTCACACACACACACACACACACACACACACACACACACACACACACACACACACACACACACACACACACACACACACACACACACACACACACACACACACACACACACACACACACACACACACACACACACACACACACACGCACACACGCACACACACACACACACACACACACACACACACAGCAGGTCAAAGGTCACTGCAGTTATATTATGATGTAAAACACTTTGAGTCGTGTTGCTGCTAAAATGCTGGACAGAAATGCTTCCCAGCCTGATGTGTCAAAGGTCATGACCTCTGCCGTCTCCATCCCACCTGATGTGTCAAAGGTCATGACCTCTGCCGTCTCCATCCCACCTGATCAGTGTGAGCTTCATGACTCCATCAGCCTCCAGGAAACCACAAACCTCCATGCTGCATTCATGATCTCAGGAGATCTCAGCAGCTGCAGCTCAGACTGAACACACTGAAGACTTTCAGCAACAAACCAGCAGAGCCACTGGGAGAGATGGGAGCTTTCAGACATGATGTCTGCAGAGCTTCCTTCAGACCTACTTTGGACCTTCACAGCACATTTCTGATGGTTCTGCCAAGGATCCACTCAGAACCTCACAGCAACTTCAGCAGGACGGTTCTGATCCGCTGACATTTTGACCGTCTCCTTCTCATTCAGACACATTTTAAATCTGCCTCCAGTCATCAGTTGATTCTGAGGAAACCTGGAGATCTGGACCGGTTCTGGACTGGTTCTGGACCGGTTCTGGACCGGTTCTGGACCGGTTCTGCTCAGCTGACCCGTCGGAGCGACGGCTCATTCTAATCTTAATCTTTGGTTCTGGATCCAAACTCGATGTAACCGGTAAGAATCAAAACGTTTAAATCTTTTCTGCTGCTTCAGATTTTTGTTGTTTTTTGTTGTTAGTAGATAATTAATCATGTAAACAAAGAAAACCAGAAATAAACAGAAACATTTTAATCTTCACTGCAAAACAAAAAACATTTCTGTCATTTTTAACATTTGTTCCTTATTATTTCATTCAGTGTAAATATATTCTAATTCAACTGCAACCAAAACAAATTCTGACAAATTATTTCAAATCTTTTTTCAGAAAATTCTAATTTTTATTTTTTATTTTTAGGAAATCTGTAAACATGTAGAGTCTGTATGAAATGTTTCTGATTTAAAAGATGAAAATTTTCTAGATTTACAATTAGATTAATTAGAAAAATTGCATAATAATGGAGATTAATTTGGATTTTATTTGGACATGTAAAAAGTTATTAGTTTGGAAAATAAAAAGAGAGAAAGACAAAGTGTTAATAATATAATATAATATAATATAATATAATATAATATAATATAATATAATATAATATAATATAATATAATATAATATAATATAATATAATATAATATAATATAATATAATATAATATAATATAATATAATATATTATTGGTTTAATTAAAGAGACACAAATCTGGTTCCTGTTCCTGAGAATTGATATTTTATTTTTATTATTATTTTAATTGAAACCAAAAGCAGTTTGCCATCTGGATCCATTTACTTTGATTAAGCAAATGTGTAAAATATTCTTAAATTTTATAATTTAAACTTCATTCTTTTTACAGAATTTTACATAATATTGCAAAAATCAGATTTTATTTTTGCTTTAGTTTATTGTTAAAAACCATTAAAGTTTTTTCTGTAAATTTAGTTTTTATTTCTCCTCCAACGTCGATCTGATAAAACTTAAAATAAACTTCAGATCAGATATGGATTTATATTCCAGATTAATAATAAATTACTAACAAATATTGGAATTATTAAATGTTTTATTTATTTGTCTGTTATTAAAATTAAAACATTAAATGTTCAGATAAAAACTGATGGAAAACATTTAATGTTAATAAACAGTGAATAATAATAATAATAATAATAATAATAATAATAATAATAATAATAATAATAATAATAATAATAATAATAATAATAATAATAATAATAATAATAATAATAATTAGCTTTTGTCAATAAATTACAGCAATTAATGCTGTAAAAGTTTTTGTTGCTCAAAGGGAATATATTAATTTGTGTTCAATTATTTTAAACTTAGATTATTTATTATCTAAAAACCTCAAAGCAAAAAATTATTTACCAGGAAAAAATTTATGTATATAAAATTTATAATTAAAGAAAAGAATATCAAAAAGCAGTTTGACACCAAATGAATACATTTTATGAAAAATGAATGATTGTTTTCTGACGTTGAGCTGCAGCTGCTGCTGACTGTGGATGTTTGTCTGTCTGCTTGTTTCTGCTGCCAACCTTCAGATGATCCGGTAGTGAAGCCCAGGGTGAGCGTGTACCCAGCAGCATCCAGCGCCCAGCGGGGCCCGAGGGCCTTCCTGCTGTGTCTGGCCTCAGACATGTTTCCTCCTGAGGTCCAGTTCTCCTGGAAAAGACTGGAGGACGGTACAGAGAAGGATCTGACCTCTGGAGAGCAGCTGGAGCTCAGAGAGCCGAACCGCACCGCCTCCCTCTTACTGGTGGATCGGGATCCTGTCAGCACATCTAGATACCGCTGCTCTGTGCAGCATGAGGGGGGCCCAGTGGAGGCCCCAGCAACACAAGGTGATGAAGCTGGGAGACCAGGCAGAGACTCAGGTGGAGCAGAGGACAGAGGAGGATTCACTGCAAACATTTCCCTCCTTTTCTGTTCCAGAGGTTCCTGCGTTGCTCCCAGTGTCCTTCCAGTCTCACTGCAGGGTGAAGCTGCTCTGCCTGCTCTACTCGCTGCTGATAGTGAAGAGTCTGGTGTACTGCTGTGGCCTCTCTCTGCTGATGGCCCTCAGGAACAAGGGCCCGGCCCCCAGCTGCAGGGTTTTCTGACTCCAGTGGCCTTTATTCACAGCTGTGGTAAAGTAGCAGTAAAATGTGCAGCTGGTGAATGTCGGCCTCAGTTCTCGCCGCTGCCTGTTCATCTCAGCTCCGTATCTTTCTCTCTCTCTCATAACTCACTTTCCTGTCAGATCACTGCTGATTTATTGTTTTAAAGCTTCTTTACATTTAAGTCAAACATTAAGAGAATTTTTTATTCCAGTTTTTCAGATTTACTAACAGGATTTCCATCCAGATGATGACTTGTTCCTGTCAGTCTGTGACGTTATAATTTTATACATTTATTTAGATCTCTGATTATTTTCTTTCTGCTTCATATTTGATCCTTTGTTGTTAACAGTTTTGTCTTTATTTCATTGTAACTCAACTTTGTGTAAAATCCCTGATGTTTTTATTAAAGAGCTGTTTGTGACTAAATGACTTGATTCACTGTTTGTTCTTAAATTGTCCATCAAACCAGGAGTTTCTGTCCCAACATGTTTCATCTCCCTGAGGCTGATGAGCAACAAGCTGAGAACCATCAGCTGGACTTTGACTGGACCGTCGGAATCAAAGACTTTGATCAGAAACACTTTGATTCTGTTCATTAATTATTAATGAAAAATTAATAATTAGTTTTACTGAGACACCTTCAGACACACAGTCCAGTTCCTTCCCATTATTTTAACCATCATGTTCAATAAAAACATTTACAGAAAACCAGTTAAAGCATCAGATGAAGGTTTTAAAATCTTTAAGCTTGTTTGTTCCACTTTCTTGTAAAAACAGGATTCTCTTGGTTTTCAGTCTGAACTGTGGAGAAACGAGACCGGATCAGAACCAACATGGCCGCCTGGTCCTGCTGCCGGTTCACAGGAAGGAAACATGATGAATGTGTGAGTTCAGCTCTGAGCTGTTTGTCTCTCAGATGAAGAACACAGCTGCTTCCTGAACGATTGTTTCAGTCGATGCTGGTAACTGTCGTTGTGTTATTAAGGTGACAAGCCACAGCTAACGGTGTGGAGGCTGCAGAGCACAAACCCACACAGCTGCAGCAACGACGTCTGATTGGCTGCCAGCAGTTTGGTCTAATAACCACTGAGAACAGATTCATATCTGCTTTCTGATCACAATCTGTTTTATTTACAGCCAAGACCTCAATTATTCACATATAACAGAAAGTTTATCATTTACACGTTTTATTAAAAAATGTTGTCGTGCAGAATAATTAGATTCCAGTTTAAAGTTATTAATAAAAAACAACGACTGGATTCAGTTGGTGCATCAGAAAACTTTGCTGTAAATCCTGAAGATTTTGCTGTTTTTACTGTTTCCTCCCAGTTTAGACAAAAATAATTCAGCAGAAATGATCTCACTTTGGGATGATGCAAATATTAACAATGAAGCAAATAATCAATAAATCATTGTTACAGTAACATTGAGCCAAATGTTGCCATTTATGAAACAGATTATTTTAACCTTGTTGAAATGTTCATCCATCTGAATCCAGATCTTATCAGATTCATATCGAAACTCATTTAGTGTCTTCTCATCTCTGTTGCATTAAAAACTTAAAACTCACTTTAAAATTTGATACCAGTTAATAATTTCTGTTTCCTCATCCATCATCTTTGTTGCATTGTGCTCTCATTTCTGAAGCAGGTCAGTTTTAGTGACCCAAACATGTTTTTAATGAAGCTCAAAACCTTTCAGTTTCTAGAATCATGCACTGCATCACAAACTATCAGGAGGTCCACTCCATCTTTTAGACTTCTCTTCATGCTTGATATTTATTAGTAAGGATCAGTTAACCTGGTAACAGAAATAATCCATCATTTTAATCTAACCTTCATCAATAACGTCATTTTAAAGTAACTTCATGTCTTGTTACTGCTAAACTAAAATCCATGGGAGTAATGGATGACCTCAGGTTGCCCTGGCAACAGCCTCCATGTCACCATCCATGAACATTAGAAAGGCCAAATAACGTTACCTGAAACACACCTTAACTTTTTCATTCTTTACATTTTTGTGCACCAAGTAATTATTTGTATGGTTTTTGTGGACAAAAACACAACAAAATAACACTCATAATATGACTCATAATATGTCTCATAATATGACTCATAATATGTCTCATAATATGACTCATAATATGTCTCATAATATGCCTCGCAAGTGGTAGCTGTATTTTAGTGAAACTCTTAGGAAATATTTCAGTTCTTCAGAGAATAGAATGAAATGTCCTAAAGCACAGGTTTCAAACTCCAGTTCTCCAGTCGCTGTCCTGCAGTTTTTAGATGTGCCACAGGAACAAAACACTGGAATGAAATGACTTAATGACCTCCTCCTGTTAGTTCTCCAGAACCTTAATGACCTCATTATTCAGGTGGTGCAGCAGAGGCTCATCTAAAAGTTGGGCTCCGGCCTTCGAGGACTGGAGTTTGACACCCTGTCCTAAAGGCTTTAAACCCCAAAATGAAGAAAAAGTTCAGGTCTGGTTGAGAGAACACGGTCATTTTCTGCTGTTCCAGTCCAGTCCAGCAGGGGGCGGACATGATCCAATAAACTGCTTTCTCTCAGTTTGACCCCCAGCGGAAGTAAAACAAAAGGCTCCAGCATCAGGTTGTGTGGACTCATCTAGAAAACGGTTGATTTATTGTTCCTCAGCTGATATTTCAGTAACAATGTCTTCAGCTCAGCATCTCAGAGAGTTTATCAGAGAGAGACTAACTGCTGCTGCGGAAGAAATCTTCACCGAGGTTGAAAAAACCATCATTTGCTACGAGGAAGAGCTCGATGCTCAGCGCAGAATGATGGGGATCAACTGGAAACCAGAAATTAAGCTACACAGAATCGGTTCGGAGCTGCAGAGACAAAGTTCTGGTAGGTCTGGATAAAAGTGCTGATGGGTTAAATGCAGACTATTAATCTGGAAACAGAGACAGAGGGAGGAAGAAGAGAAGAAGATTAATGATGCGATTCAGAGAGTTGGAGAAAGAGGCAATAAATTTAAACGATGTAAAGAGTTTAGATTGTATCTGATGCCAGATCAGAAAAGACAAAAATCATTTTCACTACTTTAGATTTTTTCTAAGTTGTTAGTGAGAAATGCAGCTGAGCAGTTTGTAGTATTGATGGTTCCCTCCTGATCCTTCATCCTCCCGTTGCTTGATTTTCCATTTTTCCACAGAACTGCCAAGCTGCCTCTTAAATCCCCTCAGAGTTTTATTAAAGTAACATTGAACATTAACTGTTATCGTTTCTTTGACAGAAGGGTAGAACCAACCAATAGACAAAACTGCCTAGATGCTCTACACTGACAGCCATACCAGGGGCACAAACCAGGGTTCTGTCCTGGGAACAGACAGTTTGTTTTTTTTGTTCTTTTCCCTCCATGGGGTCTTTTCGTGGCTCTATTGTTCCTTATATGACAGCAGGCTGACAGGAAATGGGGGGAAGACATGCAGCAAATGTCACCGGGTCCGGGAATCGAACCTGTGACAGCCGCGTCGAGGACTCAAGGCCTCCAAACGTGGGTCACGCTGTCCTCCACGCCACCACAGCACACCCAGCTGTGTGAAAATGTGACCTGATGAAGTGAAACAAAATATAGTTTCTGTTTAATTCAAAGAATTTCATAACTAACATCTGCAGAGTGAAACGTTTTATTGCAGGGGAGACGGTTTATAAAACATCATGTGTTCTTTAATGGTGACAGAGGCTCAGGAGGTCAGAGTTCATCCTGTAACTGGTACTTTAACTCCATTTATCATTAATTAAAGTAACAGTGGTGTTAATATTAGATCATCTCTCTACCACAAACATCACTGAACTAAAATATTGATTTTCATTTACACACTTTGTTACCAGAGCTTCAAATTTATTGAGCTGAAAACGTGACAACAGAAGATTGTTGGTCACTTATTGACCCGATGGATGAGACGGTCATCAATCAATCAATATTAATGATCCCTTCCTTTGTCCCCACAGGCGTCCAGAATCCTCGTGTTTCTGCTGCTGCCGTCCAGCAGGTTGGTGAGGAGAAGATGTCCAGTGAGGAGAGGACGTCCAGTGAGGAGAAGATGTCCAGTCATGATGAGGATGAAGCTGAATCTCACTTTACTGATGTAATGTTACATTTTATAATGTGTCCCTCAATACTCTAGTGCTGTAGATCACGTCTGATCATGACATTTATCAATAAACATTTCACAGCAGGGGGTGTCTCTGGTCCAGGAGACCTTCTGGGTTTTTCTTCCCCAACCCAGAACTGAGGCTGCATTTCATGGATTAAGTAACAACGTCCATCACTGTTGGGCTCCACAGGATCCTTGATGCTTAACAACCAAAGATTCACACCTATAATCCAGTCAGGTCTCTCTTCTCTCTGTTGGGAAACAGCCAGAGCTGCTGACCCCCTGCTGACCCCCTGCTGACCTCCTGCTGACCTCCTGCTGCTAAATGACCTGCTAGATATCAGAGGAGCCAGAATCCAGAGCAGACTGGACTCTGTATTTCTGTTCTCACCTTGCAGGTTTTAATAAATTTGTTTTTTCTTCTCTTCCAGAATCTTGTTAAAGTTATTTCTCCCATGACAACTGAAGAGGAACAGATGGAACCAGAACCTCCACTGGCTGAAGAACATTGGGAACCAGGATCTCTGTGGATTAAAGAGGAAGAGGAGGAGGCAGAGTCTGCAGTGTTTAACTTTGAACAGCAGGAACCAGAACCAGAACCAGAACCAGAACCTTCACTGACCAGGCAGAACCAGAAGCAGGGAGAACAGCTCGACCAGAACCAGTTTGCTGCTTTGATGGAGACTTTCACACTTCAGGGTCGGGATCTGAGTGACGGAGAACCGAGAACTGAGGATTCTTCCTTTCACGTCTCTCCTGAAGCCGAGAGCAGAGGACAGGAAGGAAGCAGCTCCACCGGGTCGGGGAGTCGGTCCCACACCGACACCAGGACTGGACCTTTCAGCTGCGGTGTGTGTGGGAGACTAATGAAGAATAAATACGACTTAAAGCAGCATTACATGACCCACACTGGAGAAAAACCTTTTACTTGTGAAACATGCAGTAAAAGTTTTGCTAGACGTTCTCAATTAAATGTTCACTATAGAACCCACACCGGAGAAAGGCCTTTTACTTGTCCGATATGCAAGAAAAGTTTCTTTCAAATCGGTCATTTAAATGTCCACAAGAACATTCATACAGGTGAGAGGCCTTTTTCTTGTGAAACATGTGGGAAAAGTTTCACTCGACGTTATCTATTAAATCTTCACCGGAGAAACCACATGGCTGAGAGGCCTTTCTCCTGGGGGGGCTTTATGAAAAGCTTCTAGAATGAAACCTGTCAGATCATCATGGAAAAAGTCCCACTGCCTTTCCTGTGTGGGTTTGGAGTGAACATGTTTCCACTCAGTCCAGATATCTCCAGAAAATCATTGAAATCAGTCTAAATGAAATGTGCAGCAGAAAACCTGGAAGAAGCTCATAGACTGAGGAGTCGACTCAAACTGATTCACTATTAAACGTTTTTAAACTTTTCTTAAAGTGTTTTAGACTATAAAGTTACTGATTCATCCTTAGAAATGAAGCTGAGATGTTCTTTAAAAAGCTCATGAAGCCTCTGGACACCAGCAGCTCTGACCTAATGGACAAACATCTTCACACCATCAGATGGGACCAGAAATCTTTGCACTGGTTTCATGGATGCAGTTCAGCACGGTGGTGGAGGGCTGGTGATGTGGGCTCCTTTTACTCTTCAGAGTACCAAAGTCTTGTAGACCAAACCAGAGTCCATCTGTCCAGCAGCTGAAGTTTAGTCCAAATACTGTCGTCAACATAACCGCAGATCTACAACAGGAAGGACCAAAGTAATGAAATGTAGAGTTGGAATGGCCTAATCAAAGGCCGGACTTCAACCTTATTATATCCTATATCCTGATCCTAAACTTAAATCATCTACAGTGGGGTTGTAGAGAAAACTTTTCTCCACACCAACGGTGATAAAATAACTTTTTGTTGAAATCCTGAAACTGAAGTTTAATTTCATAAATTCATAAACTCCTGATGATTGTCGACATTCTTCATTTGATTTTTCAATGTTTTTCTTAAGAACTTTTGAGTTTATTCCATTTATTGATAATGTTTTTAGACTTTTACTGTGAAAACCAAAATGTTTGAATAGTTCAGCAGTTTTTCACTTTGTGTTTGAATAAATTAAACATTTGGTTTTATAATGAATTTAAACAGGAATTAAATTTGCTTTGGTTGTAATTGTTGCTGCTGTGGTTTTTACAGGACAGCAGATTGTGAAAGATGTTCATTTATGATGAAGTATAGATATTGTTTTGTAGACGTGCCGTCTGGTTTTACAGATCCAGTTGTAATAGTTCTACAGTTTGGATGAGATTTATTCTGATTTGTCCAAAATCATTGTGCTGTGAAATGTTCTTGGTTTTAAATAAAGTCTGAATGTCTTCAGATTATTTTTATATATAAACTTCATCTGACACAATATTGGCACCAAAGTTCAAATTCAACAGTGATAAATGGAATCAGAGGAGAAAACCAATAATGCCACCGAGGTTTATAAAATGTTTACATAGAAACTGAAACTATTAAACATTTTAATGTTTGTAGGGAAATTCTTCCAGCAACCAAATAGATATAAAATCTTTGGTTCAATTAGCTTCTTAAATGCAAACCTCAAATTAGTGAGTAAAAGTTTTATCTGATAGAAATGACAAAATAATTCCAAGTGTTTTAAGGATCAGAATGGTTTTGATTTTCATAATGTTCGAATATTAAATGAGGATGTAGATCATTAATGTCACGTTTGATAATATTGAATGAATGTTTTTATTTATTAGACTCCTGAAGTCTAACTGACCCTCAAATCAACTCTTTTCTAATAAACTGATTTTTATGATTCTTTATGTTTCAGTGTGAAAATAAATAAATAAGCAGTTTTTTTCACTGCATTGGTTTTCAGATCAAAGACAAATATTTCTGTTAATATTAAAAGACAGAAGCTTTTGATCTACAGTTTATTCTGTCCAGTCAGAGTCCAGCTGACCAAATGAGAAATTATTATTATTATTATGACAGATTCCAATGATTTTATTCACCATATTCTGACTTTCTGACACTAACTTTTGAGTTTTTATTATTTAAAGCCATAATCATCAAAATATAATATATAATAATACATCACTCTATGGATGATGATTTCATACAATGTTTCCCTTTCTGAGATGACTGGCAAGAAATATTGTATTTTCACATAATATTCAAATTCTTTAATACATATTAGCATTTTCTACCTTACCTGATTCATGGAGTTATTAACAGTATTGTCATTATTATGGAAAAGTTGATCAGTTTTAACTGCAAATGTTTCCAGTTTTGTCTTTTTAATTTAGTCTCCTCTGCATCATCTTTGCTCTTTCTACTTTCCATCCATGAATGACTGAGACCGTCGACAGGAAACGTCTCAGTAAAACACAGAAACAGAAGCTGTTAGTCAGTAGAGATGGTTGCAGCCCAGGGACAGCAGCAACGACACGAGATCAACCCAGTGAATATTGACCAATGAAAAAATAATGAAGAGAGAAAACCAGACTGTCAGCCCAAATCTCAGAGCGTCTTCGGTTCTCCCAACGCGCCGATCCAGACCTGCTCGTCACCCTCACTGTGTTATTAGACTGAAATGTTGGCATTTATTAAACATAAATGAGCTTAAACCTGTCCTTACGGAGAATCTATAATCTATCACTGCAGAGTTTATCATTTAAACTCCAATGACCTCAAAAACAGTTTTTCCTAACAAACACACAGGATGATTACGTTCTTCTCATCTCTATTGTGTTCATACTTCTGATCTGTAAAATATCTGCAAAATGGATTAAAAACATACTTTCAAATTTGATCCCAGTAAAAATTTTAAATAAAAACAAATTGTCTTCAAGTGTTTAAATTCAACATTTATTATAAAATTCCAACTTGAAACTTTAAAAACAAAAAAACCTTCAAATTGCAAAACTACTGTATCCAGTGAACCAGAGTCACCCAACAAAACGGGTTTAGGTTCTGTTAAACCCGTCCAACACATCACCTTCACTCCCACTCATGTTTAAGCTTAATTGGTATTTTTTCTTTCCTAATATACTACTTAAAAATAAACTAAGAAAATTCTAAATATTTATTGTTAACCAGTGAGATTAAAATGACTATTTCTCACTTATGTGCTTTCTTTTTATGTGATAATTCAGTTTCCTATTTTCAATAAAACTTTTGCCACATATTTGACATGAAAAAGGTTTCTCACCTGTGTGGGTTCTCTGATGTACATTTAAGTGATTGCGGATGAAATAAGCTTTCCCACATACTTCACATGAATAAGGTCTTTCACCCGTGTGAGTTCTCCTGTGAACATTCAAGTTTGAACTATTTATAAAGCCTTTCCCACACGTCTCACAAGAAAAAGGCCTCTCACCTGTATGGATTTTCTTATGAATACTTAAATTGCCAAAATGAGAAAAACCTTTCCCACAAGTGTCACAAGAAAAAGGTCTCTCCCCTGTGTGAGTGTTCTTGTGAGCTTTTAAGTGATCAATTCGAGAGAAACTTTTGTCACATGTTTCACAAGAGAAAGGCCTCTCACTTGCATGATTTTTTAAAGATCTCTCATCTGCATGCCTTTTCTTATGTAGATTTAAATTATCAATACGAGAGAAAGATTTTCCACACATGTCACAGGAAAAAGGCCTCTCACCGGTATGAACTTTCTTGTGAAGATTTAAATTATAAATTCGCAAGAATGTTTTTCCACAAGTTTCACAAGAAAAAGGTCTCTCACCTGTATGAGTTTGCTTGTGAACTTTTAAAATACCAAATCGAGAAAAACGTTTCCCACATGTTTCACAACAAAAAGGCCTCTCCCCAGTGTGGGTTTTGTAATGCTCTTTCAAGTTAAACCTCTTCTTAAACGCTCTCTCACAAATTTCACATTTTAAAGACATATTCTTTGTGTCAGCATGAGACTGACTCTCTAACACTGTGGATCTGCTTCCTTCTTGATGTTTGCTGTCTGTAGGAGAAATATGAAATAAACATTGCTCGGTTCTAGGTTCTCCAGCTCCTTTCCTGGAGACTTCCTGAAGAGAAGTCTCCATCAAAGCAGCAGACGGCTCCTGGGCGAGCTTCTCTCCCTCCTCACTGCTCCGGCGGCCCTTCTGGTCCTGACCAGCTGGAAAATGTTCCAGTTCCTGCTGTTCATGTTTAATCCATGAAGAATCTGTTTCTTCCTTAACTTCAACGATCAATATTGAATCTGGTTCTTCTTTTTCTTTAATCCCTTTAGATTCTAGATCCTCCTGTTCTTCAATAAGTGGGTTTTCTGGTTTCTTCTGTTCCTCTTCAGCCCAGAAAGATGTTGGTTCCTCATTTTCCTCCTCTAAACTTGGGTGTTTTGTGTCCTGGTCTTCCTCTTTAATCCACTGTAACTCTTGTTTCTCCTGTTCTTCTGTCAGTGGAAATCCTGGGTCTTCCTCTTCTTCTTTTATCTTATGAGTTTCTGGGTTCTCTTGTTTTTCAATATGAAATAAACATATTTTAGTTTTTTTCTGTTTCTCTTTAGCCCATGAAGACTTTATTTCCTCCTTTTCTTCTTCTTTCAGTGGATGTGCTGTGTCCTCCTCTTCCTCTTTAACCCATTGTTTTGGATCTGGTTCCATCTGATTCTCTTCGGTCCACTGAGGTTCTTCTTCCTTCTGGTTGTGGTAAGGCCTCCTGCCCTGGGTACAGAGATGTTGGATGGAAGAAGCTTCCTTCTTAATGGAGACATGCGACTTTTGAAGGTCTGTCGGGAAAAAGGAGGACATCCTTAATATAATTAAATTAATGACCATCTCATTCTTCAGCCTAAAACCTCATTGGAACCATCTGACTCAACCTTCATTAAAACTGGATATTTGGGAGGAATTTCAGCAGGAGACAATATCTCCATCCTCCCTATTAAGAGACCACAGATGTGTACTTTGTGACACACTGACTAACAGGAAAGCACTCTGCAGGAAACAGCATTCACCTTGGACTCCTTTGGATGCGACAGTCAGTTTTTAATGCTGAGTGTCAGTGCAAACAATCGCAAGGACAAGTAATGTGACAGTCACTCAATGCAGCACTGTCAGTTTGGCGGTGGCGGTCCAGGTGGAGGAGAAACTAAATAAAATATAGTTATTTATTTGGTAGAAGATTTTGTATTTCAAGTTAACACTAATACAATACACATAAAAGTCAAATAAAGACAGAATGCATAAAAAGAGAAGGGGTTGAAACTCAGAATAAAGAAACACTATAAAAAGGAACAGAACTAATTAAATCCTGGAAGGAACGTTTTTACTGTCAGAAGTCCAGTCCACTAATTCTTTATCGAAAGAACGGCTTTGACGAGGGCAGCTAAGCGGGGTCCTTCGGCTATGTAGCAACAATGCTAACAGACGTTAGTCACCAGTTAACATGAAAACCTATTAAACCGTAACACCGATCTGAACGGACCTTAAAACACTGAAGTCTGTTAGTAATGCTGAAAGCTCAAGCTGTAAACCGATTAAACGGATTCATACCGATTCTGGTGAGTCTCATCTGTAGTTTGCATCAGATTATGTTTTCCTCGTAGTGAACGACGTTTTTTTTGTTTTTTAACAGCAGAAGCAGTTAGCCGCTATCTGTTGCTGAACTGCAGGGGAAGATATTGTTACTGAAATATTCAGCTGAGACATGACAACACAATCGTCTTCCAGCTGCGTCCAACACAAGCTGCTCCTGTTGTCTTTTTGTTCTCCTTCGGCTGGGCGTCACACTGAGACAAAGCAGCTGGTTGGTCCATTTCCGCCCCCTGCTGGACTGGACTGGAACAACATAACAACAGCAGCCTCCCAATCAATCAATGACTTTTATTATTTTTATTTTAAACATTGAAAGCATCTAAAGATTTCTCAAAAATTTAACAAGTATAAAGTAATGTAATATAATATAAATTACAGTACACCAAACTTACCAGCAGTCTCACTCTGTAAAAGCACCAAGGAGGAAATGGGCAAAAGCTCAACGAATATTCTTAGTTAACATTAAGCTACATTATGATTAACTGTCAATTAATGACAGTTTCAGGTCAGTTTTTGCATCCCGTCTGCTGCTCCAGTCCAGTCCTGCAGGGGCTTTAAATAAACCAATCAGCCGCTGCTTTCTCTCAGTGTGACTTCAACTGGACGTAAAACAAAAGGCTCCAGCATCACGTTGTGTGGACTCATCTAGAAAACGGTTGATTTATTGTTCCTCAGCTGATATTTCAGTAACAATGTCTTCAGTTCAGCATCTCAGAGATTTTATCAGAGAGAGACTAACTGCTGCTGCGGAAGAAATCTTCACCGAGGTTGAAAAAACCATCATTTGCTACGAGGAAGAGCTCGATGCTCAGCGCAGAATGATGGGGATCAACTGGAAACCAGAAATTAAGCTACACAGAATCGGTTCGGAGCTGCAGAGACAAAGTTCTGGTAGGTCTGGATAAAGGTACTGATGGGTTAAATGCAGAGATCCGTCAGTAGACAGCAGTCAAGTCAGCTAACCGTAGCTCTCTCTCAAAGATTAGCTTCGTGCGTACATGGTACATTACGGTAACAGAGGGACGCAATTTAATGCGAAACAACTCGAACTGTAGAGAAAGTGAGAGGCATAGCCACCAAACATTTATATTTATTACATGCAATTTACTTTTACATACTTATATTATATCCAGAATAAATATTTCATATCAAATGGATTCAGATGTAATATTATGGGTGATCAATGGTTACCCAGGATACGTGTTTGTCATTTTCAGGATTGTTTTTTCTCAAAACCAAAAGAGGTGACAATAATCTTTTTTATTTTCTGTCAAATGATCAACTATACCAAAACCACTAGACATATTTCATAATTTTACATTGCAGTTTGGAGATCTGGCTGTATTGTATAATAGTAGTAAGACTTGGATGCACTGTCTGAGAGTTCCAGGGAATTATTCAGATTATGCTCATTTCATGTCTCCCATCTGTCGCCAAAGTTTCATATCCAGGCTTAAAAGAACGATAAAATACACAAAGGGCAGCTCCAGTCATTTCTGTTTAGTTCAGTCAGTTCCACTGGATTTGCAGGCATTGTGAATGTTATCGCTGTTTTCCTGCTGTCACACTGAATCTGTAAATATCCCCACAGACATCAACCTTACTGCCTGCTATCAACTGTAGAAGACTTTTCTTTGACAGTGAAACTATTAACTTGCATAACTCTGTTTCTCTGGGGCTGGCTATAAATGATGCTATTAGCAACATTTAATATGTCTAATTAGCTTAAAGAAGTAGTAGCAAAAGCAAGCTAAAAAGCATAGAAGTAGAAAATAATAAAATAAAGCTCTGCAGGAGCCTGGAGAAACAAATGTACAATTTTCTGACCTGATATGTTTGGTGGTCCTTCCAGTTCTGGGTCTGGTATCTCCACCAGACATGAGACGACAGTCCTGTATTCCACACCTTTTCTATCCTTATGTTCCAACTGATTTTGTATCATTTTCTTGAATGCAGTTCCGCACTAACATTAATCACTATTTCTTTGAATTCTTCAAAGTGTAACTGATGCTGAAGACATGCTGAGCCCCCTGCTTGTTGTTGAGCTTTCTTACTTCAGGTTTATGAAAACACGTTACTGTTGTGGACTGACTTTGACCCAATGTCCCTGAACTGTCCATATTCTAGAGACATTTTTTCTAGACACATCTCTTGCATGCTCATTGTGCAGGTCTTCAACAAAGTCTTGATTTTACTACCTAACCAGCCTTTTGGATAGACACACCAACATGACTGTAATTATTGCTACTACAGTAAAGTGGGCCATTAACAACCCAACCAGATGTGTTAGCTCAGCAAATACCCTCACTGTTAACTATTCTCCACATTTCCAGTGGTACCATTTTCACAGATCACAGTTCCAGCATGGATTGGTGTGAATTCAACATTATTTAGGGTGAGACCATTTCTGAAGCCTTCCTCTACAGCAGTGTTTCTCATTTCCAGTCATCAGATATCATTACCCTGCATGTTTTAGGTATTTTTCCTCTGTCACACTTCTGACTTGAATGAATGTGTGATTAATAGGATTCTGCAGCACTAATTTCCTACGAATCATGTGACGCTTTCTGCCCAGACTGTCTGATAATAACTGGGCTGATGAGTGAGATGATCATCAATTAATCTATATCAATGATCTCTTTGTCCCTGCAGACCTGAAGCCACATGTTTCCATTGAAGAGGAAGCTTCTGTCATCCACCATGTCTGTAACCAAGGGAAGAGCTCCAGTGAGGACCAAGAGGAAGGAGGACCTCAATGGAGAGAAGAACAAGGATCTCCACTGACTGAGGAACAGACAGAACCAGGATCTCCAAGGATCAAAGAGGAAGAGGAGGATATGCAACTTGTATTGGTTGAACAGAGAGACCTAAACACTGAATGGATGAAAGAGGAAGAAGAGGAACCAGAACCTCCATTGATAGAAGAAAATGAGGAATCCAGGATTTCTTGGGCTAAAGAAGAATGCATAGCACCAGAAACAACACTGACTGAAAACCAGGTGGAAGTTGGACCTCCATGGATTAAAGACAGAGAGATGGAACCGGAAGCGTCCGTGACAAAGGAAAGTCAGGAATCCGAGTTCTCAAGGACAAAAGAGAAACGGGTGATAATAGAACCTCCACTGAGTGAAGGAAGGCAAGAACCTGAAACTCAGTGGATTAAGGAAGAGGAGGAAACAGAATCTCCACTGACAGAGGACCTAGATTTTTTACTGCTTAAACATGAGCAGCAGGAACCAGAATATTTGCCACTTCGGCAGGAGCAGAAGGACCTCTGCAGCAGTCAGGATGGAGAGCAGCTAGTCCAGAAGCAGTCCACTGCTTTGATTGAGACTTCTACTCTTCAAAAATCTGATTTCACTGAGCAGCTTTTCTGTCACATCTCTACTGTAGATGAGACAAAAGATCAGGAAGAAATCAATTCCTCTGTGTCTCAGAGTCAGTCTCATTCTGGCTCCAAGAATATGTCTTTCAAATGTGACATTTGTGGGACATTTTTTAATAAGAAGTGTAACTTTGAAAAGCATTGCCAAACTCACACAGGTGAGAGGCCTTTTCAATGTGAAACATGTGGGAAAAGTTTCTCTCAGATGGGTAGTTTAAAAGAGCATAAGAACAGTCATACAGGTGAGAGGACTTTTTCTTGTGACACATGTGGAAAAAGTTTCTCTCGAAGTGGTTATTTAAAAGTTCACCAAAAACTTCATACGAGTGAGAAGCCTTTTTCTTGTGAAGCTTGTGGAAAATCCTTTGTTCGAATGGGGTATTTAAAAGCTCACAAGAAAAGTCACACAGGTGAGAGGCCTTTTTTCTGTGAAATATGTGGTAAAGGTTTATCTAGAATGGATCATTTAAGTCATCACATGAAAACTCATACTGGTGAAAGGCCTTTTTCTTGTGACACATGTGGGAAAAACTTTTCTCGAATTGATAATTTAAATCATCACAAGAAAATTCACACAGGTGAGAGGCCCTTTTCTTGTGAAACATGTGGAAAATGTTTTTCACATAGTTCAAATTTAAATGTTCACAGGAGAACCCACACAGGTGAGAGGCCTTATTCATGTCAGACATGTGGGAAAGCTTTTAGTATTCGCAATCGCTTAAATGTACACCAGAGAACCCACACAGGGGAGAGACCTTTTTCATGTCAAGTATGTGGAAAAAGCTTCATTGAAAGTAGAAAACTGAATTTCCACATGAAACAAAAACACATAAGTGAGAAGTAGTCATTTAACTCTCAAACTGATGTACCATTAGATATTCTTTTATTCTTGACAGTGGCCAAACTACTGAGTAGTTATTATTAAGTGGCACATATTGTAGTATAATAAGCCATTAATCAACATTTACTGTAAGTTGATTAATGGTTTGCATTCTGACTGGAGACATTCCTGAAGCTGCAAACAAAAAGGACTAAAAGTTGACCAAACTTCAGGTCAGTTACACTTTCTTTTGTTTCAGAATCAAAACTTTCAGAAATACAGTTGATCAGAACATTGGTGTCATTAAAAACTTTTGAAACAGAAAATCAACCGTTTGGTGTGTAAAGTGACCTGCATGTTAAACATTCTGTGCATCGGCTTCATACACATGGACACAAATCCACAGTCCTCCATGTTGAGCAGCTCTTTGATAGCAGACGGTTTTGAGGTCCGCAGATAAACTATAGTTTTGTTTGCTGTGAGACACCAAAGTATAGTTGGAGCCAATCAGCGAATGCAGTCAGCTGTCAATCAAATGTCTTGGGTCCTGCACACTGTTACTATGACCTCTACATTAGGACCGGACGTCTGAGTCAGAGTCTGAATGATGAACTGCACACCAGGCTTCAAAAAGCTGGTTCACCTGCATTCAATGATGCCACCGAATAATAAAACTGTTATAGTTTTGATTCTGAATTACAGAAGTTAATTTTTTATGCCCTGACTGTTGAATGGGTTCAGTCTATTTTTTTGTGATAAAGACTATACGTTCCTTTGTTTGTTTAAATGTTCAATAAAGATAACATAAAAATAAAAGAACGCTACCAGAAGTTTGTCACCACTTAACATGAAACGCATTAATACAAAACACCTTCAGTCTCAACAGTTTGAGACTGAAGTCTGTCTATAAAACAGAGTTCAGATTATAAACCAAAGTGTCTTATTTAATATTTAGCTTCAATATTTATCTACATGCTAGTTTTGTTGAATTTTTTCTGAGCTCTCCAGTAATTTCCAGCAGTCTGATGTCTTCCTGGTAGCAGACGATGGTTTTTTTCTGAGCATTTCTTCAGCAGCAGCAGTTAAAGTCTCTCAGATGCTGAACTGAAGACATCATTACTGAAACACAGCAACACAATATTTAAACATCTGGGAGAAAATGGCTCCATCTTGAAGCAGTTTCCTTCATCTGCAGCAGAACCGGATCGGACCTCCATCTGTCAGACTTTCAGCAGTTTGTTCTGTCTGTCTGTCACAGCAGAAGTTTCTAGAGATGAACTGGAAGGTGAAGATCTGCTGGTCTGAACCAACAGATGTAACACAGACAGTAAAACAGAACCGGGTCAGAACCTTCCATCACAGATTGACTCACACACGGACACGTCTGGTCTTTTATCTAGTTTATTTTAAAGTGACAAACAGATTTATGTTAAGATCTAAATAACAGATTATAAACTCCAATCCTGTGAGGATTGGCTGATGATTTGAACGTTAAACATGCAACTTTTTATTGTTAAGAAATTCAGATTCGAACCAGCCTCCAATCCAGAAATGGACGTCCCAACAGGCAACATGAGGTCAGAGCCTCAACGACCCAATCAGAGCTCTGAATACGGCGGAACGCCATCAAGGCCTCTCAGAAAGTAAATCAGAGAACAAAACATCCAACAACGTTTTGTTTACACTAAAAATGAAATAAAAATCAACCTTCCAAATATTTTACAGAAAGTTATTTCTCATCTTTGCAACATCACTAGTACTGAAGAAAAGCAACAAAAAAAAAGAACTAGTTGACAGACTGAACGTTTCCCCTACAATGTCCACCTTTCTGGTGGCGCCTGACTCCCCTCCAGGAGGAAAACTTATTTCCACATTCCTCACATCCATAGAGTTTCCCACAGCTTCTCCTGTGGGCACCTACTTCAGATTTATCTTTAAAACATTTCCCACATTTGCTACAAATGAAGGCTGGTTTCTTCTTGTGGGACTTCCTGTGGGCTGCCAGCCTCTGTTTATCTTTAAAACTTTTCCCACATTTGCGACATTTGTTGGCCGCGCTTTTGTGGGACTTCATGTGGGCAATATAAGAAGTCCTATAAAGAAAAAGTCTTTTGCATATTCTACAAAACAAAGTTTCAGCAGCAGAGGGAGTTTCTCGGTGGTTGACTACTGGCTTTGTGGTGTTGGACATTTCCCGCCATGTTTTATACGATGTGGGCTCCTGTTCTTTGTGCCTCTTCATGTGGGATTTCTTGGTTGAATGACAAGCAAACCTTTTCTTGCATAACCCGCAGTAAAACGGCTTTGCACGTTTCCTTTGGTGTGTTTTCAGGTGAGACTTGAGTGAATATTCAGAAGTGAAATGTTTCCCACAGGTTTCACAAAATGGCTGCTCCCACTTGTGAGCTTTGCAGTGTTTTTTTAGAAAAGCAAGTTCAGCAAAGCCTCGTCTGCATATTTCGCAGAAGAAGTTCTTCTGTCTGCTTTTGATTCCAGCTAGCTGCCGAGCTTTCAGGTCGTCCACCAGGTGGGTCATCTTGTGGTCCCTCAGGCGAGCATGTTGGGCAAAGCGTTCTCCACAGCGCTTGCAGACATACGGTTTCACACCCGGATGCGTCTTTAGATGCTGATTCAAACTCTGAGATTTCACTACAGCACTGCACACATAGCATTTACTCAACTTCACAGTGTTGGTGTGAGAAAGACGCTCTGACCCTGCAGAGCTGGTTCCTTCCTGGTTCTGGTTCTCAGCTGCAGGTCGGGTCGGAACAACCTGCTGCTTCCGGTCTGGGTTCTTTTGCTGCAGCTGGACGGGTTCTGATCCACAGTGTTCCTGACCTGATGTCACAACGGAGCAGGAACCGTAAAGCTCCATGAATCTGTGGTGATCTTCTGGCAAGTTCTGATAGTGAGGCGGACCAGCGCCTGGTTCTGGTTGAAACCAGCCATGTTGTTGACAAGTTGAGGCCATTAGAAGTTTCTCCTCCCAACTCCTGACTGCTTCCTGCTGCTGAAAACATGGAGGTTCTGGTTCCTCTTGCATCTGCTCAGAATCGCATGAATAAAATGTTTTAAGCTCGATGAAACTTTGCTGCTCCTCTGCAGGGTTCTGACACTGAAACTGCTCTGGTTCTGGTTCTGGTCCAATCCAGCCATGTTCCTGAGACCCTGCTGCCATAACCTGTTCTGCCTCCCAGCCGCTGCAGAGCTTCTTCTTCTCCTGCTGGACAGGAGGCGGTTCTGATCCATTTCGTTCCTCTGTGATCTGCTCAGCATCCAGCGTTGCACCTGAGTAGAAACGGTGCTGAAGTTCTGAACGGTTCTGATGGTGAAGCTGTTCCTTGTCTGGTTCTGGTTGATGAGAAGGCAACGGGTCCATAAAGGCCTTGGTTTCACACGTTGATAACAGCTGCTGGACCTGCTGGCTGCTCTGGTTCAGGAAGGTGAGCCACTGAAGTTTCTCATGTTCACCGTCAGACCGTGGAGGTTCTGGTTCTGGTTCTTCCTGTTTGACTTCAAACTCTGCAGGTTCTAGATTTTCTTGGTCTTCTTTGATCTTCATAGGATCAGGTTCTTCCGGATCCTTTTTAATATCCATAAACTCTGAATTTATTTCACCATCTTCAAACTCTGGAGGTTCTGGTTCCCCTGGTTCATCCTCAAACTGAGGAAGATCTACATCCTCCTCATCCTCTTTCTCACCCAAACCTTCTGGACTCTTCTGTTCCTCTTCACACTGCAGATAATCTGAATCTGACGGCCCATCTTCTGGTTCTTCTGTAAACTGTGGCGGTTCTGGTTCCGTCTGGTCATTGAGGACGTTCTCTTGCTTCCAGACATGTTGCTTTGGGAGGCCTGGAGGAACACAAAGGAACAACAGAATCATTTCCCAGAATGAAACTGATGCTGTGATTCACAGAGTGTCGGCCAGCTGCTCTGGTACCATCGGTCTAAATGAAGTCCAAATATATTTGACTTGTTTTAACAATGAAGCAAAACAACTGGAGATTTAAGATCTTTTCTAGAATCTGCTCTGATCCCTAATGAATAATATAATAATAGTAATAATAATAAAACATTAATCAACAATCTGATGCCATTTGATAAAATGTAATGTTTCAGTTGTTGGCTGTGTTCTATGACTTTGTGTATTCATGATGTAAAACACCTTGAACTGCCATGAAACTGAAATGTGCTACACAAATAAACTGGAACTTTGCCTTGAATATTTAGAAGCAGGATGTTCCTCAGTTATTGTGTCTCTCTTATCCATCCAAACCATTTATTGGTTCTGAAAACAGGCCTGAAACCTGAGCTCAGTCTGCAGAAGACGAACAGAAAGCAGCTCAGCATCTTCACCAGTTCTGCACTGCAAAAACACAAAATCTTACCTAGTAAATTTGGTCTAATTTGTAGTTAAAAATAAATGTCTTGTTTCATGAAACAAGACAAAACTAACTTGCAAGTAGTTTTGTGGCTCCTATATCTTTCAGCAAGATATAGGTGCCAGTTTTAAGTCAATAATTTCTTAATATTGATGAAAAAGTATTGCTACATTGAAAAATTTTTAACTTAAAAACAAGATATTTTCTCATGCTACAAATGAAGTCATCTGCCAACGGAACAGTTACTTTTTCATCAATACTAAGGAATTATTGACTCTAAACAATTTGGAAAATATTGCTGAAAAATTACTTGTAAATTATTTTGGTCTCATTTTAAATGTACTAAGAAATCTGCACTAGAAACTAAACCAAGAACACTTGGTAAGATGTTGTTTTTGCAGTGTGGTGAGTTTCTTACCGGTTCTGGTGAGTTTCATACCGGTTCTGGTGAGTTTCTTACCGGTTCTGGTGAGTTTCTTACCGGTTCTGGTGAGCTGATTCCAGCAGATGTCCAGCTTTCTGATGTCCTCTTGGTACTGGGTCACCGGTTTTCCAAACTCGTCTTTAATCTGAATATGATCATGTTTCCCTCCAGTACAATGAGGTTCTGGTTCCTGCTGGTTCTGTCTAATGCTTTGAGGTTCTGGTTCCTTCTTGAGGTTCTGACCGACCCAGACCTCTTTCTTATTGTTGACATGCTGCTTTGGCTCGTCTGTCGGAACAAGGAGACACAAGAGCTCATTAACATGATGACTGTCTCCAGAACCGGTGTTGGTTCTGATCCAGACAGCCTGGTTGGTTCCTCTGAAGAACCGGACAGTGAAGTATGTTTAGGTTCTGTAAAATTCAGCAGTAACCACTTACTATGCCAACACCTCTCAAAGTTAATATTACCATTTTAAAAGATGAGTGTAGATTCAGATTTGATGCTGATATTAATTTGGAGTTCAGATGTCAGATAAGAACTTGAGTAAAAAGTCAATTTTATGAGTTATTGCAAATTGAATAAATACTTAGTTATTGTCACATGATCCAATGAGTTTACACTCTACGATCATTTCTGTTTTACTAGAACAAATAAATTCAATGAGTAACAACTAAGATTTAGTCACAAAAATAACAAACTAAACACTGATTTCTCTTTTGAATTGAAGGACTTTATCAATTAATACTAACACTTCCTCAGTCAGCTATATAATGATGTACAAATTCAATTTACAGTAAATATATTTAAGGCATAGCCAGAAAACAAAGCAAATCAAGTTCACTCAACAGTTTTCCATCTCTTCTCCATAAAAATGTGTAAATAATGGCGCACTCTTGTCCTGCCAGTTAGGTCCCATGTATTGTTTCGTATTTATTTTTTTTAAAGCTTAACTTTATAACTATTGTTGGCGTTTTCTTTTTCCTCGGAAATAATTTAAATGGTTTTAGTTTCCAGTTCTAGTCTATTGCCGTTAAATGAAGCAAATTAACCCGGTAACATGTAGCTAAATACAAAATTTAGCTACATGGTAGCTGCTAAAGCGAGCTGCTAAAGCTAGCAACTGGACGGTCGGCAACAGTTGCCATGGTAACAGGAAGAAAAATCCCAACCAAACGACTGATTTTTCATTTATTTGATTTTCTATTTTATTTTCTGGGTCTGAACTAGCTGGCCTCTGTAGCTTCTTACCGATTCTGGTGAGTTTTATCTGAGGTTTCCAGCATTTTTCCAGCAGCTCAATGTCCTCCTCGTAGCGGACGATGGTTTTTTCAACCTGTATGAAGATTTCTTCAGCAGCAGCAGTTAGTCGCGCTCTGATAAAATCTCTCAGCTGCTGAAATGAAGACATTGTTACGGAATATTTAGCTAAAACACAACACCACAAAGCAAAGCTGCTGCTGGAGCCGTTTTGTTTTACTTCCTCTGAGTGTTGCACTGAAACCCAGTAGATTTATCCATAGACATGAATACGTAGACGCCTCATAGAGCGGGTAGGACCGTTGCTGCGATACGTCACAGCGTCCGCCATATTGAATGTGGCCCATGTTCCAGTAATACAAGTAAATGGACCGAACTTCAGAAAGTCCCGTTCTACAAAGTATTTTAAGTCAATACCTGTGATTGACACATTCTCTCTCACACACTAATATATTTGGTAATCAAATAAATTACTAACGTCAGAGTTTCTAACTTTTGATGTGATTATTTAATTGTTTTTGGGATCTCTGAATAAAGAGCACAATGTTTTTATTTGATAGAAATGATTCTGATAATTTTTATATTGACATTGATGAATAAACACACACTTTTACAGTGTTTTATTAAAGAACATATTTGCATGATTCTATAATGTAATGTACATTTAATGTTTCAAGATAAGAAAAAAATGTTTTCTTGTATTTATTTTCTTAATATATATATATATGTTATTGAAAAATGACCTTTAATTTATCAAAGTCATTGTCACTTTACTACATATTTTTCTTACTTTTTTCTGGGGGGAAAAAATATTACAATATGTCAAATCTGCTATTGACAGCAAAGAGTGAAAATAATTCTAAGAGTATTTCATTGTATAAGCTGTATTAATACACTAATACTTCAAATTGAGATATTTAAAAATACACAAAAAGTGAAAAAATAAAAGACATTTATTTATTATGTGTTTGTTATACTGGGAACACTGGCCACAGGAAGGGCTTCCGTCTGCTGGTCACACTGGGAGAACTCCAGTGACTTCTGATACGTCCTGGTACACAGGCTAAAGCCCAGGATAAAAGAGAAATTATCCAAAAGTGTAATAGAAAAAAACATATATTTTTCCTTCACATTCAGAAAAAAATACATTTTCAGCATGTTGGGCTCTGACTCGTAGCATCTTTATAGGACAGCTAAAAACCGGTTGCAGCGGCCACTTGGAATAACCAGCCAGACCAGGGAGTCCAAACGGTGGAGTTTAATCTTGACTTTTCTTGTCATAGACACCGTGAAAACTGTAGCATGAAACAAAATTGTAGGACATGCTTAACTCTTGTATAAAATTAACATATTAATGTTCACACATACAAAAATGAGAATACGTTGTCCTTAGCTCGTCAGCACACAGTTTTATTTTTAAAACAAATAAAACAATAAAGTTCTACTGCTTCTTAAATAAATGAATAACATTTCTTATCACAAATCGCAGTTGCGCATATTTATACCTCATCCTGCTTTCCAAGGGCGCTATTTTGATGATTTTCTTCGGCGTCCTTCAGGATCTAACGCTCTTATCGTGTTTAGTAAGAACAAGAAATGCAGCGTATCACAAAACACACGAAGAAGAAATCTAGCGTTCTTCAAAATAAAAGTATAAATTAACCACTAGGTGTCACTGTTGGACCAATGAACAAGAAGGAGAATTTTACCATTTAGTAGCCATTTACACGGGTGTTCTGACGATCTGTGCTACCTGGTCAGATTTTCCTACCGTAGCTCGGATAGATAGATAAGTCTATCTGTCCAAAACGTCTACCGTCATGTTTACAATCAGAAAACTATAGCAGGTTGATAATGTTACATATAATGGATAACATTATTTGAGTGACGGGACTGAAGTGGAAACTTAGTAGTTATGGTTAGCTTAGCATTGGAACAATTTATATCCATGACGAAACCACAAGAAGATCACTTCCTTCATCTGAATATCCTACCTGTTTAAAATGAAAAGCTGTAGATGCTGCAGCCCCCGTACGCTAAAATCCCGGCTTTGCTGTTCCCTTCCAGACCAGCAGGCGGCGGAAATGGACCTCAGGTGACTCCCAGCGGAAGTAGAAGAAAAAACGCTCAAGCAGCAGCTCGTATGGATTCAGTCAGACGGGATTGCGGTCCGCCATTATAGCAAAGTTAGAAGTTAGAAGACGGTTATTTATTGTTTCTCAGCTGATATTTCAGTAACAATGTCTTCAGTTCAGCATCTGAGAGATTTTATCAGAGAGAGACTAACTGCTGCTGCGGAAGAAATCTTCACCGAGGTTGAAAAAACCATCATTTGCTACGAGGAAGAGCTCGATGCTCAGCGCAGAATGATGGGGATCAACTGGAAACCAGAAATTAAGCTACACAGAATCGGTTCGGAGCTGCAGAGACAAAGTTCTGGTAGGTCTGGATAAAGGTACTGATCCGTGCAGAGATCCGTCAGCGGCGATAGTTGCTGCTAAACTGGGCTGAACACGAACCGTTTTTAGCTCGACTGGAACAGACGATTATTTTTCAAACTATATTAACAACTGAAAGAGAAAATAGACTTCACTCAAATTACAGCCTGCCGAATAGGATCCATTATTCAATTCAGTTTATTTAAACAAATGCCTTCTAGTTTTCACTATACAGAGTAGAAATATAAATTTTTTATTGCGAGAAACGATTTGAATTTAAATTTATTTCACAAGACAAAGCTTCTACCATCTGGTTCTGGTTCTAGTTTACTCTTTACCCCCAGAACCAAAACATTCAGTTCTTATGCTCTTTAATCTGGATCAGACCGGAAGTTCCTTTAAACTAAGGATAGTTAGCTTATTCTCTGTTTCTCAGTAATCATCGTATCTTTGAGCCTCCATTTAACCGTGTGATGACAAACTACTGAAAAGTTTTCTCGCGTGTCCTAAAACTCTCTGGTCCCCAACTTTGTGCTCACCTTTCTTTCTTTGGAGACGTCAGTGTTTCAGAGTTCAGCCCATGTGGAGAGGAGATGCAGCGCCGCTTCACAGCTAACAGCAGCCAAAACTCTACAGAAACTACCGTATATCCTCCCTTTTCTCCTGTATTATCTGATAATTCTTCAAAATGTCTCGTTTCATTGTGGATTCCATTTTGTTTATTAAATTCTGTGATTCCGTCGTCGTTTTACCCACAACTCCGCCGTGGAGCTGAAGTCCTCAGACAAGCTTCTTCCCCTCTGCTGGGCTCATCATACAAACTATTCCTCTCCTATGAACGGTCCTAAACGGCAGCAGGGAGAAGCATTGTTTGATCAGATAAAGGGGATTGTCAGAAAACGTAGGAGCTTCTTAAAGAGACAGTGGCCAGTTAAAGGCCTCAAATACGGCTGTGATGCAAAGGAAAATTTGTTTAAAGTTTTTTTCTTCTATCTAGTATTTTCATAACAGCTGAAAGTCTTTTGTTCATCCTAACATGTTTTCAGGTTGTTTCCCTAAATATAATCTGAACTGTTTTTATTGTGTGGCAGACGTCCTACAGCAACATGTCTGGAAGGATGAGAAAGAGCCGATGCAGAATGTCCAACAGGATTTTGAGGGGGCCTCCAGTCTGGACCAGGAGGAACCAGAAGCTTCACAGATTAAAAATGAACCGGAGGAACTCTGCAGCAGACAGGATGGAGAGCAGCTGGAGCCTGTCAACCTTCTGGAGACACCCAGTGGTCAGGACCGGGATTTCCACGAAGTAGATCCAAACACTAAAGAATTCTGTCATAACTACTCATCCTTAACATGTGATGTTTGTGGAAAAACCTTTAAATCAAAGTATAATTCTCAGGTGCATCACAGAATGCACTTAGGTTTAAAACCATTTGTTTGTACAGTATGTGGAAAAGGTTTCTCTCAAAAAATTCATTTGAAGGGCCACATAAGCATCCACACAGATGAGTGGCCTTTTTATTGCAAAATATGTGGCCGAGGTTGTGTTGACCGTCGACGTCTGAATAATCACATGAATACTCACTCCAAGGAGAAATCATTCACTTGTGAAATATGTGGGATAGGATTCACCCTGCTGAGCTCATTGAACTCCCACCTGAGGAAACACAACAGAGAGAGACTGTTTTCCTGTCCAACATGTGGTAAAATATTCACCCGCAAAGTTTCCCTCAAAGCTCATAAGTGGGTTCACACAGGCGAGAAACCTTTCTCCTGTACAGTATGTGGAATTAAATTCAGGACAGCCAATGGAATGTACAGCCATAAAAGATCCCATAAAGACCAGGAAACAAATCTGGTTTAATGAGCAGGAAGACTGAAGATTGTTTTTTAACAGCTGTAATCCACAATAATAGATTAAACAGACATCCAACAGTTAAAATGAGATGGAATCTAAAAACTTTATGACTTCAAACAGAAAAATACTTTAAAACAGAAATAACAGCAATAATTTGATCAGTCAACATCATAATTGTTATCAGGAAATAAGTAGTTTTTGACACATGTTCTGGACGACCCAGAACTTAATGTTTGGACTTTTTAAAGTTATTTATGATCTTATGTTTGCTGTACAGATGATCTGTATTGTTTTCTGTGAAGCTGTTCATGTTTTAGTGACTGCAGATGGACGTTAGCACTGATGGCTAACATCTGATGTAAAACATATTTTCCTTTGTGCTTAATTCTGTTATTCATGGTTTTTGTTCAATAAACCAGAAACTTAATTAGAATCTCACTGAATTTGATATATTCAGCCATCACTCCAACCTGTGAAGGTTTTCATGTGGAATAATGTTTTCATTCTGAGTTAAAGGTCTCAGCATGTTAAATGAGGAGCCAGAGTTTAACCTCAACATCTTTACAAAACATTAAAGAGTCTCAACAGGTAAAGCTCATTTTGATGATTCATCCACACAAAGACGACTGAACCTTCAGAAAACCATCACTGTATTTTGTTTTGATGAAACCATCCTGGGGACACTGGTCATGGAGAACGTTTCCATCTCTGGATAATAAACAGACCTGGTAGATGTTCTGTGTGGCCCGATGTCTGCCTCTGGACGAAACGTGTAAATTAAACAGTTCTGGTTCTGATCTGTTTAAAACTCACATTGCTGTGATGGATTATAGTTCACATAATGAACCAGAGCAGCTCTGGATGCTCTAATTCAGTCTGATCAACTGTAAAACTCCAGGTTGGAAAAACTTCAGTCATTTATTTGATGGGAATTGGTTCTGGTGCTCATTCCAATTGCAGTGTTGATTTTGAACATATTTTCTTGAATTGTAATTATTTATTTATTACAGGGACAGTTCAGATGAACATTTCAGTCGTTATATCAGAGTTAACCAGAAGCATGAATTTTTTTCTCCACTGAATAAATGTCCTGAAATTAAAGGTTTGATTATTAAAATGTTCCATGTTAGAACCTATTTTAAAGCTTTTAAACATCTTCATCAAGGCTGCTAATTGTTGTGGAGGACACTTTACCTTGAAACTTAACCTGCGTTGAAATTAAAGAGTCTGACTCATTTTAGATTATTTGTGTAAAACCTTCAGTCCAGGAACAACCAGGTTGATGCATAAGAGAGTCATCAATTAATTGATATTAATAATTTCTTCCTCTGTCTCTGCAGACCTCCAAAAGCCAAACGTCTGCCTTCAGGTCAAACTCCACCCGTCTGGTTCTAGTTTACTCTTTAACCCCAGAACCAAACATGGAGGAGCTGCATTCAGGTTTTATGTTCTTTTAGTTTCTTTAAACCAGGGGCGTCCAAAGTGGGTCCCTGAGGGCCGACTGCATCCTGCATGTTTTATTGCCTCCCTGGTGGAACCAACAACCTTTTCAGCAGGTCCATGTTCTTCTGAGGCCTCTAATGGTCCATCATTTGGTCCAGGTGGGTTAAATGAATGATCTGGAAAAGGACCAGAATTGGATCAGAATAAACTGATATTTATTAGTTTGTTCAATTAGATCTTTAGATTTTCTCAAAGTCTCTAAGACTGAAGAATCAATAAAACGAGGATCAGTCTGTTTTGTTTTCAAGTTCATCTCCAAACTTTCTCCCAGCTTCATCAGCTTCTTGTCACAGCAGCTCCAGATGTTTCTAAATTTCTATTTTCTAAATATATTAAATTTCTGTTTTCAGTTATCAAAGTATTTAAATTGAACAGAGAACATTAATTGCTCCACATAAAGTTTCTCTGTAATGTTTAGTGGCATTAAAAGCCTCAGCACAGCTTCAAACTGATCCGGAGGCAGTCAGAGGTTCTGTTTCTCCATCACTACTGGATTCGGACCAACAGAACTCCATGCCTGTTGGTTTTGGTTCATTTGGGCCTTTCAGCAGGACGGTTTCAGATCAGTGTTGAACTATAAGGGTGTTCATGACATTGTTTTTACAGAATATTTGTTCTCGTCACCATGCAGGTTGACAGTAACTTTATGATCTGCAAAGTTTAGGGTGAGTTTGTTCTGAAGACAATCTGTACAACTGAGGTCAAATGTTTCTGAGGTGAACTGGAAAACAATTTTCTGTTCCAAAGTGACTCAGATCAAATGTTCAGATATTGTCTCAGTTTGGACCTTTTTCTTCCGGCGACAGACTCGTAATGTGTCCAACATGTTATGTTATAGGCAGAGTAACAAATTATTCCAAGAATGACGAGTCAGGTTCTTTCCACATTTACATTTATTACATTATTAAAGCAAAACGTTAAGAAAAAACAGCAATCAATGTAAAAACAAATGAGTTTTGATTGTTGTATGGATAAATGATCATGGTGTTTTCATCCCAGGAGGGATGTTAACCCTAACAAAACCCATTTAGAGAAATGATCATTTCTCTAAATGATAATTTAGAGAAATTTATTTTATTCACGTAGGAAAGATTTAATTGATAAAAATTATTGATCGTATCCAGAAACAGTTTTCAGCTTACTGACCTGAACATCAGATCTGCATTAAAATCTGTTGCAGAATTCATAATAAATTAACCTAACAAGGCAGAGAAACAGGCCCACAGTACTACAGAACCTCCACCTTACTTTACAGAAGATTAAGGTGTTTTCTATATATTTATATTGTTGCAGATCAGATCCACCTGCTGAGTGGAAGGAGATCATTTCACCCTTCATTCATTTTACTTCAGCTGATGAACATTTCTATATTAGTTATCTACCAGCAGGAGGCCACGAAGCCATCAGGGGTCAGGGGTCATAATCTGTTTTATCTGAGCCAAACTAAAGGAATATGGGTGAGAAATGGAGTTTTCTGATTTAATAATATAATATAATATAATATAATTTATGATTCAACTGCAGAAACTAAAGGCTGTTTACAAATGTTTGATTTCTGGATATGAAACAGAAGGAGGGAGGAAGAAACGATCTGCAGGTTAAACATTAACCTGGTTCTGGGTTAATATGGACCTCTGGTTGATGTCAATATGATATTTACTTCTTTATGTCTGGGGAAGTTATGCACTGAACAGTGCTTCAGAAAATAAACCAACTCTAGTTAATAATTACCATAGTAATCAGTTAATAACAATATTGAAGATATTGTGTCAGGTTTTCTTTAAAACCTTAAAGGTGTGTTAACCTGATTAATCTGCTCTGTTTTAAACGGATCAGTTTGGTTCCCCTGTTGGTTCAAACCTCAACCAAATATTTCCTCTCCTGGTTCTAAAATATTGTTTGTACAGTTTTGCAGGATAAATGGTGCAGCTCTTCCAGTGTTTGATGGTTTGTAAAGTGACTGCAGCTGGAACCAGAAGTGACTGATTGACTGTAAAATGAATCCCTTCAGAAGGAAAGTTCTCCGGTTTTCAGACGGTCTTGTGGGTCTCCGTGTGCCTGAGCAGACCTGCTCTACGACAGAAACTCTCTCCACACGTTGGGCAGCAGTACGGCTTCTCTCCTGTGTGGATTCTCATGTGAACGCTCAGGTTGCTGCTCTGAGCGAACCGTTTTCCACACGTGGTGCAGCAGAAAGGTCTCTCCCCGGTGTGGGTTCTCGTGTGGGTCAGCAGGCTGGAACTGAGAATAAACCTTTTTCCACACGTGTCACAAGAATACGGCCTGTCTCCGTTGTGGCCTTTCATGTGGTACTGGAAGGAACTCTCATGACAAAACGTTTTCCCACACACTGAGCAACCATAGGGCCTCTGGCTGGAGTGGGTGACCATGTGATCGGACAGATGTCTGTTTGAACTTAAAGCTTTGCCGCAGATGCTGCAGATGAAAGGCCTCTCACCTGTGTGGGACCTCATGTGGACCTTCAGATTGCTGCTTTTGGAGAAGCTCTTCCCGCATGTTTTACAGGAAAATGGCCGCTCGCCTGTGTGAGTCCTGCGATGCTGAACCAGATTGTTTTTGTAGTTGAAGACTTTTTCACAGAAGTCACATTTCAGAGAAGAATCCGTGTTTCTCTGAGACAAACTCTGGGACACAGTGGAGACGTTTCCTTCTGAACTTTGGGATTCAGAACCGTAATAACTGTAAAGCTGCTCAGCGGTTGGTTCTGCTTCAGTTTGCTGGTAACTCAGCCGGTCCACTGACGTCTCCTCCTTCAGTACCAGCTGCTGTCCCTCCTGGCTGTTGGACATCGGGACGTACAGCCGCTGTGGTTCTGTGAGTTCATCTTTAATCTGTGCTGGTTCTGGTTCTGTCAGTTCTCCTGTGATTCCTCCAGGAACTGGATCCTTCTGGTTTCCTTTAGTTGGTCCAAGTTCTTCCAGACCCGCTTCAATCAGTGAAAGTTCTGGTTCCTCCTGTTTAATCTGCAGAGGTTCTGGTTCATCTTGGTCTGGATCTGAAGGAAGAACAATCCGTAATTAAAGCTGGTCTCCTGGATCCATCCGGTCCATAAACAGCAGAACAGCAGCAGGTTTAACTGTTTGTATCTCTAAAATATTCTACAGCAGGAGAGTATTTTAGATCATTTTCATTTTGGGCAATATCAAGATCATGGATGTTATACCTAATGAAAGAAAGATAAAATATTAATAAATAGCTGCTTCTGCATCCAATAAGCCCTTCTCAAAATGAAACATTAAACATCTTATCACGTTGATATATTTTTGGGAGCATACAGGTAAAAACGGCTCAAGATTGATTGATAATATTATATTTCAACAATCTGTTAAGTTGAAGGTTGTATTTACATGTTCTAGAGCAAAGACCTTTAAATCCAGACCTTAAATCAAAACACCAGAGTTTAATACTCTTTGGAGAACTTTGGACCTCCAGCAGCTCGGTTCTGGTCCTCTCATCTTCTCACTTTGGACCCGTGAGCAACAGTCCAGTCACACGGAAATATAACCACGTTTTGAAGGGGGAACGCAGGAAGCTCAGAATAAAATTGTAATTTTAGAGCCATAAAATTATATTGCCTGCAACTATCAGGCAATATGAATATTGATCAAATATTTAAGCAGAATCAGAGCTTAGTGCAAACTGAAAGCATAACTTCTGACTTCCGGGTTAAAAGTTAAAGCAGAACTGACCGAAGTGTAAAGTTGAGACTTCAGGTTATAAACTGATTTATCAGTCACTGTTGTAGCTTCATACCGGTTCTGGTTGTCTTTATCTGAGGTTTATTCCAGCAGGTTTCCAGCAGTTTCATGTCCTCCTCGTAGCGGACGATAGTTTTTTCAACCTCGGTGAAGATTTCTTCCGCCGCAGCAGTTAATCTCTGTCTGATAAAATCCCTCAGATGCTGAACTGAAGACATTGTTACTGAAATATTCAGCAGAAACACGAAAACGCAACACAAGCAGCTGCTGGAGCCTTTTAGTTTTACTTCCGCTCAGGGTCACAGTGAAAAACCGCAGATGATTTTTCCATTTCCGCCCCCTGGTGGCCTGGAGAAGAACCGCAGCGTGGCAGCAGCAACTTAGATGCTAAAGTTTAGCATCTAAACTGTCTTTATTCACATGAACTCATCTTATTTCATATTTGTAAACAGAATATCTTTTCAAACATCTAATCTTCTATTTTCCAAAAACAAAATTAATCTTCTGTTCATCATCTGACTCTATGTGTCTTTACATGTTTTACATATTGGGACAATGATACATTATTTCCACAGTTTATACTACATATTCCAGACATACTAAACTACCAGAATTCATTTCTCTATGACTATTCCTAAACTTAATGCAGCAGTAATGTTATCCTCCTGCAGGATCTGAGGCAGCTACATTATAAGTGATGAAGCGCGTATTGAGATTTGTGTTGATGATGTTGATGTTTGAAGCCTTAAGCTGGCGGTACCACATGGATGATTTATGAACTGGGTCTCACTGAACTGATATAGCCGTAACATAGAGCTTTTCCAGTCATTTTGACCACTCAAAGCACTTTACACTAGAGTCACATTCATAATTACATACACTGATCGGCAGGCAATTTGGGGTTAAGTGCCTTGCACATCGACATGTGGCAGGAGGAAGCTGGAATCGAACCTACAACCTTCTACTCTACCACAGAGCCACGGTCGCTCACTGGTTTGTCTGTGAATCGTCATGAGCTCCAAAATGCTGCTGAGGCCTCGTCACATTTTGTTGTTTAAGGATCTTGTTGCAGTTGTGTTTGTAACACGATCGGCTTTTTTTTATTTTTTTATTTAGTCAACTATCTACAACAGTACATTGAACACGGGGACAAAGTAAAACATGACATTTTTTTTTATTTTTTTTTCCTTCTCCCCTCCTTCCCACTCCCCATCCTGTGGTCTCTTCCTTTACCTTCTGTTTATTCTGTCCCCTACCCCTCCCCATCCATCCGTACCCGGCTGCAAACAAAAGAACCAGCAAAATAAAGTAATTTAAAAAAACAAAACAAAACAAAAAAAAAACAGAACATGGATATTTAAAACTGCACAGGTTGACAAACACTATCGATAGCCAGATTCACAAGGAGCCGCCGGGCCGGGGGGACAGGCAACTACAGCAGAGCTGGCTCCTATGCGATTTTCAGGCTCGAGGGAGGGTATCCAGTCTTTCAAAATAAGATAATAGAGGGGCCCAAGTTTTATAAAATTTTTGGATCGAACCTCTAAGACAAAATTTGATCTTCTCTAACTTAAGGAACATGGACAGATCTTTCAACCAAAGAGAAGCCTTGGGTGGGTGTTCTGATTTCCACGCTAATAATATTTTTCTTCGGGCGAGGAGAGTTGAAAAAGCTAGTACATTTTTAAAATCATGTGTTAATGATATCCCCTCCCCTGGAGTTCCAAATATTGCCAATTCAGCACTGGGTTGGATAGCTATTTCGAAAGCTTCAGAAAGGATCTGAAAAATTGTGGACCAGAAGTTACACAGTTTGTTACAGGTCCAGAACATGTGAGTTAGATTTGCCTTAGCTATGTGGCACCGAGCACAGGTTTCACTCACTGTAGAATAAATCCTTGAGAGTCTGGCTCTACTGTAATGGATCCTATGAAGGACCTTGAACTGAATTAGTCCAAGTCGAGCGCATGATGTTGACCCATTTACTCTACATAATGCATGGTTCCAAGTTTCATCAGAGATGTGTATTCCAATTTCCTCTGACCATTCTGCTCTGATCTCATTGAGCTTCACAGTATTGAATGATGAGATGCTATTATAAATTTTGGAGATTAAGCCCCTATCTTGTGTTGGAGTTTGCAAAATTATGTCTATTCCTCCCTTTGGGGGTAAATTGGGAAAGCAGGGACTATTGTTACGAACAAAGTCACGGATCTGGAGGTATCGAAATAGGGAGGAACGCTGTAAGCTAAATTTAGAGGAAATAGCATCAAAGGTAGCGAAAATTCCATCTATATATAAGTCACTAAATTTATTTAAGCCTGCTCTCCGCCAATGGGCAAAGACAGGATCTGATAAGGATGGCGGGAAAACATGGTTATCACATATGGGACTGTAGATAGAGAAGTTTATCATATTGAAGTGTTGTCTAAATTGTGACCATATTTTTAGGGTTGAGATTACAACTGGGCATGACGAATGCTGCCTCGGAGAGAGAGGAAGCTTTGAGGTAACTAATGCAGGGAATGATGATGGCTTACATGCATTCAGTTCTAATTGACACCAGTCAACATCTGGGTGATGGAGTAGACAGACTATTTTTTGTAGGTTTGCTGCCCAGTAATAATACAACAGGTTAGGTAGAGCCATACCCCCCTCATCCTTATGTCTCTGAAGGAAGCGCCTGCTGATTCTAGGATGTTTATTACCCCACATGAATGAGGATAGCTGTTTATCGATAAGTCTGAAAAATGATTTTGGGAAAAAAACTGGGATACTCTGAAACAAATACATAAATCTTGGCAAGATGTTCATTTTAATACATGCTACTTTACCCGCTAAAGATAAATTTAGGACACTCCATTTCTGGAGGTCACGTTTGAGATTATTAAGCAGAGGGGAGAGATTTTTTTTCAAACAGATCAGAAAAAGAACGTGTCACGTAAATTCCCAAATATTTGAATCCTGCTCTAGCAAGAGGGAAGGGCAGGTCAGTTTCTGTAATTTGGAGCGCAGAATTATTAATAGGAAAACATTCACTCTTTGAGAAGTTCAACTTGTATCCTGAGAATTTACCAAAACAGTTTAGCAAACTCACAATGTTGGAGATAGATGATACTGGGTCCGAGATGTAGAGTAATAAGTCGTCCGCATACAGGGACAGCCGATGTTCCAGCTGTTTTCTACAAATTCCCTTAAAACTCTGTGAAGTCTTGAGCATAATTGAGAGTGGCTCAATAGCTAAAACGAAGAGGAGTGGGCTGAGGGGACAACCCTGCCGGGTACCCCTGGATAAAGAAAAGGGCCCAGACCTTGTTTTGTTAGTGATTATACTCGCTTTGGGTGAAGTATACAACAGTTGTACCCATGATGTAAATTTGGTCCCAAACCCAAACCTAGCTAGTACTGCAAATAGGTAAGGCCACTCAATCCGGTCGAATGCCTTCTCCGCATCGAGGGAGACCACGCGATCGGCTTTTTGATATAAAAACAATTTTCACTTAATAAATCATCATTTATAATAATGTCAAAAACAGCTCAGTGGTCCCTGTTTTCATTTCTTCCTTCTGATTTCTGGTGTTTTCAGAAGTGATATGTTGTGTTCAACTGAACCTTTATGAAATATAAAGACTTCATTTATACTGAGGTTCTGCATGAAAACAAAGAGACCAACTAAGAGGACCAATCGCAGCCAAGTCAGTATAGGATGCAATAAGACAGCAAACAAATAAAATCATGATGGTAACACTGGAGACAGAGAAATTTATTATCCTGACTTGTATAAACTTCTGGTTGCATTCTATAAAAGAACATTTTCTGAAGCAGTAAAACAAACAAAAAAAAAACAAAGACAAAACATTTTATTTTTCAGTAAAAAAAAAAAACTAATAGAATTTTTTCCCTTGTGACATAAACATTATTAAAAAGTAACAAAAATCAGAGACCATAATCTGTTTCCAGTATTTCTTTGAAAACTGGAAACAGATTTATTGTCTTATTGTCTTAAAACAGATTAATACAATATTCAGCATTTATGTATTGGCATAATAAACATAATTTAAACATTTATTTAGTTAAAAATAAAAAATCACTTTACCTGTTCTACATCTATTGTCCACTTGATGTCGCTGTAGAGCAAATGAAGCTTCATGGAGCTTCAGCTCATCACTTTGCTCCAAAGTTAGTAGATATTGACTAAGAATTACTTATCCAGAAAAGGTTATTTTAAGTATTTACAGTGTATTTCTTCTGAATTCATATGCTTACAATCTAATATCTGGGGAGACGTGAGTCAACTTTTAGTTCCACCTTTAATTCTCCCTCTATTTCTGTGTTTTCTTTATTATTAATGTTTCTGCATCTGCCTGATGGTTTTAAAACTTTATTACTACAGTTAAACATTCACATTTATATTTGAAGCTAATAATAGCTTCACTGATTGTGAATCAAATGCAATACAACAGCGCCATCTTTTGGTTGAGAGGCAGATTTTTACATCAGATTCCAGTCCAGCAGCTAAAAGCAGCAGAATCGTCCTCTGATTGTCCAATCAGCAGCTTCCTCTTATTATCCAATCAGCAGCTTCCTCTTATTATCCAATCAGAATCTTCCTCTGATTGTCCAATCAGCAGCTTCCTCTGATTGTCCAATCAGCAGCTTCCTCTGATTGTCCAATCAGCAGCCTCCTCTTCTCTGTGGGCTGCAGGGGTTGATGGGAGTTTTGGTTCCTCTGCTAGAAACCAGGTGGCCCTGGTCTGATCTCACAGCTCGTCCTTGTTTGGCCTCAGCTGCATCAGAGCGCCACTTCTCCCCAGGTTCACCAGAGGAAACACCACTGCACACAATGCTTTTCCTCCCAGCTGCTGCTCTGTGCTGGCTGGGTTCAGGTGAGTGTTTCCAGCCAATCAGGAGCCAACAAAGCCCACCTGGAACAAACACTGTCACACTAACCTTCACCTGTCTGTCTGTGTCTCTACAGCGCTGGCTGCCATGGCAACACAGCTGGTTCAGGACGGTTTAAGTCTGACCAGGAGAACCGGGCAGAGCGTCTCCTTCAGCTGTGGAGGAACTGGACAGTGTGGTTATGATGTAGTCTGGTACCAGAAGAAAGAAAGAGAAACATACAGAGCTATTCTGTATATCTACATTGGTGGTATCCCCCAAAAGCATTTCAATCATCCTCAACAAGATGATTTCTCAGCTGAGAGAAATCAGAACGACTGTAAACTGACGATCAACAAAGTTAAACTGGATCATTCAGCCTCTTATTACTGCCGCTGTTGGAAGTCTGGTTCCCACAGTGAGAAATGATTCCTTCAGCCTGAACAAAAACCTCCAGATGATCAGATGTCAGTTTGTGACATAGAGAGCAGTAAACCACAGCCCAGGTTCACTGATTTCACCTCCATCTCACACAGAGAGTCTCTGAAGGTTTCTGGTTTCATTCATTATTATTTTCAGATTTTATTATGATCTCTGTGTTCTGAATAAATCATCTCCTTTAAAGAGCTGCAGGAATAAAATCCATTAGTCTTTATTTCTGTTAAGTCTTTATGAAAAGTCTTTATTAGTTCTTGCTGCTTAACTGATTTTCATCATTTAATTTCACTTTATCTCATTTTAGAAGCAAATCTGATCTCAGTTCTGCCAACACTTTGTCTTGTGAACCATTTTATTCAATATTTCCAATAATCATCCAATTTATTTTAATCTTATAATATAGAAAGCTCTCAGCAGGTTGAGATAAAAACTAGCTGTATGTGTCCATTAACTCTTAAAAGATTATTTGAGAATAGATTGTTGAATAATAGACACTGAGCAGCTCCCACATCCTGCTTCACCTTCAGCCTCAGTTCTGCTTCGGTTCTCTGACCCATCAGAACTTTAATCAGAACGACGTTGTGTTATAATAAAATCTATAGAAAATGATCAGCATGTGGACAGGGCTTCATCAAGTCAGAGGACCTGAAAGTGTTTTACATTACATCCTTTCATTTTTACACACACTGATGAAGATGAGCTACATAGTAGCCACAGCTGCTCTGAGCAGACTGACTGAAACATGGCCGACATCAGCTGCCCTGAATTCACTCAGAGTGAAACCGTCTGTCTTCAGCCTCCGTCTGATGTCCTGATCAAGTTCCTGACCGACTCTGACTGAATCTCTGCACTGGAGCTTTGATTCATGTTCCTGGGTTTAATCACAGCCTTACAGATGTTGATTCGTTCCACCTCACTGGGTTCTGCTGGACTGTTTGACCAACGACTGCGAGACAGTAGAATTATAATATAATATAATATAATATAATATAATATAAAATAATATAATATAATATAATATAATATAATATAATATAATATAATATAATATAATATAATATAATACAATACAATACAATAAAATATAATATAATATAATACAGTATAAAATAATATAATATAATATAATATAATATAATGTAATATAATATAATATAATATAATATAATATAATATAATATAATATAATATAATATAATATAATATAAAATAATATAATATAATATAATATAATATAATATAATATAATATAATATAATATAATATAATATAATATAATATAATATAATATAATATAATATAATATAATATAATATAATATAATTTTGAGAACCATGACTGAAAATTCCTGTCCTAAGAATTGTATTATGATATTAACTGGTTAACTCAGCAGTTATTGTTGTTTGTCTTTTTCTTTGTAAATTTATGAGTTTATTAGTTTCTTTTCATGTTTTCTAATTAGTTGTTTAGTTTAATATGAATCTAGTTAAACCTTGTTTACTAAAATATTTACACTGAAATTTGAAGCATTATATTGGTAGGTTTTTATATTTTGTAGAGAAGCATTTAGTATTTATTGTGTGTGTGTGTGTGTGTGTGTGTGTGTGTGTGTGTGTGTGTGTGTGTGTGTGTGTAGGAACACCTGTTTGAGGAAGTCAGTGCATAAATTAACATCTTTATTCATTGTTCTATAATAACCTGCTTCTCCAGGCAGATATTAATAGATCAATAACTGACAGAGACTGAAAAGTGTTTTGTATTAATTCCTGATATTCAGATGATCCCCAACTTGTAATTTTGATCAAACGAAGGTTATTAAGAGGAGCAGATTCTTCATCTTTGTCAGGTTGTCTTCCTGTCTCCATCCCACTTGATGTGTCAAAGGTCATGACCTCTGCCGTCTCCATCCCACCTGATGTGTCAAAGGTCATGACCTCTGCCGTCTCCATCCCACCTGATCAGTGTGAGCTTCATGACTCCATCAGCCTCCAGGAAACCACAGACCTCCATGCTGCATTCATGATCTCAGGAGATCTCAGCAGCTGCAGCTCAGACTGAACACACTGAAGACTTTCAGCAACAAACCAGCAGAGCCACTGGGAGAGATGGGAGCTTTCAGACATGATGTCTGCAGAGCTTCCTTCAGACCTACTTTGGACCTTCACAGCACATTTCTGATGGTTCTGCCAAGGATCCACTCAGAACCTCACAGCAACTTCAGCAGCCATGTTGATGTGAACGTCAGAGAAACTCATCATGGAGCTGAAATCTGATCCTGCTGCATCATCTGGACCGGTTCCCCTCGGCCGACCCGTTCAGCAGCAGACTGGGTTCTGTGGAGGATACTGGTACCGCTTTGGTTCTGGAGCCAGACTGGATGGAACCGGTAAGAACCAACACTTACTGGGTTTACTGGAGAAGTTAGAATGGATTCAGAGTCACTTTCTGCTGCTTCAGGATTTACATGTTAGATTTTATCATTAGTTGAGAATTAATTATGAAAATATAAATGATTCAAGAGAAACTTGTTCAAGGACAACTTTAAAATATAAATGTAGTATTTTAACCAATATTAGAGAATAATATCTGAAAACACTGAGTGACTCTAACTCTGTAATATCTGCTAATACTGTTAATAAAAGTCTTATTACTGTAAAATATTATTTATACATTTACTAAATGATAAAGTTCAGAGTGACATGAAGGTGAAAGAGAAAAAACTGAGATAATAAAACCATAAATCAGCCAAAAGGTTTTTGTATCAGTTTGTTTCACTGTGTGTTGTACGAATGGATCTTTGGTTCTGGAACCAAACTGTTTGTAACTGGTAAGAATCAACATTTACTGGTTTTACTGTAGAAGATAAAATGGTTTTAATGTGACTTTCTATTATTTCTGCTTTTCTAACTACTTATTATGTTATCATTTTAATAATTCCTTGTGTGCCTAAAATGCATCAGATGAAAATGTAATTTAGACAAAAAAGGATTAAAGAAATCTCTGAAGATACTCAACATAAAAATTTTAAAATGTTAGTGAATATACAGAGTTAAAACTCCTAAATATGATCTAAATGTAAATCTGTTTAAATGACTTCAAACTTCCAAAGATTCTGAGATTCGTTTAAGTTCAGAAAACAGAAACTCTTTCCTGACATGAATGAATAAATTTTAATAAATTTTTCTAAACGGTTCAGTTTGGATCAGTAGAAAATTCTCCATCTTCTCATTCTGCTGAACTCTGAGTCCGACCCGATCGCTGCAGAACCGCCGTTCCTCTGACTGGATCAGTTATCTCAAAGAAAGAAAAAAAGTTCCACAAAACTTTTAAAATTATTAATTAGATCCAACATGTTTGATTCCTTCAATATTTTACCGTAAAAAATGTAAGATTTTATTTAAATGGAGAAAAAAATTATAAATAACTTTCAGGTTTCAATATTGTCATTTTTCTATAATAATTATATAAGTCACTTTTTACCAACAAATAATTTAGGCAAAAAAAATCACTTGTCAAAAACTGACCTGGGCTGTTATTTAATGAAGGTGATAATATAATGTAATTAATGTAATTAATGTAATTAATGTAATTAATTTAAGAATTAATTTCAACAGCATAATTACATCAGAATATTACGTAAATAAATGAATGAGGTTTATATGGTTAAAGGTTTTGACAATCTTGATTAATTTGGAAAAAAGGTCCCACAGAAAGGAAATGTTTACTATCAGTATGGTTTCTTAAGGAAAATATTTAATAAAAATGAAAGATACAAAATAACAGAAAGATATTATCTGACATTTTCTGATGACTTGATGAAGATCAAAGCCAGAAAACGACTCGTGAAAAAGTGTTTGGCAAAAAACAACTCAAGTTCTCTGTAGCTGTTGGATCAGAAAATCTGATATAATTAATGAAAATTATATAAAGAGGTTATCAGTTGGTGTTTAAAAAATAATGGATGAAAATTCATCATTACAAAATAAATTCTGGAAGAAAGAAACAAACATCTCCAGATCTGATGTTTTTACAACATAAAGCTTTAAAAATAGTTAATGTACAGTAATAATTAATAAATGAGAATATTATTGAAAAGTTTATTTATTTTAATGCAAATTTAACAGAATGATGATGATGATGATGATGATGATGATGATGATGATGATGATGATGATGTAGAAGAAGTTCGACTTTCACATGAACTGTCAGCGTTTTTATTTTGGGTTCAAACCTGTTTTCTTCCATCAGTGAAATAAACAGACTCAAGTCAGATTCATTCATTCATTCATTCATTCATTCATTCATTCATTCATTCATTCATTAATAAAATGCTTTAAAAACTAAAGTCAACCAAAATGCTGTACAGCTAAATCAGAAAATACAAAGTGGCCAATAGATAACACCATAACCTTTGAAAGTATAAAATAAATAAAGATTAATCTAATGCGCTGTGGAATTACAAGCCACATTTAAAAGGAGTTTCTATGAGATTTAAATCTCTGTTTAGAGTAACTTCAAAATAAAAGCCTGCAGAGAATCTGCCTGAGTCGGTGTTAGATGTGAAGGTGAGTCCAGAGGCTGCAGGTAACTTTGTTCTGTGCTGATCAGAGTCCATGTAGTTTCCAGGATCAGACTGAATGCAGTGCAGAGCTGCAGCTGCTGCTGACTGTGGATGTTTGTCTGTCTGCTTGTTTCTGCTGCCAACCTTCAGATGATCCGGTAGTGAAGCCCAGGGTGAGCGTGTACCCAGCAGCATCCAGCGCCCAGCGGGGCCCGAGGGCCTTCCTGCTGTGTCTGGCCTCAGACATGTTTCCTCCTGAGGTCCAGATCTCCTGGAAAAGACTGGAGGACGGTACAGAGAAGGATCTGACCTCTGGAGAGCAGCTGGAGCTCAGAGAGCCGAACCGCACCGCCTCCCTCTTACTGGTGGATCGGGATCCTGTCAGCACATCTAGATACCGCTGCTCTGTGCAGCATGAGGGGGGCCCAGTGGAGGCCCCAGCAACACAAGGTGATGAAGCTGGGAGACCAGGCAGAGACTCAGGTGGAGCAGAGGACAGAGGAGGATTCACTGCAAACATTTCCCTCCTTTTCTGTTCCAGAGGTTCCTGCGTTGCTCCCAGTGTCCTTCCAGTCTCACTGCAGGGTGAAGCTGCTCTGCCTGCTCTACTCGCTGCTGATAGTGAAGAGTCTGGTGTACTGCTGTGGCCTCTCTCTGCTGATGGCCCTCAGGAACAAGGGCCCGGCCCCCAGCTGCAGGGTTTTCTGACTCCAGTGGCCTTTATTCACAGCTGTGGTAAAGTAGCAGTAAAATGTGCAGCTGGTGAATGTCGGCCTCAGTTCTCGCCGCTGCCTGTTCATCTCAGCTCCGTATCTTTCTCTCTCTCTCATAACTCACTTTCCTGTCAGATCACTGCTGATTTATTGTTTTAAAGCTTCTTTACATTTAAGTCAAACATTAAGAGAATATTTTTATTCCAGTTTTTCAGATTTACTAACAGGATTTCCATCCAGATGATGACTTGTTCCTGTCAGTCTGTGACGTTATAATTTTATACATTTATTTAGATCTTCTCTGATTATTTTCTTTCTGCTTCATATTTGATCCTTTGTTGTTAACAGTTTTGTCTTTATTTCATTGTAACTCAACTTTGTGTAAAATCCCTGATGTTTTTATTAAAGAGCTGTTTGTGACTAAATGACTTGATTCACTGTTTGTTCTTAAATTGTCCATCAAACCAGGAGTTTCTGTCCCAACATGTTTCATCTCCCTGAGGCTGATGAGCAACAAGCTGAGAACCATCAGCTGGACTTTGACTGGACCGTCGGAATCAAAGACTTTGATCAGAAACACTTTGATTCTGTTCAGTTTGAAAATTTAAACATTTACTGACAAAATAAACCAATTTGGACAGACACAGTTATAACAGGTATATTTGTTGAATGAATGAATGAATGAATGAATGAATGAATAGACTTTATTAAATTAACATTTCAGGTCCCTGGGGCCGCCCTTTAGTTGGATGGGAACATTACAGCAGGAGATGAAGTTCGTAAATATCCATCATGGACACAATGTGGGTTTGTAAAAAATCATCTGCACAGAAAAAGCAACATTTCAACAACATCAAACCCAGGAAGTGATTCTGGACCCAGAACAGGCCGACATGCAGCTCCTGGATCATCACAGCTGTTGCTGCACCAGGAATGAGGAAAATCCTGAAACCTTTATAAAATCTTCTCCTGATACCTGCCTGGTTTCTCCTGCTCTGCTCCACTTCCTGAAGATAAAACAGTGAAAACATGGTGGCAGGTCCAGAAGGACGGGTTCAGAGTTCTGACATGTAATGCAGAGAGAAAAACCATGCAGGAGTTCAACGTGATCAACAGAACCTTAATGAAGCTGTGCAAAGAGATGGTTCTGATGAGACCCAGAAAGAGTCACCAGTGGAGGTTGCCATGGTAACAGGACTCCACTATAAAGCCGCCAGCAGTTTGGTTGATCAGTCTGATGGAAACCAGTACAGAGCTGGTCCTCAGAGACCAAACCAGTTAGAAGGTCAGCAGTGATGGAGACGTCCAGACTCCTCTGATCGACGGGACCGGATCAGAACCAACATGGCCGCCTGGTGACAGGAACAGAACCAGATGAATGTTTGTCTCAGTGGTTGGAGTTTCTGTCTCGGTGGTTTTGTTGCTGCTTTGTTTGTTCCTGTGAGCTGAAATCTTCCTGCTGCAGCAACAGAAACAGAAAAACTGATCCGAGTTCAGATTCAGCTGTTGGTGTTTCAGTCTTTGGTTCTAATTATTCTGCAGGATTTGAGCCGTCGAGCAGACTGATGTGATTTCACTGTGATCAGAGCGGATTGCTGAGCTGTGAGTTCAGCTCTGAGCTGTTTGTCTCTCAGATGAAGAACACAGCTGCTTCCTGAACGATTGTTTCAGTCGATGCTGGTAACTGTCGTTGTGTTATTAAGGTGAGAAGCCACAGCTAACGGTGTGGAGGCTGCAGAGCACAAACCCACACAGCTGCAGCAACGACGTCTGATTGGCTGCCAGCAGTTTGGTCTAATAACCACTGAGAACAGATTCATATCTGCTGCTCTATAAACTCATCATCTGCTGCATCTCTGTGGTTTGGTTCTGCTTCCTGGAAACATTTTCATTGTTTTTATTTAAATCAACAGCAGAGCTGATAGATTATAATGTTAACTGGGTCAGGAGACCAGTTACACCATCATCATTAATTCTGTCTCCTGTTGAATCACTGATCTCAGGTCAGTTCAGCTTATTTATATTGCACCAATTCACAACAAACACCTTTACACACAAATGTTTTTAATTCAAACAAATTCCAATTATTCCTAATTATTAAATAATGTCTCATTCAGTCCCAGACGAGCAGAAAGAGAAGCAGAAATCAGTCGTGTTGTTGACTTTACAGCAATCCTTCATACAGAGTGAGATTCATCTTTCACATCAACAAACTGACAAAGTCTTAATGGAGTAACGGATGAGTCAAAGTACAGAGAGGTCCTGAACTTTGACTCTGGTTCCCCGAACCGTCAGGTTTTGGATTATATCCATGCCGTCTTTCAGGTTTTTTCCAAAATGTTTGCCAGTTATCAGTGTTTCCTGTTTTGAGGACGTCACGTCAACAAGCAGCGGCTGAATGACGGCAAACTGTTAAACATGTCGTCACATCAGAGAAAACTACAGTCAGACATTGTTTTGTTTTCACACTGAAGCAAAGCCAACTTTAGTGACACTGATCGCTGTAATTATGTGTCAAGTTTCTTGTATCTGAACTTTCCCAGCCAGCAGTTTGTTGCTCATTCTGGTTCTGGAAAACATTTGATCAAAGTCGTGTTTCTCATTCCAGGTTTCTGACTGCAGACCTGCTGATTCCCAACATGTGTGTCAGTGAATCTTTTATAACTGGAGACGTTGGTGGAGTCCAGTGGGCTGGTTTTCAGGATTAAAGCAAGAAAAAACCTAAAAACATTTTCAGTAATGGAGGCAGCTGAACATCTGACAGAGAACCAGAGAGAGAACGTTGCTCCTTCTGAACTAACTAAACTGTGTGAAACTGAAAGGTTCCTAAAAAGTGAAGAAAACACAGAAAATGTGTTTTAGCATGTTTATGTTAGAATAACTCATAAACAACATGAGTTGTTAGTTTTTGTTTGTTCATGAGTGGAAACGACGACGTCATCGGCGTAGAGTTTGATGTTCTCACTGATTCAGAGTAAAACTGAAGAATCAGACGACAAACGGATTAAATTTACTGATACTCAGAATTCATATCAATAACTGGCATGTTGATGGTGGGAAAATGGTTTTATTGCTGTTTTAATTTCATTACATTCAGGTCAGTTAAAAGTTATAAAACATGACAAAGAAATGTTTGAGTTTATTGAAATACAGAATGAATAAATGTGTAGAATCTACAACACTGTAAAAAGTGAAAAGCAAAGAGAATAAAATTATGATAAAATGCAGCAAAATGAAATCAAAAGTACATTCCACAGTTTGTCCTGAACAATGTTTCTTAAAGCTGATGAATGTGATAAACTGCAGAGGGCTCAGCTGGGGGCCGGGCCCTTGTTCCTGAGGGCCATCAGCAGAGAGAGGCCACTGCAGTAAACCAGACTCTTCACTATCAGCACCGAGTAGAGCAGGCAGAGCAGCTTCACCCGGCAGCGAGACTGGAAGGACACTGGGAGCCTCACTGGGAGCCTGACTGGGAGCTGAGGACGGACAGACGCTGCTGGCGGCGGCGCAGGAGCCGCTGGTCCGTCTGTTGCTGCTCCAGACTTTGTTGGAGCTGGAGGTTCTGGAGGTTCTGGAAGTTCTGGAACAAAAAGAAGTCCAACATTCCAGTCACACTGTGAATCTGAAGCTGAACTGAACTTCTCTTCTGCTTTTCGTACCTTGGAACCGTGTCTGGTTGCTCACGCTGCCGCCCTCATGCTGAACTTCACAGATGTATTCATAATCGTAGAGCGTCTCGTTTTTAACCAGCCTGATGACGGCAGAACTTTTTAACCCGCTGATCTCCTGCTGTTTCTCCTCAGCGGGGGCCGGCTCCTCCTGGCTGCCCTTCTGTCTTTTCCAGGAGATCCGGACCGGGTCGGGATACATCCCCGAGGCCAGACACATCAGAGCCGTGTCTCCCTCCACACGGCCTTCTGTTCTCACCGGACACACCGTCACCTGGGGTTTCTTCACTGTTCTACCTGAAAACAGCACAAACAAAGAACAGAGAAATAATTCAGCACGTTTCAATGTCAGGAAACGATAAACTGACAAAATAAAAGATGCAAATTTAAACTACTTTCATTTATTAACTGATTATTATTTTAATTAAACACCCGACTCATCCTGGAAAAATCCAGAACATCTAAACCTTTCCAGACCTCGGTTGAGGTCAGAGGTCATGATTCCAGGATCTGCTGTAAAACTGACAGCAGGTCAGAACCAGAACATCACAGCACAGTCAAACACGGTGGTGGCAGAGGGATGCTCTGGGACTGACAGCAAGTTCAGCTCTGATGGCTCATGAAGTGAAATAAAAGTGTCGGTACGGCCTAGTCAAAGCCTGGACTCTACCACGACCTTCATCTGTTCAAACCTGTTTAAATTAACGGCTTTTCTTCTGAATAAATAATAATTCATCATTTAAAACTGTTTCTGTATTTTTGTCTCAATAAATTCATCTGATGATCAAAATTAATTCAAAACAGAAAAATGATTTTTTAATGATTTTTTTCTGTAATTTTTCTTAACTCAGATTTTATTTTATTTTTTACTAATCTACTCGTTAGTCCAGAACAAAGTTCGCTACAGAACCTGGACTCGGCTCCACAGAACATTTTAACTGGTTTCATCCATCGTTACAGCTGGAGCCGATATAAATGAATATCATCAATATCTGATCAATATCTGATCAATATCTGATCAATATCTGATCAATATATGGATATAGAAATTACTTTTTTCTTAAATAAAAAATTTACACATTTCTTCTTTATTTTGACATTATTTTTCCATACATTTAAAATTTTATTTACTTTTAAATTAAATGTAAATGTAAATGTTTTTATTTTTGCTGGTCATAATTTTTTATTATTACATTTTATTCTGAAAAACAGATCGGATCAGTTTTTAAAATTAAATTATATTTTTTGTGACATTCAGGAGCTGAAAAACTGAATTTGTTTTCACAGAAAGATTTTACATTAACTTAATTAAAACTGGTGTAAATTCTGAACATATCAGAGTTTATTGATATTATCCTCCAAAACTTCTACAAGTAAATATTTTATCAAGTTGTTCAAAGAAATCTGAGAATGTTTTCAAAAATTATTTTACTGATAAAAAAGTTTCCATTTAAACTCAGAAAGTGACTTTGAACAGATTTTAACTTCTACAATAAAACAATGAAATATTTTTCCTTACCTGAGTTTGGATCCAGAAACACCGACACAGAACCTGAAGCTGATTTCTGCTCTCGTTCTATTTTCAGTTTTATGTTTCTCTGGGTTTCAGCAGCCAGTAAATGTATAAAATATTAAACGTTAATCAGTTTTTCCAGCAGCTGCATGAACAGAAAACATGCAGCAGCTGCTCTGATCTTCTCTGAACTGTTTGCAGCTGCGACGGTAAAATCAGTTTATTGATGTCAGGAAAATGTTTCTGCAGCTCAACGATGAACTTAAAACTAAAAGTTTAATCATCTGACAGATTCACGTCTCTGCTGATTTTATCAATAAACTTTCTAACTTTTGAAACATTTGATCAGTTCTGAAATGTTTTATATATTTTCTATCTGCATTCTACTTTTCATTTGATGCATTTTCAACAGATTAAGTGATTGATCAATGGCTAAAACAATAAACATCTTTAAAACTAAAACAGCTGAAAGTGAATTTTAAACCCATTTTGACATTTTGACAGTGAAATGAATAAATGTTGGTTCTTACTTGTTACAAACAGTTTGGTTCCAGAACCAAAGAGATATTCATACCACAGTGAAACAGACTGATACAAAAACCCATCAGCTGATTTCTGTTGCTACTACAGTTTAATGTAACTCAGAGTTCCAGCAGTTATTAAATGTATGGAGAATATTTTACAGAAATTAGTCTTTTCTCAGTGATATTATCAGATGCTGCAGGGTTAGAGTTACTGAGAGTTTCTAGACTTTATCATAAACAAAACTGCACAGTAAATTTTTCATTTATTATTGATATGGCCATGATGAAATCCTTACCAACGATAGAAACTAACATGTAAATCCTGAATCAGCAGAAAGTGACTTTAGACACATTTTAACTTCCACAGTAAAACCAGTAAATGTTGGTTCTTACCAGTTACAAACAGTTTGGTTCCAGAACCAAAGATCCATTCATCCCACAGTGAGAAACACTGAAACAAAAACCTGTCGGCTGATTTCTGGTTTCATTATCTCAGTTTTTCTGTTTGCTTTCTGTAACTCTGAGTTTTAGTCGTTGGTAAAAATATAAAGTTTATTTTCTGGTTATTAGATTCATAAAAGTTGCAGAAATGAAAACAAGTTTTAGCTTGTTGGCCTCTCCTCCTAAATCATTGACATTTTCACAACAACACCTGTACTAATGGAAACCAGTAAGTTTTGGTTCTTACCTGTAACATCCAGTTTGGTTCCAGAACCAAAGCGGTACCAGTATCCTCCACACAGAGACACACTGGAATATTTGGACTCGATGTGAAGAGAGTTCAGATTCTAACCTAACATGAACTTTTCTCTGAGAGACGTTTCGTTTTTCTCCTTCCTCCCCATCTGACCTGCTTCTGATCTTCTGCTTTCCTGTCTTTTTGCAGCTTCTCTTTGCTTATCAGTCAGCTGGTCTCTCGATGCAACTGAAGAAGAACCGGCTGGAGCAGAACCCTCTGGCCCTGATGGGGCCCACGCAGCTGGAAACATGATGGGTCCCTGGGGGACCAACTATATCCCTGTCCATGTAGTTGGTCCAGGATGTTGATGATGTGAACAAGATTGGATTTTTGATGACATAATTTCTGCCGCCACCGACCCGTTCCCCACCGACCCGTTCTCTGTTCCCCACCGACCCGTTCCCCACCGACCCGTTCCCCACCGACCCGTTCCCCACCGACCCGTTCTCTGTTCCCCACCGACCCGTTCTCTGTTCCCCACTGACCCGTTCTCTGTTCCCCACCGACCCGTTCCCCACCGACCCGTTCTCTGTTCCCCACCGACCCGTTCTCTGTTCCCCACCGACCCGTTCTCTGTTCCCCACCGACCCGTTCTCTGTTCCCCACCGACCCGTTCCTCCCCCACCGACCCGTTCTCTGTTCCCCACCGACCCGTTCTCTGTTCCCCACCGACCCGTTCCTCCCCCACCGACCCGTTCTCTGTTCCCCACCGACCCGTTCCCCACCGACCCGTTCTCTGTTCCCCACCGACCCGTTCTCTGTTCCCCACCGACTTCTCTGTTCCCACCGACCCGTTCTCTGTTCCCCACCGACCCGTTCCTCCCCACCGACCCGTTCTCTGTTCCCCACCGACCCGTTCCTCCCCCACCGACCCGTTCTCTGTTCCCCACCGACCCGTTCCCCACCGACCCGTTCTCTGTTCCCCACAGACCCGTTCTCTGTTCCCCACCGACCCGTTCTCTGTTCCCCACCGACCCGTTCTCTGTTCCCCACCGACCCGTTCCCCCCACCGACCCGTTCTCTGTTCCCCACCGACCCGGTCTCTGTTCCCCACCGACCCGTTCTCTGTTCCCCACCGACCCGTTCCTCCCCCACCGACCCGTTCTCTGTTCCCCACCGACCCGTTCCCCCCCCACCGACCCGTTCTCTGTTCCCCACCGACCCGTTCCCCCCCCACCGACCCGTTCTCTGTTCCCCACCGACCCGTTCTCTGTTCCCCACCGACCCGTTCTCTGTTCCCCACCGACCCGTTCCCCCCACCCACCCGGTCTCTGTTCCCCACTGACCCGTTCTCCCCACCGACCCGTTCTCTGTTCCCCACCGACCCGTTCCCCCACCGACCCGTTCTATGTTCCCCACCGACCCGTTCCTCCCCCACCGACCCGTTCTCTGTTCCCCACCGACCCGTTCTCCCCCCACCGACCCGTTCTCTGTTCCCCACCGACCCGTTCCCCACCGACCCGTTCTCTGTTCCCCACAGACCCGTTCCCCACCGACCCGTTCTCTGTTCCCCACCGACCCGTTCTCCCCCCACCGACCCGTTCTCTGTTCCCCACCGACCCGTTCCCCACCGACCCGTTCTCTGTTCCCCACTGACCCGTTCCCCACCGACCCGTTCTCTGTTCCCCACCGACCCGTTCTCTGTTCCCCACCGACCCGTTCCTCCCCCACCGACCCGTTCTCTGTTCCCCACCGACCCGTTCCCCACCGACCCGTTCTCTGTTCCCCACCGACCCGTTCTCCCCCCACCGACCCGTTCCCCACCGACCCGTTCTCTGTTCCCCACAGACCCTAACCCCCCACCGACCCATTTCCCACAGACTCCTCTCATCACATTTCTGGATCTTGTTTATGAATTTTCGTACTAAGGTCAGTCGGGTCAAAGTGCAGAATGTGGAACCACAAAACGAGTCAGATCTGTGATTTGACTGTTTGAAATGAATAAATATTGATTTGATTTCATGACTGTTTCAACACTGAGACTAGGTCTGTCACAATAATAAATTTAGCTGAGTGATGTATTGATTTATCGTCTATCGTGACAGACCAGCTGAGACTCAACATCCAGGCTGAAAACCTCCAACAGATGAAGAGACATTCAGAACTTTGGTTTTTCTCTGCTTCTTTACTAACAACACAAAACCCGGGTCTCTGAACCTGGTCATCATTAAGGCTGTAAATATTTCCAAGGTTTTTGTAACTGCTGTGACCCAATCTGACCTTTTTCCTGTTTAGTCTGAAAGCATCATTTCTGCTGACTCAGACTGTGGTGCTGAAACTTTTACTCAGGTTTAGGTTTCAGTCCACTTCTTATCCTCTAACTAAAGTCCATGAGTTGGTTGATAACTTCCATCCTAAACTTTCAGACATTGTTGCTCCTGATAAAGTGGAGATCAAATGAGGAGTGAAGGAAGTCAGTGGATCATAAATTATGTAAAACTGAACTCCATCTATTTTATAAAAGCTGCAAAGAAAGACAGTAAATGATTAAACACTAAACTGAACAAAGGGAAACTCTCTTTCTGGAAATCATGAACGGTTCATAGCAGGTTGTTCATAACTTTTCAAATCATCTCCAGCAGCTTCAGCGTCCAGATCAGACGACACTCTGATGGAAAATGTATCCAATATTGATCTGATATTGACTGATTTAGTAGCTGCCATGTTTTCTGTGAGTAAAGTTGGAACCGTTTGCACCAAGTGGTCAGTTTGTGTAATCGCACTGGACACTAAAGATCCATTACAGAAAGAAATGCAACTTTTGTTTTCAGATTTTCTCTTCTATATTTGATTGAAGACCCAAACAAGGTGGAGATTTGTGTGAATTTACTGAACACTGCAGCTGTTAGACTAATGATCAATACCAACAACAATCCCACCTGGTTTGATTTAGTTCAGTTTTATTAACCTGCTTGTGATCAAAACATCTAAACTACAACTTATTTATGGGGAAATGTTTTAAAATCTGCACATTAATGTAGAACCAAAGCCAAACATAAAAACATTTTGAGTCATAAGTCAGTTTGTTAACCTTGATATTCAGCTCCAGTTTATAATTATTCATTTCTATCTATTTAATCATCCAGTTAGCACAGATTATGACGGGTTGCTAGAGAAATTCAATAATGTTATCAAACATTTGCTTCTTTTGTTCATGCATCTTGAATGTTGAATTGCTTTAACAAAGTTTGAGTACGTTGAAGGATGCAGAAACCGGCGCCATCTTGTTCTGACCAGACGGCTGCTCAGCAGACGGACGTTCTGTTCTACATGTTTACAATAAGATAGTTTATAGAGTAATGGTGCTGATGAGCCTTATTCACTTATGAAACGGTGAATCATGTTGCAGCTGAATATGTTTTGATAGAGCTGAACCGTGAATCATCACTAGGAATGATTGAAATAAAAAGAGAGGATGCAGCAAGACGTATTTTCAGAGCAGCTAGAGATTGTAACTGAAGGACGTTTCTGTCCGTTCTGCTCGTCAGTAAAAACAATCAAACTCTCTCTTGTCTTTCCTTGTGTCTGAATTTGATGTTCCAGGTGCTCAAGCCTGACAGAGCAGTTACCATAACGACACAGATGATACACAGCTCTGCATTATGATGTCACCGTGATTAATCTGTGAAGTTACTCTTACCATCATTAAAGAACATTAAACTGGAGAAAGGCCGTTTCCAATGGCTTCCTGTTTCTAACAGGTCCAGCATACATGATGACCATCGACTGCATGCATATGATATTATTTAATATGAATTATTTAGGATTCAGGAGGAATAATAAAGTTGTCTAATTATAAAATGACAGAAACCATAAATTTATTACGTCTGAAAATAATAATGAATGAAACCAGAAACCTTCAGAGAGTCTCTGTGTGAGATGGAGGTGAAATCAGTGAACCTGGGCTGTGGTTTACTGCTCTCTATGTCACAAACTGACATCTGATCATCTGGAGGTTTTTGTTCAGGCTGAAGGAATCATTTCTCACTGTGGGAACCAGAATAACAGCCGCAGTAATAGGAGGCTGAATGATCCAGTTTAACTTTGTTGATCTGCAGTTTACAGCTGTTCTCATTTCTCTCAGCTGAGAAATCATCTTGTTGAGGATGATTGAAATGTTTTGATGGGCTACCACCACTGGTGATATAGAGAATAGGTTTGTATGTTTCTGATTTTTTCTTCTGGTACCAGACTACAACATTTCCACCACACTGATCCGTTCCTCCACAGCTGAAGGAGACGCTCTGCCCGGTTCTGCTGGTCAGACTTAAACCGTCCTGAACCAGCTGTGTTGCCATGGCAGCCAGCGCTGTAGAGACACAGACAGACAGGTGAAGGTTAGTGTGACAGTGTTTGTTCCAGGTGGGCTTTGTTGGCTCCTGATTGGCTGGAAACACTCACCTGAACCCAGCCAGCACAGAGCAGCAGCTGGGAGGAAAAGCATTGTGTGCAGTGGTGTTTCCTCTGGTGAACCTGGGGAGAAGTGGCGCTCTGATGCAGCTGAGGCCAAACAAGGACGAGCTGTGAGATCAGACCAGGGCCACCTGGTTTCTAGCAGAGGAACCAAAACTCCCATCAGCCCCTGCAGCCCACAGAGAAGAGGAGGCTGCTGATTGGACAATCAGAGGAAGCTGCTGATTGGATAATCAGAGGAAGCTGCTGATTGGACAATCAGAGGAAGATTCTGCTGTTTTCAAAGTCTTAAATAAGCAAAGCAGGTTAAGTTGGAGGTGAATTTATGAACACTGATCCTCTGATGGAAACAACAACCTTAATCAAAAATTTATAAATTATGTATCCTGATTCTGGTCCATCTGGTGACATTATGGGTTATTGGACCAGTATTACTGATCAGAACGTTTCCAATATGTAATCAATGACTAACATCAGTCGGCTCTCTGTCTGTAAAAAACTCAGTAATGAAAAGCAAGTTAAACCAACTAGTTTTCTGTCTCTGGTTACAGTTTCATGTTCACAATGGAAAGGAAGTCAAATATGGACTTTTCAAAGTAAAACATTAAACTTCCTGTTATAATGGGGCAGGTTTGATGATGTCAGCATTTGACCATTTTGTCTTGTTAGAGATCAACAGGTTTCATCCCTCTCACTATCTCTGTAGGAATTATAACAACTTTTATTTTTTGGTAGTCAAAGTCTGACACCAGGCCACGTTTCTTCAATCGGCACAAAAAATGTCAGGATTTTGATAACTTTTGATCCTCCATGTCTTAGGAGAAAATTCACAAATTTTCAAGCCAATCGATCAAAACTTCAAGAACAAACTGACAAAATTGGGTTAATATCACTAATACAATCCAAGATGGCCGACTTCCTGTTTGTCGTTGAGCATGGTGGAAGAAACTTTCTGTAGTTTTTGGGAAGTTCTACAAGTTTTCCAGACTTCATGTCTGTATGATAAAATGAGCTGGTGAGTCACAGGTTTTAGACGTCTCCAGGGGGCGCTGTTGGTTATTTCAGTTGCAACTTTTCTGAAACCACTAAAACACTCAAATTTCATGGAAACCTGGTGAGGTTTTTGTGCAAAGGCAAAATTGTATTAGTTTTTGTCAATAATTACGCCTCAAATGACTCAATTCTTTTGCAAGAAGCAAATAAACACTAAAGACACCAGAAACCTTCACAGTGGATTCTAACAAAATGATGAAACATTAAAAACTAAAACTCAGAGAGTCTCTGTGTGAGATGGAGGTGAAATCAGTGAACCTGGGCTGTGGTTTACTGCTCTCTATGTCACAAACTGACATCTGATCATCTGGAGGTTTTTGTTCAGGCTGAAGGAATCATTTCTCACTGTGGGAACCAGACTTCCAACAGCTGCAGTAATAGGAGGCTGAATGAATAGGTTGAACATTTTCAATCTTCAATGAACAGCCGTTCTGAATTTTCTCAGAGGAGAAATCATCATTTTGAGGATGATTATACTTTTCTATAATTTTACAGCTACTCTTGTAGTAACGGAAAATAATCTTAAATGTTTCATTTTCTCTCTTCTGGTACCAGTATGTCTCATCATCATATCTACACTGATCCGTTCCTCCACAGCTGAAGGAGACGCTCTGCCCGGTTCTCCTGGTCAGACTTAAACCGTCCTGAACCAGCTGTGTTGCCATGGCAGCCAGCGCTGTAGAGACACAGACAGACAGGTGAAGGTTAGTGTGACAGTGTTTGTTCCAGGTGGGCTTTGTTGGCTCCTGATTGGCTGGAAACACTCACCTGAACCCAGCCAGCACAGAGCAGCAGCTGGGAGGAAAAGCATTGTGTGCAGTGGTGTTTCCTCTGGTGAACCTGGGGAGAAGTGGCGCTCTGATGCAGCTGAGGCCAAACAAGGACGAGCTGTGAGATCAGACCAGGGCCACCTGGTTTCTAGCAGAGGAACCAAAACTCCCATCAGCCCCTGCAGCCCACAGAGAAGAGGAGGCTGCTGATTGGACAATCAGAGGAAGCTGCTGATTGGATCATCAGAGGAAGATTCTGCTGTTTTCAACAGTTTAACAGTGAAACCAATCAGCAGGTTGTTCTGGGTTCTTTAACTGCTCACTAAGTGTTTTCTGCTTTATATCCTCATTCACAGTTTATCAGTTTAACTGTTTCCCTCCCAGATGAAGCCACTAATGGAGCCGTGGTTTTTAATCCAAACAGTTTAGGCCCCAATAGGAGAACACAGTGAAATCTCGTTGCTAATTGTCAACAGAATAAGTTGGTAGTGACAACAAAGATGCTACCCGACACTGAGGCATGCTAACATTTTATCTTTATAATAATTAAAAATAGAATATTTTTCATTTATCTGGTATGCAGTGGTATTATAAGAGATTATAATTACAGATGTTTAATAATGATAGGTCATTATCTAAAGTGGGCCGATCTGAGGCAGGAAGTCCGACTCGTCTCCGGGTCAGAACCATCCAACTCTAATCAGAAGCTCAGAACAAGTCAGTGCTTGGAGATGCTACAACTTTCTCCATTTGAATAGAAATAAAAGTGAAGTTATCATTTCTGGACCTACAGAGATATGATCAAGTGTTAGCACACAGTTTGAGTTGTTATAGGTAGAAAGTAGAAACCGCAGTGTGACTGCTGTAAACTGGATGCTTTGGGTGAAAACTGGAAACTTGCACAAATGTAAGAAAAAGTAGAAGCAGCAGAAAAAGTCAAAAGTATGAAAAACGCGTACAGAAAAATGTTGAAGAGAAGTGAAAGCTTTGAGTCAGTCCTAAGATCCCACTGAGTGAGAATTAGAAACTGATTACAAAGCTAAACTATGAGTCACATCAACAAACGAGCCAAACCGCTAACGCTAGCTAAAATACTAATGGCAGCATCTAAGCTAGCACAATAGCATGTTGATCTGCATTAACATAGTATGACTTTTAGCTAAATTTAGCTAAAATCTAAAGCTAGCACTAGCATGTTGACCTACTGTAACATTCTCCATGCATTGTGAAAAACAGCATGTAAAACAGCAGACAAAGCTTTTAAAAACTTAACATAAAAAGGCCAAAAATGAAATAACCTGACCTAAAATGTGTGGTGATTCCGCCACCAGAGGGAGCTGTTCGCAGCGCTGTTGAAGCTGCTCTGTTTAATCACTGAACATTGACCAACTTTACACTGAAGCATTAAAATCTCCAACTCACGATGTGTTGTAATTCTCAATTCTGTCACAAGAGGGCGCTAACACAAGAAATGGGAGGGCCCTACATTAACTCACTTTTATATGTTTTATTTATGACACAGTGACACAGAACCTCACTGACAAATGGGCAACAATAAGCAAGAAACACGTGAAACAGGAGAGCTGCTATGTGGTCATTCTGTTTTCCACCACCAGAGGGAGCTCTGCTGGGAGCTGCTCTGATCAATCAGTGACCAGCTGCTGGACACGATCTGCTCCAGAACCCAGAACCTCCATGATGGGAAACGCAGCTCTGGAACGACAGCGAACATCTCAGGAACCGTAAAGGCTTCGGACGTTATTCACACGTTTTCATCAGAACGAATACAGGAACGCTTCTGTCCTACTCACTTTTCACAAAATATAATATTAAATGCAAAACATTTTGTCAAAATTCATGTTTTGACAACAAAAGAAAAGTGAATTCCATGTTTAGTTGGTTCCCAACTGTTTCCTATGTGTCAGGAAATATAAAATGTATTGATTGATTCCTGCAACATAGACATCAGGAAGGATCAGGAACAATCCTGCCTCGTTTCCTTTTTCTGTCTTTGACCTGTGATGATGTAAAAATATGCCTGATTTGCAACTCTGAGACAAGATTTATGACAAAACTGTACAAGGTCTGAAAGTAAAGAGTAAAATGTGAGCATCAGGAAATTCTGAACTGAAATCATGTCAAAGTTTGTGTCTCTACGTCGCATCGTTTAGGAGATACGACGTTATGAAAAGCTGCTTTTGGTGGTTTTCCTTCTATTCCTATAACCAGTTCTGTGACGATTCGATGCTTTGAGGTGAATTCACAGAAAGTCCCACATCAGTGAGCGTTACCCCTGGAAGTGTCTTAATGTTGAAAGGTGCTGCATCAATAACGTTGCTTTGAGTTGACTTGTCATAATCTCTGTTAGACATCTGATCATCTGGAGGTTTTTGTTCAGGCTGAAGGAATCATTTCTCACTGTGGGAACCAGAATAACAGCCGCAGTAATAGGTGGCTGAATGAGTGAGTTTCACTGTTTTTATCTTCAACAAACAGCCATTCTTAATATTTTCAGCTGAGAAATCATCTTGCTGAGAATGACTGAAAGGCTTTTCTGTTCTCCCACCACTGGTGATGTACAGAATAGCTCTGAATGTTTCTCTATCTCTCTTCTGGTACCAGAATACAGGATAACCACCATTACACTGTCCAGTCTGACAGCTGAAGGAAACGCTATGATCAACTCTTCCAGTTCGACTTAAACCGTCCTGAACCAGCTGTGTTGCCATGGCAGCCAGCGCTGTAGAGACACAGACAGACAGGTGAAGGTTAGTGTGACAGTGTTTGTTCCAGGTGGGCTTTGTTGGCTCCTGATTGGCTGGAAACACTCACCTGAACCCAGCCAGCACAGAGCAGCAGCTGGGAGGAAAAGCATTGTGTGCAGTGGTGTTTCCTCTGGTGAACCTGGGGAGAAGTGGCGCTCTGATGCAGCTGAGGCCAAACAAGGACGAGCTGTGAGATCAGACCAGGGCCACCTGGTTTCTAGCAGAGGAACCAAAACTCCCATCAGCCCCTGCAGCCCACAGAGAAGAGGAGGCTGCTGATTGGACAATCAGAGGAAGCTGCTGATTGGACAATCAGAGGAAGCTGCTGATTGGATCATCAGAGGAAGATTCTGATTGGACAATCAGAGGAAGATTCTGCTGTTTTCAAAGTCTTAAATAAGCAAAGCAGGTTAAGTTGGAGGTGAATTTATGAACACTGAGCCTCTGATGGAAACAACAACCTTAATCAAAAATTTATAAATGATGTATCCTGATTCCTGCAACAGACTGGCGACCTGTCCAGAGTGACCCCGTGACCCCGCCTCTCACCCCGAATGTAGCTGGAGAGGAACCAGCAACCCTCCTGACTCCACTAGGGACAAAGGGTGAACAGAAAATGGATGGATGGGTGTCCTGATTCTGGTCCATCTGGTGACATTATGGGTTATTGGACCAGTATTACTGATCAAAACGTTTCCAATATGTAATCAATGACTAACATCAGTCGGCTCAGACTCTCTGTCTGTAGAAAACTCAGTAATGAAAAGCAAGTTAAACCAACTAGTTTTCTGTCTCTGGTTACAGTTTCATGTTCACAATGGACAGGAAGTCAAATATGGACTTTTCAAAGTAAAACATTAAACTTCTGAAGTATTTTTACTTATTTGAGTAAAACTTCTGGATTTTCCACCCACTGAATGAAAAATTCTCCAGACACAGAAACTCACCTGCAGTTTTGTTGAAGTTTCATAAGTTTTATTTTATTGAAACAAACTGATATGAAGATTTTGTCTTTTGCTTGATTTTGCTTCTTAGATGAAATTATTTTAACTTTGTTTCTGAAAATATAAAATTTCCATTTAACTTTACATTTTGGTCCGTCTGATGTATTTTTTAAATATTAAATGATTGATGATTTTATCAGTTACTCAGTATTTGACTAAACTTTTTACTGAGTACTTTTCTACTCTTGAGTATTTTATTTACTACAACTTGAAGTACTTCCACTCTTACTCGAGTATAATTTACTCGATCCGCCTGTTCTTGACGTTTTTACTGTTTCTGCTCTTAAACCATCTCTGACCGCAGGATTTATCCACAGATTCTGTTTTTAACGCACAAATAAAGATCCCCACTTACGCTTCGTTGCCATGGTGATGATGGTCTCAGTGCTCCTCGTCCTCCTCCGGTCCAGCAGCTGCGTCAGAGGCGGCGCCTCGGGGATGAGCCGGCGGATCATGACCCGGCTGATGTTGGGCGCTGCTGATCCAAACTCTCCGCCAGCAGCTCTGAGGTCCGGTTCCTCTCCACGGCGCGGCCCGCAGACAGGAAGGAGAGAGTGACTCTGGACTGTGGCTGGACTCACGACTTTATGATTGGCTGCCAACGGACTTCTCGCCCCTTTTTCTTTCCCCTCTTTTGTGGAGGTGATTTTTAAAATATTCAGTGATGGGATTTTAAAATATAGATTAGATTCATTTGCAGAAGTGGAAACGTTTTCCACCTGGCAGCAGGGAAACTCTGGATGTTTCTCCAAAGATGTCTGAAAACTTCAGTTCTCCTCTTAAAAGTTACATTTCCTGATTGAAGGATTTTAGAAGTACAGCATCGTAAAAATACTCCTGAAAAAGTTTTTTTCCCAAAACAATTTACTCACAGAACTACTTTACTACAATACAAATGATCTTAATAATTACTGGAAACACAGCAAGCATCTAGAACATAAAAGTTTTCTAAAAAAAATAAAGAAAATTGACATTTTTCTTTTATGCATAAATTTATTTAACATTTGACACCCTGAACTAAAGTCTGACTACATTTATAAATTAAATCATAAACATAAACGGAGCAGCTAAACCCACTTACATTTTTATGTCAATCCAAAAAGTGAACCAAGATATTAAATATTGATTTTATCTCATTTTATGTAGTTTCAAACAATCTGCCAGCATTTAATTGTCTTAAGTTCAAACTTCTTCATTCATTTTTAGTGGAACGTTTTGCTTTGTGAATGTGGGTTTTTGAAGAATAAAAACTATTTCATATCAGATTCTGCCCAGATGATCAGTCTACTGGTGAGGCAGGATATAAAAGTAATATTTCATCATTGTAGTGGCGATTGTTTGTCAAACCAAACATCCAATAAAAAGTTCCTTCAAACCACTTCAAGGCACTGGGGTCCAGTTTCTTAACGCAGGCAAAAGAAGTTTAATGTCCAAACTTGTTGATTATTCAGGATGATTTATTTTTCTTTTCAGCAACAATTACAAACGTCAAACTTTCCTTTGTTCTCATGCTGCCTCTCTTGCTCTGGTAAAAACCATAAAGCCCCCAAACCCAAATGCCTGCTGGTCCTTTCCCAGGCCCCTGTACTTATAGAAAGTGGACTGACCCACATGACGTCCTGTCTGACTCAAAGAATAAATAAGAAAAATAAGAAAACAAAAGTTAAATAGAATCAACAATTATTAACCTGCAAATAAATGCTGTAAATAATACAAAAAATATATGTTTAAGAATTAACTAACAAAATTCAAATGAATAAAGAAATAAAGAATAAATAGCTCCAACAATCAATAAATACTTTAATTTATTAGAATAAATCAGCAGCAAAAATTTTTCAGTCACATTTCAGAGATTTCAGCTCTCTGGTGCCACCTGCTGGTTCAACCAGACACTGCAGCTTAACTCAAACAGCTCAGCAGGACTCCCTTTATACATCTTTTATTTCTATTTAATTGTCTTAAACTTTCAAAATGTCTTCTTTGTTTTGAAAGGTTGGTATCTTGAGTCTATTTTTGTGATCTACTCAGAGGAACTACCCATTGCATCCTGGGAAGTGTAGTAGAAATGCATAAATCAGAGTCGATAAAAACATCAAAACAGTTGAGTAAAATATATCTGGCACACAGAAATCTGTCCTGATAATTATATATCTATGTTTACACTATATCTGCACAGTGAGAACATCAACAAAATATTAAATCTATTCTGGCTACAAACATTTTTCTCAGAGATTCATTCAAACATGACAGGAGGTTCAGTAATCGAAAACGTTTCTTTTTTCTCTGAAGAGTTTTTGCGGCACAAGAGGCTCTTATTTTTATGACAGAAGGCAGACAGGAAGGAGGAGAGGGGAAGACATAAAAAGGTCGTCGGGACCGGGAGTCGAACCAGCAACGTCCACGTCGAGGACTGAGGCCTCCAAACATGGAGGATGCAAAACAAGACCAGACAAAAACCAAGACCAGACAAAAATAAAACCAGACGCAAAAACCAAGACAACATACAAGACTGGCAGCAAAAGAAGAGCAGAGATAAGACAAAACCAGAGCAGAAGCAAAACAAAATTTACAAAAATATGATCAAGACTTGAAGAAAAACAGGAACTGGACCAGGCTGGAAGGAAAACCAGACAAAACTGTAAACAAGATCAAACCTCCTCCTTCATGTAGCCTACAGCGTTTTTCAAGCATGGAATAAATCCAAGATCTTGTTGCTGTGAAAAAACATCAGGCCACCAATCTTTATGTGGTCAACTGTGTTTTTCAAAACTGCCTCATATTGAGGATTCTGGTGACAGTGAACATGAGAACTTCCTTATATATATGTATATTTGATCATATTAATGTTAGGGATTACTGACAATAGTCATCAGTAATAATTTATCATGGCAGATATGGTTCATTACTATCATGTGATCAGAAGTTCTTAGTTCAGAGTTGTGAGTTTGATTCCCTGTTGGAGATTTTCTGTCTGATTCTAAATTGTCCAAAGTGACTGAGAGTCTGTATTGTTGCAGCTGCAGCTGAACATCTGGAGGCCCTGAGAGATTTTCCTTTAAATACAAACAGAAAAGTTATTATTTTATTATCCAACCCTCTTTACTATTAACTAAACTGTGGAGAGAAGAGAAAGTTATTTTGTGCCAAAACATTTTGTATGTAGCACATCAGTGTGAGTCTGTGGGGGTCAAAGGTCAGCCAGAGCCTGAATCCTATTGGTCAGTTTATTTTTTCTGTGAGCTAAAAATGATGAGTGGAGTTTGAATCTCTCGTTGTTCTAAGATCCTGTCTGAGTTTTTTACAGTGTGCAGCAGTTCCAGCAGATGTCTAAAAAAAATGTCCGACAGATTAGAAGGTAAAACTATCAGTGACCTGCAGGAGAACAACCAGATCTCCATCATGTGAGCATCGAACAAAACCAGCACAAAACTAAACCACTGAAGCAGAACACACTTTATTTTATTTTATTTTAACACAAACGATGTTAAATAATAAAGACATGGAAGTGAAGCCTATAAACCCAGTAGATCCACGTCCAGAGGAGGATGTAGATTCCAGGTCCAGGTGGTGTCAGAGTCCAGAGGAGCAGAAGGTGAAGCAACAATGTTTGATTCATTGGGGAACGTTTCCACTAGATTAAATGGTTAAATCCAGTTTTAGCTCGATGCTCAGGAAGAGCAGCAGAGGTCAGTTAACTGGTGACCCATCAGCTCTCCAGGTCAGGAAACATCAAAGAAGCTCATAAACCGGCGACCCAACAGAACCGACCCGGTAAAAAGCTCCACCGGGATCCAAACCGTTGTTAGAACTACGAGAGGTTCAAACTCTGATCATTCAGTTTTAGCTTACAGAAAAAACACCAAGCCGACAAATAAACAAAAGCAAACTGACCAATAAGATTTAAGCTCTGGGGTGACCTTTGACCCCCCACAGACTCAGATGTGCAAGATGTTTTGACACATAAGATCTTTATTTCCTCCACAATTTTGTTAATTGTAAAGAGGGTTCGATAATAAACATTTCAGAAATTATTCTTTTCTTTTTTTACTTGAAGGAAAATCTTAAGGTAGGCAAAGAGGGAGCAGCCTGCAGGCGCCGCCGCCCTCCGATAAAATCCTGCAGGCGCCGCCGCCCTCCGATAAAATCCTGCAGGCGCTGCCGCCCTCTGATAAAATCCTGCAGACGCCGCCGCCCTCCGATAAAATCCTGCAGGCGTCTGACCGGTTCTGAACTTTAACCATAGAAAAGAGTTTTATGCATAAAGCAATTTATTTTAAACATTTTTTGTAATTTACTTTAAAAAAATCTAAATATAAACAAATGTTATTAATTCAATGTAAAAACATTAAATTAAATCATTTCTTTGGCAGTGCTCCCTAATGACTATGGCTATTTTTAGAACTTGCTCCACAGGCGACTGACCAGGTCCCCTCAGGCGACCGGGGCCCTCGGGCCCCATGTTGGTGACCCCTGGTCAACACTCCCATCTTTCAGGAAGTCTTAATTTTTGTGCCCTGCTATCAGCCAGCTACCATCCTCTTATATCAGCAGTGAAAAATTATAAATATACACTACATGATGCAGGCACGTGCAGAGGGGGGGCAAAGGGGGCTGGAGCCCCTGCCCTTTTTATCTGTGATGCCCCTAGTGCAATTTAAGAATTTTTTTAAAATTATTTTTAATCTGTATGTCAGAAGGTCTGTTTGTGCCCCTCAGCAATAATATTTAGTTAAATTTAAGTTAGCAAAATAAACTAGTCTGGCTGCCCTCAGTCTAATAATGACTCTCAGAGCCTCCACGTTGTTCAGACTCCGGGTCCATGGTGAGGAGGAGGAGGATCTGTGTCCTCTAACTATCAAATTATGGGAAAGAATATTTTTTATACATTGGTTTGTGAATAAAAACGTAGGTCTGATGTTGACGTTAAAAAAAACTGTATATTTTTATAATCGTCTTTACAATAACGGGACAAAATCCGCCTCGTCCCTAAACACAGAAATGCTTCAGCTGCAGAAAAAACTTCTGACTTTAAATTCATGATTCTGCTAAAAGCCCGGTTCGGTTCACTACAGGCAGCTTGAGTCGGTCCACCGCAAGTCGCAACGCAGCTCAAAGCCCCGGTACCACCTGGTACCCACCCGGTACCACCCGGTACCCACCCGGTACCCACCCGGTACCACCCGGTACCCACCCGGTACCACCTGCTGACTGTTTGCTCTGCTTCTCCTTAACGTTTCTACCAGGCGGTTTAAAGCCGCTGCTGTCGGGATCTGGGCTGGAGGTTCTCGGCTGTAGAAGTTATTGCAGAACCTCAAATGTTAAAGGAAGATTCGGCCCGGAGCATTTGGGCCGAATCTCTTCAAAGTGACTCTGATGGAGAGTCTGAGGGAGTAATGAGGAGGAGTGGCCACCAGGGGGCGCAGTGCAGCAGCAGAAACAATACAAAGCACTGAGTAATGACAATAATCTTCATCATCATCATCATCATCATCATCATGCCTGCTGCTCTATCTGCGCTCCTCACTCACAGAATGTATTGGCTGCATTTACTGACACACTTAAACAATTTGTTAGATTATATTAGTCTGATTTTAGTGCAACAGTTTATTTAAAGTTTCATTTTGCTGGTTTATTCTGTTGAAACTGTTTCCGTTGCAACATTAGAGCAAATAAAGGGTTTAATTTTATTGTATTAAATAGTTTTCCGGTAAGTTTAGAGAAAAAGTACCGTTAGATGAACGCAGTTTGTGATTTTCCCCAGCGGAGGGCAGCAGAGCAGATTTACATAAAAACTATTTTTATGTTTTATGTTATAATTCTGTATATGTGATATAAAACTGTTTCTGATTATAGTTTTTTCTATTTTTTGCCAATAAATTTGGGTTTTGAGTCATTTTCTAAAAATGTATCAGTTATGAGGTTTTCATAACTTGTTAATATTTAGACAGAATCCAGACTTCATGTTTTAGTTTAGATCATATTTAAAATATTTTTATATCATTTTATTGTTTCACTTTCCATTACATTTTTTTCAATGTTTTATTTATGTTTAAAATAAAAAATGATTCATTTTATGACTGGCTGAATCAAAGCAAATTAAATTTAAATCATTTTTACATTTTACATTTGTTTTTGAATATTTATTTTGAAAACCTAAAATTATTGGGTGAGGTTTAAATATTTTATGGTTTTAGGACTTTTAACAATTTGTGATCATTTATTATTTAAAATATTTTTTAATTTCTTACAATAAAAACATTTGTTTGATGTTTTTATGGGTCTTTTATGTTCATAAGATCTATAAAACTTCTCGTTCATCTATTTGTAAATCATTTTTCAGGTTGTTCTCAGTAATAAATCGATTATTTATTTTCCTTGTTTTCCTTCTTTGTTTTTATGACATCATCACTGGATCATCTCGGGTTTCCCGGAACTTTCTCCCCTTGCATCATTTACAGTCAGTCTGGACCACCCGAACCGTTACACCGCACATCCGCAGAATAAACTAGTTCCCTCTTTAAACCGGTCCTCCGACCCGGTTAGACCCGGTACCGGTACCGGAGCCCCGCTGCTCTGTCGGAACCAGCGGTGCTGATGCTTCGCGGCGGGTCAGAGAGCAGAAAGAGGCGCTTTTTAGATTGTTACGTAGAAGATGAGTGGCGGGAACGTCGTGACGTCAGCGGAAAGAAAAGAAGTCGGAGGGTATAAATGCGTGACGTTCGGCTGGATGCGGTGATTCAGACTGAGAGCTGATCGGAGGAGAACATCAGCTCAGAAAAACAACAACAACAACAACAACAACGACAATAATCCGGTTGTTGATCCGGATCCATCTCTCTGGTTCTCAGCAAACTTTCATCTGAAGATTTTAACTTTTTCTTCAGAAACTTTGAAGATTTCTGTTCAGAGGTGAGTTCATCAGCTCGATTAAATATTCATAAATCTTATATTTAATCCGTGATGTTTCTGTTTGACTCTAAATAAACTGAAACATGTGGATAAAAACATCTAAGATGTTTGATTAAAGTCACTTTTTATGTCCAGATTTATAACAGAACAGAGTTTTATCGTCTTTATGTTAATTAATGTTTGAGTTTTTAAATTAAACCAGAGTCTGATCAGCTGCCGAACTTCTTCTTCTTCTATGGTTTTATGTAAATATGATGATTCAAACTGCATTAATATGTGTAATTAGCCGAGACAACAGAACCCAACCAGAACCAGCAGATTATCTCAGAAATATGTAAACATGTTCGGTTGACTTTTATTAAAATAAATTCACTTTCTCATATTTCCTAGAGAAAAAAGAATAAAAAAAATTATTTTAGATTTGTTCAAATAAATGCAAAATAAGCAGATATGATTGTTAACTTTTTGGATTTATCCTGATAATTTGGGTCTTAAAGGAGATTTTTAACAAAATAAAGTTCTTTTTTATCTGGATCTGATTGGCTGCGCCTGCTTAACTGATTATTCCTATGCTTTTGCAGTCAGTGAACGCATCATTTAAGGTTCTGATGGTAGAAACAGATTCAGCAGTTTGGACCCGACAGGATCCTTTTATTTCTTGTTGAAGTCACGTTTAACTCTGTTTCCTGTGCAGGCGGCCATGATGGCGGTCATGTTGGCCACGCCCCCAGCGCCCAACGACTTCGACTCCATGCAGCCGTGTTTCTTCCTGGGCGGAGACGATGACGACGTCTTCCCCAGCCAGCTGCTCCCCGGTCCCGGCGAGGACATCTGGAAGAAGTTTGAGCTCCTGCCGACGCCGCCCACGTCCCCCAGCCGGACCCCGACCCGTTCGGACCCACCGCTGTCCGCCGCCGACCACCTGGAGGCGCTGTCGGACCTGCTGGACGAGGAGCTCCGCCCCAGCGCCGCGCTGCAGTCCTTCATCATCCAGGACTGCATGTGGAGCAGCAGCTTCGCCGCAGCCGCCAAGCTGGAGCGGGCCGTGTCCGAGCGGCTGGCGTGCCTCCGGGCCCGGCAGAACCCGACCGACACCAGCGGGCTGGCGGCTGGTTCTGATGCACAGGACGAGACCGGGTACCTGCAGGAGCTGCAGGGTGGGGCAGCCGCGTGCATCAACCCTTCTGAGGTCCTGCCCTTCACGCTGACGGGCCAGAACCAGAACCAGAACCAGAACCAGAACCAGAACCAGAACCAGAACCAGGACCAGAACCAGGACCAGAACCAGGACCATGACAATGGAGTGGCAGTGGAGGTCGGGTCAGAGTTGAGTCTGGAGACGCCGCCGCTCAGCAGCAGCGAATCAGGTGAGAATCTGGAGACGTTTGGTTCTGATACAGTGGCGACCCCACAGGGGGCTCCGGGGGGGCCGTGACCCCCACAGGGGGCTCCGGGGGGCCTGTGACCCCACAGGGGGCTCCGGGGGGCCTGTGACCCCACAGGGGGCAGCGGTCGGGCTTGTTACCCCACAGAGTCACTTTGTTCCTTCAAGACATGAATGTAAACCCAATAAACAATACATTTATCAACTTAAAAATAAAATTTCAAAGTAAAATTTCAAATATCTTAATTATCTAAATTTTTCACATAAATATTTAGATAAATTTGGGCCCCATCTGGTCACCCCATGAACATTTTTTGGAGTTTTTCCTTCTGGTCTGATGAAGTTCTGCTCGTCTCTTCGCTTCATCCATGTTGGTTCTGTCTCCACAGAGGAGGAAGAGGAGGATGGTGAGGAAGAAGAGATTGACGTGGTGACGGTGGACAGACGGAGGACGTCCCGTCGGTCCCCTCTGGTCCTCAAACGCTCCCTCATCAACATCCAGCAGCACAACTACGCCGCCCCGCAGCCTGCTGGGAAACGGCCCAGGACAACAGAGAGCGCCGCCATGTCGCCGTTGGCGACGGCGAGGCAGAGGTGCGGCGGTCGGCGCTGCTGGAGCCCGCGGTCGGACAGCGAGGACGAGGACAGACGCAGGACTCACAACGTGCTGGAGCGTCAGCGGCGCAGCGAGCTGCGGCTCAGCCTGCTGGCGCTGAGGGAGCAGATCCCGGCGCTGGCCGCCAACCACAAGGCGGCCAAGGTGGCCATCCTGCAGGGGGCGACGGCGTTCATCCGGGAGGCGCGGGCGGACGAGCGCAGGCTGATGAAGAAGAAGGACGAGCTGACGAAGAGGAGCAGGGAGCTGCAGCGCCGCCTGGAGCGGCTCCAGACGCTACATTAGCCGCTGAACGGCTGTTAGCTAGTTTCCATGTTGGAAACGGAGGCGGAGTCAAAATGACTGCAGGACAGAACCGGGTTCTATCAGAACCGCCGGGTCAGAACTTTTATTTATTTACTCTAATTTAACCTAGCTGTGTTTAATTTGTCCTCCTGTTGTGAAATGATTTTATTTTTATATTTTATAGAAATCAAAGATGTCAAAATAAAAGCCCTGCTTTCTCTGGACCAAAGGTTCTGTTTTGCTTCGACCCGTTTCCTCTGAACCGGGTCGGATTTCTGATGTCATTCCTGAGGGATGAACTCAGGAGTGAATCCGATCCGCTGAGCCGTTTCCTGGAATTTATTCCTCCGTATGTTCCGGGTCGCTCCGCGGTCCAATCAGACGTGTCCTCTGAGGTCCAGTTGGCCCGGTTCCTGTCATTGTGTCATCCAGGACCGTCTGACCTGGAAGCAGCGGCCCGGTCGGTTCTGGTTCTGTTCCCAATGAAGTCGGAGGAAAAACTGGGTGAAAGTTCAGCTCCGGTCCGATTAAAGTCCGGATCCGGGACCCAGAACCTGGCCGGTTCTGGGTTCCTGGTCCGAATCTCAGAGATGAAGTCCAGGACTGAAACAGTTTCCTTCATTCAGGGAGAAATTAACCATTTAACTGCTTTACTGACAGACCCCAGCAATTCCCCTTCAAAATAAAAGCATCAGCTTTATTTATCTCACCAGAACCCATCAGAACCAAAACGGCCCGGTTAGTATTGGGCTGCATTTGCTGCTAAATCTGGACTCTGGCAGAACCGCAGCTTCTTCCTCCCTCCTGCCAAAAACAGTAAAACAGGAAGTGGTGGCAGGCGGGTCACACACACTGAGTCAGAACCTGAGTCAGAACCTGGGCCAGAACCTGGGCCAGAACCTGAGTCAGAACCTGGGCCAGAACCTGGGCCAGAACCTCGGTCCGGTCCGCTGACTCACAGTCCGGGTCTCCAGCTGGTTCTGCTGGTCCGGATCCGTCAGCCGTGAGTCACGACTTTCCTCTTCCTGTTGGCTCTTGATCCAGGTTCTGCTGATCCAGATCCAAACCTTCAGAACCAGAACCAGAACCAGAACCAGCTTCTTTATGGAGCCATAAAACAGTTTATTGAAATATGTTCAGTCTGTTGGTTAAAATCAGTTTTATTACAGTTTCTTCTTCGTAATTCTATTTAATTACAAAAGATTAAATTTAGATAAATTATCTTGGTTTTTAAAATCATCAGGTTTCGTTTGAACGTTTATTAAATTGATAAAAATCATTCCAGGTATTTTCCTGTAAACATGAACAGTTGTGGGTTTTATGTGGATCCGATCATCCATCCATCTCCGCTCGTTTTGGGCTCCTGGTGAACTTTGACCTGAACCTCAGCAGCTTGTGATGTCATTGACATCCTGACTCCGTCAGCCTGGACGCTGCCAGACCTCCTGCTGGTTCTCACTTCCTGTTTGGTTCTCCTGAGCGCCGCAGCGTTCCTGATGGATAATCATTGATCCTCCAGTCATGCAGGAAATCATCCGGCGGTTCAGCAGCTTCTCACTGTTACTTTAACTACACCAAACTCTGAAGAACTGCTTCAGTCTGTTTGTTACGTCTCATATTTCAAACTGACAGAACATCCTTCTTCTTCTTCTCTGGGCTTTTCCCTTCAGCCAATCATCTGTCTTCATTTAGTCCCGTCTCAGTATTATAAAGTTTGGATCATTCTTTCTCTCATGATTCGTTTTCTGAACAGATCCAGTCTGACCCGTTTCTCCTCCACATCTAAAGAACATCTAGTTGACTTTTAAAATCTTTCTGGGCTTCAGATTTTGTGTTTTAAAGGTTAAATATTTTTAATTCAATAATATTATAGACAGAAAATACTTTTTAACAGCATGTAATCCCAGTGTAATGAACGGAAACTGTTGCCTTCTGCTCATGTAGCATCAGCCTGAAGACGAACGAGCGAAAATTAATTTCATCTTTTCATGGAGATGTTTTTAGTGATGCGTTCAGGTGCTGCTGCTTAATATCCTGGTGTTTTATTTTTTCAGTGTGTTAATATTACCTGTTGTAAAATATCCTATAAAGAGATTTGATCTGATTTGTAGCTGTATGTTACATTATATGCTGATGACATTCAGTTATTTCTATAGATATACATATGCTCATAGTTATATGTAATAGATAGATATATGGATGTAGACATTATGCATCATCACATTTTGCATTAATTCTTCCACAGAATTAAAGGTCAGAGGTCATTCAGTCTGTTTTCAGTTTCTCTCATCTCCTTGACAACAGTAATGTTTTCTTCTCCGGTCTGTTAAGCATTCACTGTTGCTCCCAGCTGAACAGTTAACCAGGTCTGAAATACACACACACACACACACACACACACACACACACACACACACACACACACACACACACACACACACACACACACACACACACACGCAGACACACACACACAACTCAGAGGAAATTCTTCTAAACTGTCAGTTTTTATCTTCACAGCCTGAAATGTCCCATAAATTGATCTCTGATCTGCTGGAAGCGTTTGGATGAATTCGACCAATCAGATCCTCAGCAGCCTGTCAGGTGACAATATTACCTGTTGAGACCAAACTCACCTTTTCCTCCTGCTCCCTAAACCTCTGGTGACCTTTTGACCCCTGAAGGCAGAGGTGGGTCTTCGATGCAGCAGCAGGCTGGCAGGTCACCGCCGACCAAACCTGTTCACATGTGACCGGTTTATTAGGTCTCTGTTTAGATACCAGTGAGAAACATGATGATGATGATGATGATGAGGAGGAGGAACTTCTCTTCATCATCTTCATCATCATCAACCTTCTTTCTGCAGAAACTCCAGATGTTCAACACATCCAGGTTTATTCAAAGTTTCTGTTCCTGGAGAACTCGGTTCTTTTGACCCGACCCGGTTTATTCTGCTGCCCAGAACCAGGTCAGCATCTTAATCCTGGATCAAATCAGAACCACATTAAACGCTGCAGGTGTTGTATTATCTGGTTCTATAAATAACTCAGCAGCTGGTTCCGGTCCAAACACCCGGATCAACCTTCTGGTTTTTCAAGTGTTTTTGGTTTGAAGGTGGAGCTGCGGGCCTGAACCCCCGTGACGGGCGCAGCTCCTCTGGGACTCCATGATGCCCCCCGCCTCCGCCTGCAGGGTTTTCCTGCGTCGGTTGGTCGCCTCCCCACGCTGCGCGGAAACCGAAAGCATTTCAGTCAGCAGACCACCGTCTGTTTCCACTGCGCTGCTTCACACATGCAGCTTCACTCTGATCGAACGGCGGCTCGTTTCTGAACCACAGAAGAAAAACTGAAACTTCAACCAAACATTTTGGTCAAAAAATCACAAGTTCATGTTGCTAAAACCATTTACTTCAGGATTGAAGTGGAAATGCTTTAAATTTCACATTAAAATCATTCAGTTGTGGCTGATGTAAATCTGATCTGCGATGTTTTGGTCGGAGTTCCTGGCTGTCGCAGATCCACAGTATCCTGTTGGATAAATGCAAATAAGGCACATCAAGCCCCGCCCACTTCGCACGGCGCAGCGCTCCACTCCACCATTTCTGAAGTTTATTAGCAGATTATCGGCTCACTGGATGCATTTGGGTTTTTTGTTCTCTAACACAAAAACAATAAAAGCAAAGCCAAACTGTTCATGTGAAAACTATACTATTCAATACCTGCAGTACAGTTCTGTCCTCTAGGAGCTAACAGCTAGCACACAGCTAACGTTAGCAGAAAGCCCAATGCTACTGCTAGCAAAACAACAGCCAGGACGTCACATCAACACGATAAATTCATGATTTCATGTCTGAAATAGTCAGAATGAACAGACTGTTGATCAGGACCAACGTTTCAGTGGAGAACATCCTGGAAGAGCCGGTCAGGTCTGAGTTTCTGGGGAACGTTTGTTTGTCTGATGCACTTCAAGGACGTGTGTTTCAGAAAGTCGGTGTGGAGGGAAGGAGCAGTCAGTCGTTACGCCCAACAACCCAACAGTTCAACTGATCCACTCGTAGTTTTGGCTTCTTTGAATTTGGACTTCAACATTTCTGGATGGATTTGTGAAATTGCTTAAAAGGAAATCCATGACTTGTCAGCAGTTCTGCAGCAAACACTGTGATGTAATTATTCAAAAAAAACCTAAAGAAGAAAACTGAATGGATTGAAAACATAACCTATCAGAATATTTTACAGCAATTTTACATTTTTTATTGCGACTTTATAGCAAGTCACAGTAAAAACAAAACATTAATACTTAACTAGAGGAAACTAAATTCCACTGCTTCAACCAATGGAAGCCAAAAAACTCAAAACTTGTCCATCAAAAACATTCAAAGTTCTGGTTGGACTAAGAGGTTCATTACAAGAACTCACCATGAACTAGAAATTATTTACTTGTACAACAAAACTAAATGTGTGTCAGATTTTCACTCATTTTCCCTTTAATTTTATGATTTTCCTGATTAAATGAAGTTTATTTATAAATATAATAACCTTTCTGCCTGAAGACACTAAAAAAACTGCAAAACAGCCGAAACACTGAGACAGAGCTGCTTTTGAAACATAATAAATGGAACATTGATCAGCATATTTAATGATTATTGATGATTGTGATGATGCCTCTCATCAGGATGATTGTTTCTGGTTTCCCTGAGACTTTATTATGTTTATGACTTTTATTTTTGTGTTTTTATGAACACTTTGAGCTGCGTTGTTGATGAAATGTGTTATAAACCTGATTGACTGAAGCAGAAATATCAGCCCAGAGAGAAGGAGATGGAGAACAACGACCCCAGACTGGGATTTGAACCTGCAGCCTCTCTCTGCCAGGCAGACACAGCTCCGTAAAGTAAAATAAACTTTTAAATTTAAGAAAAAAAGGATTTTCTGTGATTATTGTTTTATCTGCAACAAATAAAATTCAGGAAGAAAGAAAACAACAATGACAAAAATCTTCCAAAACAATCAAAGACGAGTCACTGAAGGAAACATGACAGACTTTACACATTTTAGGGGGAATTTCCCTTTAAACGCATCAGTTGTTGTGTGAACTGAAGGCAGAAACATTAAATAATTTTAGGCTGAGTGAGTCAGAGCGCAGCGTGAGTCACGGTGTGTCCCGCTGCAGAGCGGAGGCAGAGTGAGGCTGCGGGATCACAGCGTCTGCTGCTGCTCAGCTGGAGTGTGACTGAAAGCCGCAGCCTGAGGTGACTTTCCATCCAGATGTTTTACGCCACTTTCTGTCAGCAGGTAGAAAAATACAGAGTGGAAACTCCAGAAACCCAAGAAAAGGTTTTACAGAAGGAGAAATGAGAGAAACTGGTTCAGCATCTGGAGGTTTTAGAGGAATATGTCAGAAAAACTGTCGACATGTAATATTAATATCGAAGTTCTGGCACCAACTTTTACTGATGTTATTCATATTAACTGTTTTTTTATAGTTCCAGCAGATTAAGGTTTTTAAATAAATTTACCTTAATCTGCATTAATGCACACGGTGGAAACTGTTTCAGCTCTTCCACTCTGGGGACTTCAGCCAATCAGCACTGAGGAACATAAATGCTGGTCCTGGATTGGCTGCTTCTAAAACACCAACCAATAGAGCGTCAGCTAGCATGCTAACATGTATCTGAGCTTCCTAAGTTGTTTTAGTAGCAAATTTTCTGAGGATAATTTAGAGAAGGAGAAAATCTGAGAGCAGAATGGAGTTTGGTCTGGTTCAACACTGTGAAGAAACAAACACCATGCAGCCAGCATGCTGAGGTCAGTCCTCAGTCCAGGTGGTTCTGATGTCCTCTCTGGTCCAGCTGCTGGTTCTGTTCTGGTGTCTTACTTTGTCCTCTAAACTCTCTGGTTGGTTTTTGCTTCACAACCTTCTCCAGGCTGCAGGCATCTCTGTTTATAGTGTTTTTCCAACAGACTTTTTCCTTCCACTCAACTTTCCATTGATAGTATTTATCAGAAATGGACAATTTTGTCAAAACATCTGATTTTAGATGTGATGCTATAATGATCTGAGAGTTAACATCTACATGTAACGATATGATCTGGTCAGATTATTATTATTATGAACAATGGTCGGGTTCTTTCTGAACCCGGTGGATCAGAACCTGCAGTTTCCTAGCAACCATTTATCTCTGACTGAAGCTCTTTATACACTCAGGATATTTTCCAGAAATATCTCAGCGTCCCTGCTGGACCTCCTGCTGTCCTTTCTGAACGTTCAGCTTCCTGTTTTTGCTTCTCGTTGGATTCAGATTCAGATAATTCTGGTTCTGGTTCTGGTTCTGATGGAGGTTTCTTCCTGTTGAAGGAGAGTTTTTTCTCTCTGATGGAGGAGTGAACGCTGCAGGTCAACGACTCGATCCGATCTCCTTAGGTAGAAACTTTTAAACTAATCTGAATAATTAACTGAATTAACTGATTGATCATCAACTGGAATAAATGATCAACAGGTTCATCTCAGCAGCTCGTTTTAAAACTTTAAAACCAGTTTCACTGCTTCTGAACAAAAGAAGGACTTTTTTTTTGAAAACCCAGCGATGGAATCAGGTCTGTTCCAAACAGTTTTTATTCTGCAGGTGATCTGTTGGTTCAGGAATGAGAGAAAAACCAGACAGAAATGAGAGTGAGGCAGATAAACCTCCATCCTGCTGCGGCTGATGAGCTCCGGCCTCCGACAAGCCGCCTGTCAGTCACACCCAGCAGTTTCCTGTTCCGGTCCACCGACAGGAAGGAAGCTCCTTATATGGAGCTCTAATACTGACATATTCAGGCCAACAGAAAATTGATTCAGTCTTAAAACATGTTCGGTATCTGGATAAATGATTACATCTGAAAATTATTAACATTGCATTAACAGTTTCTAATGTTGAAATTTAGCCAAAAGTTTAAACAACGTTTCAAAAACTTTTAAAATTTTCTTCATTTTTCTCTGAGACGGTCTGACAGACAGACCGGGCTCATTTACCAAACCCTGACTCCTAAAACCCTCACGATAAAAACTAAAGGTTCATTTTATTTAAACAGGTTGATTTAACCCTCTGGGTTCAGCGCGGCGGTGAAATGAAGCTGCAGCAGCTGACAGGAAGCAGCGCTGAGCGTTTCTCCACCTGGGGGGCTGCCCCACTATCTGCCTGATAGCAAATAAAAACTCTCATTCATGTTTATTTTTAGCTGCAGCAGCTGAAGAAACGTTGATAAAACTAATAATATCTGACCTGAATAGAGTCGGTTATGGTGAAAAACTGGATCCAAAGCCTCAGGAGATAAACACGAAGCCCTGATGATCCCCACAGGCGTTGTCATGGTTACTGAACAACTGAAACGTAAACAGTTTAAAAGCTGAATGTTTGAGACTCATTTACTGGCTAGAGGTTTCACTAAACTTCCTTCAGGACCAGATATGTGGAACAAACAGGTTTTATTGTTAACCGTCAGTTTGAGGCGATTTGAGCTTCATCCTGCTGGTCAGACTGACCTGGAGAAGATTTAATACTTTAAACTGAGAAACTGAAAACTGCTGCACAGTTTGATGAGTTTGTTGCTCTGAGGATTTTCAGTTTGACCTGCTGACTCAACAGGAAAAGACAACAGGTGGACCTGCAGCTTCACCTCTTCAGCTCACATTAATTAAGAAGCAGCATTCAGCATCTATGCACCAAAAATCTGGAACAAACTTCCAGAAAACTGTAAAACAGCTGAAACACTGACTTCCTTTAAATCTCAAGTAAAATCCCACTTGTTTAGAGTTTTATTTGAAACGTAATCAATTGCAAATTTATTGACGGAATCTGACTTGATGTTGTTTTTATTGTTGATTCTCTGTTGCATTGTATTTTTGTGTTTGATTTGATGTAAAGCTCTTTGAAATGCCTTGCTGCTGAAATGTGCTATACAGATAAAGTTTGATTGATTGATTCCTGCCTCGTCTCCTCACAGGTCCAACCACCACGAACACATGACCAATTCTGCCCCCTGCAGGCCGCAGTGGTCATTACAGCCACAGATCCAGAATCAGAAAACCTGAAACAGACACTAAATATTCCTCAAAAGGTAAATAAATATACATTTTAAAACATGAATTAGCAGATAGTTATTATTTACATAATTCTAAATATTAATTTGTATTAATTAATATTAGCAAAGACTAATATTAATATTAATATTAGTCTTTGCTCTAACTCAACCCGACCCGGATCACTTTTCCTGACCCTAAACTTGGTTCGTTAATTAAATGAGATGAAGCTGTGAAAAAAATCCACCAACTTGGGATTCTTTAGTTTCCTTCAGTGTCACAGAGGGAAACTACTCCATCAAACAGGATGTTAAATGTCTCACAAGCAGCTCAGTACAGAAGCAAAGGGAAACCCTGACCTTTGACCTCTGGTTGGGCCAGCTCCACTCAAGGCCCGGTTTCTTTCTGAACGGCCACCAGGGGGCAGTGATGTCTAGAGGAGGGTGCTGGAGCATCAGACAGTGTTGGAAGAATTTTATATTTTATTATCATTTATTTGCTTTACCTTTACTTTAAATCACGTGGCGTACCCCAAGACTCAATCCTGGGGCCCCTTGTATTTAGTTACCATGACAACTCATATGGTGCACAGCTCTACATTACTGTCACCAGGATCAGCTCAGTTCTTTCAGAGCAGATCATTCTGCTGCCATCTAGTGGCTAACGTAAAATATTTCAAGTGAAACTGTGAAATATTTGGGTCACTTACTGGAGGAAAAACAAGTTTTTGTTTTTTTATTGGTGGATTTTTTTTTCTGGTTGAACAAAGAGAAAAGATTAGACTATTTAGATTAAAAAGACAAAGTTGAAACATTGATATTAAAGTTGAAATATTAAGAAAACACTCAGGGGTCATAATATTGAGACAAAGTGATCAAACATTTCGACATGTTTGATCAGGTTTCAGACACTGAAGGAGATTTAAACTCGCTCAGCGTCATCATGTCATTTCCACTCCACAGCCATGTGTAACCATGGCAACATGGTATTGTTTTCAGATCCAGGAGCGGCTGATTGGCTTCTGAACTTTAACCCCAAATCCCAGAGGAGCTTAACAGGAGGCTTCATGGATGCAGAGAGATCGGATCCTCAGGGCCCCTGCCTGCATGTTTCAGGTGTTTCCCTGCTGCCACACCTGGACTGAATCCGTTTCTGCAGGACTTGATGGTCATGCAGTCATTTGGATCAGCTGTTCTGAATTGAGAAGCACTACCCTACTCCAACATCTTTCTAACGAAACGACCAAACAGACAGAAAGAGGAGCAGCAAAAGCAAAGGAGCTGGATCAGCAGTGCCAGCCAACAGCTGATGGTTTTATTCAGGATGAGTTACTGTGGAGTATCGTCTGCTGCCTTTGGGGAAAATAAAGGAATTTTTAACTGAATTTGTTTTTTTTTTCTTCTTTTCAGAAACCAGGAATTTGAGCCTTAAAGTTTTTCTTATAAAGATGAAAACAAACTTTTTTATTTTTATTAAAAATGTAAAAATTTTATTTGGCCAAAACATCATTTAAAACAATAAACCTGCAGCATCGAGACACAAAGAAACTTAAAGCTCAAAACACATAGCATCAGGTCAAAGGTCGAGAACAACAAAATCCTCATCAGTGGGAGGATCTTCCTCACATCCATACCAAATCATCATCATCATCATCATCATCATCATCATCACAGAGGTTCGTTCCGCTTCCTGACCTCCATGAAGACGTGAAGCAGCTGAAATGTTTGGACCAGTCCATGTTCTCAGGCTTCCAGTGTAAGACTAAACGCACCACACAGAAGTACTGGGAGGAAATAACCCAACAGTCGGTTCTGAGTCAAAGAGCTGTCAGGAAACACCAGAGAGACGGAAACATTTCCGTTCCTACAGAGTAAAGCTGAGACGTCGTCACTGAATCTGGAACAAAAGCAGTTAGTCGATGTAATTATCGCTGCAGCCTTTAGGGGGAGCTAGCGCATCAGTTTAACGTCCAGCGTCGTTCAGCCCAGCATCAGTAACCAGGAGGCAGAATTAAACCTGAATGCAAACACTGATCTTCCTCCCTTCCTCAACAATAAACATCCTATTTTTGAACTTACAATATAAAAATAATAATAAAAAAATAAAATACAAAGTAAAGACAAAAAACTGAAGTTTTGTTCAGTAGTTCTTCTGAAATTTGGACCTTAACACTTCCTGTCGCTCCGTTCCTACTCAGTGCTGAAGAAGAAGTTAGTTGGCCTGCAGCATGTTCTTGATCTGCTTGGAGGTAGTCTCATCGTTCAGGTGCTTGGTGGTGTACCTGGAGGCAGAGGGGGGTTAGAGGGGGGGTTGGATGTACGGTTGGATGTACGGTTGGATGCCTCTCTCTCTCCTACCTCAGGGCGTTCAGCAGTCCCTCCACGCTGCTGGGCGGCTGATCTTTCAGAACCTTGATGCAGCCCTTCATCTGAAAACACAACCCGTCAATCTAGAACCTGCAGAACCGCTTCTGGATCAGGAGGTTCTGATCGGTTCTGTTTCTGATTTTAAATGTTGCATTATTTTACTGATGCAGATGACAGAACATCAAAGCTGCAGTATGAAACTCTTTTGAAAAATGTGTTTTTCTACATATTTGTTAAAATTATTATCAAATGTTCATAAAAGAAAACAAACATGGAGGATAAAACTCTGCGGTTCCGGATGTTGGGCGTGACGTACGTCTATGTTGGAGGTTTTGACGAAGGCGCCGGCCGGATGGACGTGGTCGTACAGGATGATGACGCCGACCATCACACGCAGGCAGAACAGAACCGTCTCCTCACTGGCGAAGCGACTGCGGTACTCCCTGCTCACACACACACGCACACACACACACACACACACACACACACACGCACACGCACACACACACACACACACACACACACACGCACACGCACACACGCACACACACAGTGAGCGTCGGGCCGAAGCGGCGGAGGAAGACCCTACAGGTGATGAAGATGCGTTCAGGACTCACGGCGTCTCCAGCATCACTTTGCACACGCAGGCCATGGTGCTCAGACAGACGGTCGTGTTCTCGATGGGAACCTCGGGGTTCTGGACAGCAGAGACAAACGGATCATCAAACTGGGAAACCGCTGCGCTGCAGATGCATGATGGGAGAAAATCCCACAGCTCCACTACTGTAGCTTTCTTTGTAGACGAGTTATTTTTATGAGTTATGAAGTCAAATGGTCACAAAAATACTCAAATTACATCCAGAATTACAAATAAAACTTTTTAATTTGGTTGTGATAAAAGTTTGGACCAGTGGTTCTGAAACCAGACCCAAACCGGGCAGAACTGCTACATGTTCGGTACCAAAGAACCCATCTTGGACCTGCAGGAACAAACCCACCAGGATTGGTTCTGCTGCTTAAAGTAGGAGGAGTGCGCCCCCTGCTGGTGAGCTCAGCAAACAACGGCTGCTGCTGACACTGAAAACCTGATCACATCAGTTCTGCTGTTCAATAATCAATAATTACACAAAAACTGGAAGATTTATCAGTTAAAACTACATTCAGAACTGCATGTATTGATTAATGTATTGATTTAGTAAATCTGAAGGGACGGATTTGTTTTAAATTTAAGTTTAAAAGTTTCTCCCGTTAATCACTGATTGTTTCACCAACATTAATCTGGAAAATGTGTAAAAATTTACAAAAGCATTTCTTCTTCATTTTCACCTTACAGTGACAGAAGATTACATCTATATTCCCATAAATCTGTATTTTCTGATGAGTCTCTGCAGAGCAGACGGTCAGTAGAAATATTGGACCAACCAGAACCAGAACCCGTCCTGGAGGAAAGAACCCCATTAAATGACAGATAAACTCACATCTGAGACGAACTTTGACGTGGCGTCGCTCAGCATCTTCAGCATGGGCGTGGCGCTGGCGTAGAACAGAGACATCCGATTGGCCAGCTCGTTGTTGACATCACTGCCCGAGTCCGACTGAAAAACCAGAAACCAGCAGAACCCAGAGACTCACAGCGACCCGAAGAACATTTCCACAGAGGAGAAGGTTTCATCCAGGTTACACAGCAAAGATGGTGCAAGAAACTTTACATTTTAAATTAAAATTTTTATCTGATTTTGTCACAAAGTGATATCTGAGAACAGAAACGAGAGTTTGGATTGAAAACTGAGGCAGATTAGAGCCGACAGGATTAAATCCCTCAGTGGTCAGTTTATCTCACCTCATAACTCACAAAGACAAACTTTCAGATCGTCTGACATCCTGAGATTTCAGGTTGTTTTCATTGGAAACAGAAGAGGACCGAGGACACGTCCCTGTGGCGCACCAGGTTTAACAAACAGAGAATCTTTCTGATCTAATTCTACTTTATGAGGAGCCATTTGTGAAATTAACAGCGATAAATAATATTTCCAACATGTTTTCATTCATTTCAACTGTTACAGCTTCAAATTACATATTTAAACTTGGATGAAAAATATTTAGCTTGGCAGATGAATATTAAACTTTCTAACTAAATATTTAGCAAGCTAATTATTTCAGTGTTTTACTAACTAAATATTTAGGTTTCTAACAATCGTTGTTTCTTTTCTTCTGTTCCTTTATGTCGTTTTAAAGACAATAAAGGAGTTTACCATCACAGTGATCGGCTGCGGTGAGGAGATTCAGCGTCTCCAGCAGAAGTTTATACAAAGATTCACAAGATCCAGCTTTTATTTTGATAGTGCACTTCCACTAATCAGTAAGTGAATTTGCATATGAACTAAATATTTAGTTTGGAGTTGAATCTTTGTACGAGTTTCTTACCGACATGTTGTTGATCCGCATGCGGCTGATGGTTCGCCGGTAGTAGCTGAAGTCGTTCTGGATGGCCGGGTTGGTCATCTGAAACGGGACAGAGTCAGAGCGATGAAGAGGAGGGACCCAGAGGAAGAGGAGGAGGATGAAGAGCAGCCGACCTTCAGCTCGTCGAACCGCAGCGTGAAATGCAGGATGTGGGCGAACTGACGGGCCAGCGCCTGTTTCTGCTCCAGATGTTGGGTCGGAGTCGAGTCGGCGCTGGTGAGGACGTCCAGCAGGCAACGCAGGCTGGATTCTGACGGAAACACACGGAAACTCACCACGGCACCGTGCAAAAGTTTTAAACCACATTTCTTAACGTTTTGAAACAACTAAAACTATGACCAAGACTTTAAACATTTAGAGAACCAATCCGGAAGGAAAACATGAAGAAAAGTGGGTCAGGTTGGTAGTTTGAAACCCTGCCATTGCAGAAAAGCGTTAGTTACCCAGTTTCTGTGAAAACTCGTAGAAGGTTTTGAGTTTGGCGACCAGAGGAACCACAGCGGCCCAGGCCGCCTCCTGAACGCCCTCAACGTTTGGGTTCTGGATGGCCTGAAAGCAACAACGACACTTCAACACCAGGAACTGAGCTCAGCACACTTTCAAAATAAAATCCTCTGTGCTTAGTACCTTATGAAGAAAAGCTTTTCAGCATTTCTCTCTGATTTCCAACAAACTCATCGATGTTTTCATAAAGAGCTAAATTAAAGTCTAGAATGACCATGTTTTCATTACTTCATGTTGCCGTTTGTAAAGTTAGACAGCCACAAATTAACAGAAATAATGTGAATTGTTGAATCTTTCAGTAAAAATGGGGATTAGTTTTTCAAAGTCTTGTTTTCTCCATCTTATTAATTCAATTATAAACGTCAAAGTTTCAAACTAAATATTTATTTAGTAAGTGAAATGTCTGAATGGTAGTTTTAAATCCAGCTCTTTGAATGTTTAGTCTATGTTTTATTATATTTTCATAGATTCATCAAGCTGCTCGCCTGTCGTATTTCCTCTCCTGCTCCTTTGTACGTCTGCAGGTCCTCCAGGATGACCTTGGCCTCCGTCAGCACCTGGTTCACCTTCTCCCACACCTCCGTCTCTGACTGCGAAGGCTGAGCATCTGGAGGAACAGCCTGGAGTCATTATCCAAACATCTGCTGCTGCTAACAGCTGGACAGATTCAGACAGATTCAACTGGTCAGAGTCTCTGATTCCTACTTTCAAAGTCCAGGAAGAAGTTTCCAGCGTTGTTGTCGATGTCTCGGGTCAGCACCTTGATCAGGTTCCCCATGCTGCCGACACAAGAAGCAAAGGTAGCTTTAGACACACAGAAGAAAAGCTGTTAACCATGTCGCTAACGTTAGCATGCTAATGTTAGCACAGCACAGTGGGTCTGCTGGTCTGAGGTCCATTACTGAGAAAAACCTGAAGTGATGCTCCTCACTGGTTACCATGGTGACACTATGATGCTCGGGGTTGAAGGCATTTTGAACGTCCAGATTTTTTCCTAAAGACTTGATCTAAAAAGATCTAAAAAGATATAAACAGATTCTACATCACCCAACCAACAGGAACTCATAGAAATGATCTGACAGATGAAAAATATTCATTTACTGAAACAATCCTCACATTCACATGACAGAACTACAACTATGATGCTAATGCTAATGCTAATATTCAATCATTAAAAATACTGTTAGCCAGCTAGCACAATTTCTGCTAACCCATCCATCCATCTTATCCTGGTTGGGTCGTGGGGTCAGCAGTTTCAGAAGGGAGGCCCAGTCTTCCCTCTCCAGTCTCTTCTTCCAGCTCCTCCAGGAATCCCAAGGCGTTCCCAGGAATCCCAAGGCGTTCCCAGGAATCCCAAGGCGTTCCCAGGAATCCCAAGGCGTTCCCAGGAATCCCAAGGCATTCCCAGGAATCCCAAGGCGTTCCCAGGAATCCCAAGGCATTCCCAGGAATCCCAAGGCGTTCCCAGGAATCCCAAGGCGTTCCCAGGAATCCCAAGGCGTTCCCAGGAATCCCAAGGCGTTCCCAGGAATCCCAAGGCGTTCCCAGGAATCCCAAGGCGTTCCCAGGCCAGCAGAGAGACATCGTCCCTCCAGAGTGTCCTGGGTTTCCCCTCCTCCTGGTGGGACATGAACTCCTCACCAGGGAGGCGTCCAGGAGGCATCCTGACCAGATGCTCCTCAACTGGACCCTCTCGATGTGAAGGAGCAGCAGCTCTACTCTGAGTCCCTCCTGGATTTCTAACTAACATTCAAATCTAAATTGAAATGTTAGCCTACTGTTAATAGCAACATTAGCATTTTAAATGCAGTGAGTGTTACTGTAAAATTATCAGTCATTGATGATGTTAGCCTAGCAATGGTCATGTTAGCATGCTAACCCATTTCATTATTATATTCCCCATACTCCAACACTAGTTTTCAAACATAAATGAACAGACTAAACAGATTGTCTTTAAACTTAACCAGAACTTTACATCTGAGTCAGAATTTACTGGTCAAATCTAAAGAAGAACCAAAGATACAAGTGAAAAACATTCAGCTGAGGTCTCACTTCCTAATTCTCACATCACGTGATGCAAGACAGGACATTAAAGTTTAAAGAACCGGAGGTAAAACAGAACTTCTAAATCCAGTTCAATCCAACTTCATTCTGTAAATAACAGCATGAAACTGGAGTCTGGGCTTCAGTTACCATGATGATGATGATGATGATGATGATGAGGATGAGGATGATGTGGAGGATTTGAAACATTTCGTGTGACTGAGGTTGAAATCGTTGTTAATAATCAGAAGTCCTTGAAATGTACAATCTGTTTTCATTTATCGTTTAAAAAACTTATAATCTCACTTTAGAGATTTTTTTTTAAATTGATTTAGCTGTTTTATTGGTAAATCCATTTTTAAAAATCTCTAAAGAGAGATTTCTAAAATTGGATTTACCAATAAATATTAGTAAAGACTAATAATTTAATATGCAGTAAAACTCCTCTTCATGGCCTTTGTGTTGGTTAAGTTTGTTTCTGATAAACTTTAATCCCATTTAAAGTAACAATCTTTGAGTGAGGAAACCCTGAAGCTGAAGTTAAAGCAGAAGTGAAGCTCGCAGCTTCACCTTTATCTGGAGAGCATTTCATGCTGTCGGGTAGATTTGCTCTTTGTGCTCTAAAGCGTTTGCCGCCTGACAGTTTGGCAGTTTGTGGCTGCAAGCTGAAGTGGAAGCGACGCCTTCGTGTTAAAAACGGAGAAAAGAGGAAGCAACAAAGTCTCTGAAAGTTTGGCCTAAATTTAAAACAGAGGAAGTAAAACGGGCCGAGCTGAGTTTCAGGTAAGAAAGGCAGAAAAGAACGACGGCAGAAACGATTCATCCCGGTTTGTAGAGCCCGGCGGTCCATTCGGTTCTGCTAAAGACTGCAAACAGAGGAAGACTTTGTTTCGCCTTAAAGCATCTGACCTTATTTTATTCTCCAAAACACAAAAAGTTGCAGATTTTCCTCCAGCAGAAACATTTAATTTACTTCCGTCAATAAATAAAACTTTAGTTTTCTTCCAGTTGGAAGCGTTTTGAGCCGCCGGTTAAAAACGACCTGCAGTTTCAGTGATCATATTTAACCCGAGCAGCTTTTTAAAATGGACTTTTACTTCCCCAAACCGAGCCGTAATGGACTCTCGCTCTGCGGTCAGGAATCTGACGCTTCTCGCCGCCGGCTGAGATTGGTGAACTCCTAATGTGGAAGTTTCACTTCGAGACACATTGGCTGCTTTAATCACAAAGTCATCTGATCGTTTCCTCCATTTCATGGACCTGCCTGGTTCCAGAAGGTTCTGGGTGTTTCCTTCAGTCTGACAGCTGATGATCAAACTAAACCAAAATACTAAGACGGGTCGTTTGACTGGTGACCAGAATCTGAGCCTTTGTTGGCCGTCCGGCCAGCCTGGACCCAACGGTTCGTCTTTCTAGGCGATGTTGGGTCGAGGTTCTTCATGTTGTCATAAACTGGATCAGTAAAACATCAGGAAACGTTTTTCCTGAGGACAGAAGCAGCTCAGTCCAGACAGGAGGCGTCCAGCACGTCGCTGCTCTGATCTGAGAGAGTTTGTTCATTTTTTGGGGATTCATCAGTTTGTTCCAGCATCCTGCAGGAGGTTCGCTGGTCTGACGTGGTTTTCTTGAACAGAAGCAGCTCAGTTTCTGTCCTACTTGTGCAAAAATCTTAGAGTGTTTTCCAACTTCCTTCTTCACCAGATGGAAACAAGATGGAGGCGTCAGATTTTAGCGTTGGAGGATTTCTCTTTAGTCTTTGGCTGAAGACCAGGAGACGTTTCTGCTGCTAGCGCTAGGCTAGGCTAACACGTTAGCTTTGGTTGGATTTAACCTGAATGTCCACTTACTGCTTCTGCAGGGAATGAAGTCAGAGGAGGTCAAAGGTCACGCAGAGTGATGTTATGGTTCCGGGTGAACAGAACTTTGACCCAGACAGCAGAACCTGAGGCTAACCGCTGCGGAAAACGACCAGCTGGTTCTGCAGAATCTAACGTCTAACAACAACGCCTCGCTGCTTTATGCAAACATCTTGGGTTGTTTTTTTAACTCTGTGGCGTTTCTAAATATATTGATGAGCTGAACCTCCAACTTCCTCTGTGTCAGCTGAAACGCAGCAATCAGAACCAGTTCTGACCGGGTTCTGGACCAGAGCGGAGGAAACCTGGGTTCTAATCTCTCAGAACGTTCAAACTGAAGCATTTTAACCCAAATATCTCTGATCATCTGACAGAATCATTCATAATTACCACATGAATCTATAAAGTTATTAATTTAATTCATATTAAAGAATCTTAACTTTTAAAATGGAAGAAAATGTTAAAGTTTCTCAATAAATCTGGAGTTTAACCTCTCAGTTTGGACTAGAATATAATAGAAATGTCCTTTATTGTTTCCAAAATGTGCATAAATGTTTGAGAATTAAATAGAAACTATTTCTATTAACAAACTGTGCAAAAGCAGAAATGTGTAAATATTAGCAGGGATGTGAATATTTACTGGGTTTGTTTTCTCTTTAAAGTTAAATACTTTTTTATAATTAAACAAAAAACATCTTGAGTCAGAATTTATAAATAAATTGTTTGACATGAAAATATTAATTTTGGGCTAATTATTTAACTTTAGACCATCCGCTCCTTTAGTCCGTAAAGTTTTAATTAACAAAAAAATAAACTCAGAAACTTTGACTTTTTCTGGAAATGAATAAAATCATAACCTTCATATAAATTCAGAACCAGAACCAGAACCAGAACCTCTGGTCCGGTCCGGTCGGCCCTGACCAGGTGTGTGGTGACATCATGCTTGGAGGCGGAGCTTCATATTCTCTAATGTTTCCTCTGATCTGAACTAAAGGTACTTTCATTCTCCAGCCTGTAGGGTCAAAGGTCAGAGGTGAAGAAAGTTCAGCTGCAGGTTGATAAAAACTTCTGGTTAAATTTTATTATGTTTTTATCAAGTGCTTTTATTCTGAAATGTGTATTTTATTGTGAAGAAAGAAGATGAGATCTAATCTGTTTTGGGGCTGAATCGTCTTCCTACACATGAGGTCAAAGGTCAAAGTGTTCATTTATAATCAGGTCATTGCCTGATATGGATCTAGTTATGGTTTTCTGTTCCTGAATGAAAGACGACAGAAAGACGACAGACGGACAGAAAGAGCTGAGCAGAAACTGAACGATGGTTCGAATCCCAAAACCAACTTCAGTTTCACTTTTTAAGCTTCATTTCACTGATTAAAGAATGAAAACATGACTGGAATGATGCAGAGCTGATGAATCTGGACCAGAGGGTCCGTTGGTAGATATAGATAAACTGCTGACTCTGCTCTTCTGCTTCAGTTCAATTCCCCACATTCTGCATCCCGGTCACGTGACCAGGTAGAGGTCATGTGACCCTTAAACACAAGATGGAAATGAACGACATCAGTTCTTCATATTGGCCCAGTTTATGTATTAATTTAAGTCAGTTTAAAATTTAATTAGAAAAGCAGAGAGAATATTAAACAGTTTTTTTATTTTTATATTTTTGTGTCCAGAATTTCAGGTTTCAAGCTGCTGAAAGACATAATAATGCTCATATTTTTAATATTTTGCAAATATTTTATAATGACAAAGGCTGAGAATGCAAAGCTTTCATTTTGATTCATTGATTACATAGATTTTAATAAGTTCAAAAATTTAGCGCGATTAATTTTTTTTTTAAGGCGTTAGCCTGTCAGTGAAGCTATTCAAGCCTAAAATAGCATTTCAATGCTAAACATGTAGCAGCTAATGCTAATGTCAGCATCCACAGTCCAGATTTCTAAAGAAGCTCCATGAATGATCAGGACTTCCTGAAACTCTGGAAAACTGAATGGATAGAGAAACATTTCTGATGGTTGAAGAACAGATTTATTCAATAATTTACCAGCAAAAACGTTTTCTGAATTGGATGCTTATGTTGTCAATATATAGCTTTTGATTAAAATGTGATTAATTAATTTCAGACATATTTGATTAAAATGTTTAATCAAGCCCCATGTCTAGTTAAAACATTAGTGCCTTGGGGACCGGAGCCCCCGGCCGCCTGTTCCCTCGCATCGCCCCTGGACGGAGCCGCGCTCAGCCCCTGATTTGTCGGGCCTCCCCGCTGGCGGCTCTGACAGTCTGAAGCGGAGTGAAAACGGAAATGAGCCCCGCTGCTGGTTGCGGGTAAACAGACTCGAACCTGCAGAGAGGCGCCAGGATTTGGAGGATTTTGTTCTCAGAATCTGATCTCAGACCGGAACCTCCATGTGGGTCAGAACCTGCATCGGAACCTCAAAGTTCTGCTGCAGGTTCTGCTCCTCCAGCAGCAGCGGTCTGCAGGACCTGACATGTCTGATCAGTCAGGATCCACCCTGAGATCTAACCCCCACCTCCGGCCCGGACCCCGCCGCCTCCACCCCTCCCCTCCCCTCCCGGCCGCGCAGCGCCGCGCTCACCTTCACTGATCGCTGATCGATGAGTGCGGAGCGGATCGATGGCCCGATGTGCCCGCGGTGCTCCAGGTGTCTCCCGGCGGCCCGCCTCCTCTACATGCTGGTGAGAGTCAACCCGGAAACCGGCGGCACGCAGCGCCGTTAACTATAAAAGGAGTGATTTCCTCAGGAGGAACTGAAGCGTGAGCCAATCAGAGAGCAGCAGGAGACAAGCTGGGCTCCGCCGCGCGCACAGACCCGAATGGACCATCGGAACCGTCCGCCGGCCCGAGCCCCCGCATCAGAACCTCTGGTTCCAGGTGATCATCCATGCCGCAGGTCCGCTCTGTGCGCAGGATCAAAGTTCCTCTGTGAAACCAGACTCCGTTTAAAATCCGTCTAAAATAAAACGTTTCCATCAGTTTCCATCTGTTGCTGAAAGATTTCCTGCTTCATCTTTACACAGAAGCATCTTCCACAAACTTTTATTTTATTCGGCTCATGAATTAAGTCATTGGTCGGATTAATTCTGACAAATAACATGAAAACATGAAGCAGTTCACAGCTGGCGTCAGGAATTTTTACTTCAAGGGATTTTTTTTTTGCCTTTTTCCTCCAAAAACTAAAAAATTTTTCCATTTGTGTCCTTTTATCGGATCACTAGAGGTGGGTGGCTCAATTAAAAATATTGGTAATATTGATACCAAGTCAGTTTCAATATCAGATCGATATCAGGGAGATCGAATCAATACTTCAGTTTCAGTTTCCCTCTTTATTTTTGCATTGTAGTTTCTCAATAATACTGTAAAAGAATTAACGTGGTTTGCTCTCCACTGGTCATTCTTTCACACTTTGTTTATTTAGAAAGCAATGCACACAAATTAGCTTTTATTGTTTATTAATATTATTTCATTAAAGTATTTTGTTGATGTTTAAACTTTATCTGAATTCTTCCCTAGGATTTTACTCATTAATGTTTAAATAATTCAAAAACCACAAAAATGCCAAAGTATGAGAAGTTTGATTATGAATCCTTCTTAAATAATAATTATTGGTTTTGGTAATATTGTCCCTGTAATTACTTGGTGTTGGATCGACATCATATTATAGAATCTCTGCTGATCATATTTACCTGTTTGTAAGGAAATCTGAGTTCATTTCACGGTTTCACTATCGCAGCATCTCAAGAGTCTGATGATGATGATGATGATGATGATGATGATGATGATGATGATGATGATGGTGATGATGATGATGATGATGATGATGATGATGATGATGATGATGATGATGATGATGATGATGATGATGATGATGATGATGATGATGATGATGATGATGATGATGATGATGATGATGATGATGATGATGAATACTTTATTAATCCCCAAGGGGAAATTCTGTAAGACAAAGAAGCTTAGTTCATTAATAATCTATATTAATTAATTTCATACCAACACAAACAGATTCAGAGACATTTTCTGTCCCTGAATGTCTGACTAATGTTTGTATTAAACTGTCTTTAATCTTCAGATAATTCACTTCCTGTTTCGCAGCTCTTCATTATTATATAAAAGATAAAAACTTTACACAAAATGTTTACAGCCTTTTTAAAATCATCCTTATGTTTTATGTACTTTTTATTTAAATGTACACAGCATTTTGTTTATTTATTTACTTATTTTAAATTTACAACCTCTGCGGTGGACTGGCGACCAGGTGACCCCGCCTCTCGCCCGCTGACAGCTGGAGAGGAACCAGCACCAATGGGGCAAGGCTGGAAGAAGATGGACGGATGGATGGATGGATGGATGGACGGACGGACGGACAGACGAATGGATGGATGGATGGATGGATGGATGGATGGACGGACGGACGGACAGACGAATGGATGGATGGATGGACGGACGGACGGACAGACGGATGGATGGATGGATGGATGGATGGACGGACGGACGGACGGACCTTTATTCAGCCAGTTAAACCCCATTAAGATCTAGATCTCATTTTAACAGAAATCTGCAACAATTTTTATTGTTTATCATCATATTTTTTCCTAAAATCTGCATTAATCTTAGTCACCTTTGATAAAATTCAACCTTTATTTTGTAACCATGTAATTAGTTTTTAATAAATTATCATTCAGACAAAAGAATAAAATCAGTGGAGACTTCAGTGGCTCAGACTTGATTCAAAACAGAGTAAGGTAACTGAAATATTTCATCAGTCGGGAACTCCAGAGCTCTGCTGCCCCCTGCTGCACAGGAGCAACATTATATTTACCCACCGATGGATCAAATCTGATCATTTTGTTCAGATTTCCTCACAGCAGATTGTGTCTTCATACCGGAATAAAGGAAGTAAAGATCAACTTTAAATGATTTCAAGAAAGACTGACTGCTTGAGAGAAAAATATCAATAAATATTTTTGAAAGTCCATATTTTAAAATAAATACTAATGAAAAAAATATTCAAATAGAGTAGAATAGAATAGAATAAAGAGTGTACAGTATAGGACAAATACTGTACAGTTATTGAAAAATTATATCTCACATTAAAATAAATATGCCACTCAACATAGTAATTTAGAAAAATGCACAAGATGTTTTATTTATACTTAGAAAACAGCAACAGACAAATGGAAAAAATCAGAGAAAAATCATGAAAAATCAAACATATCGAAGCGGAGGTCATCTTTCTTGTTTTTAAACTATTTGATCAAATAAATAATCATCTGAATCATTAAAAATGACTCAAAACGATAAGAAGACAGTCAGGAAGCCTTCATTTCCCATAATCCTCAATGGACACGGAAATACGTCATCACTCATGACCTTGTCGTCTCTTCCCATCCGGTCTTCTAACAGGACGGCATGGCGAACAAGGAGCCAGGTGTAAGTGTGTTTTTTCCGTTAATATCTATGATTTTTACGGAACCCTTTTCTTCTTTCCGGGCCCAGTTCGGTAGAACAGCTCCGTGGTTTCCCGCGCTTTGCGCCTCGACTCGTGCCGTTTTAAAATTCAGCGCTTGAGTCCAGCTGACGTTAGACGACAAGTATAGCTAATTTAGGAGGATTTAAATGCGATTAGTAATAATATAAATGTCTGGTTCTGCTTTGTTTTAATGGCTGTTCTAATACATCAGCTCAACATTAGTGACTCAGACTCTATTAGAACAGGGATCCAAGCTTTAAGGCCTGGTATGGAGGTCAAGTTTGTTGATCCTAATGCTCTGTATCTGCTGGGTGTGTTGATCTAATCAGACGTGATCTGCTGTGTTTGTCAGGGTTTTCTGCAGCAGCTGCGGCAGATCGCTGGCAGGATGTCCTCTGGACCCCGGGGAGCAGGAACTGGACTGAAGCTCCTGATAGGAGCTGGAGCTCTGGCTTACGGCGTGAAGGAAGCTACATACACAGGTAGCCCTGACCTCTGACCCCAAACACCTCCACAGCTGGTCTGAAGCTCTGCCTCAGCAGCAGAAACAGTTTAGTTTCAGTCCAGTTGGAGGAGAAAACTTCGATTTAAATCCAGTTGATCCCAGTCCAAGTCAGTCTCCTTATGATCCCATCCAATCTGATTTGTACCTGGAAAACCTCGGGATCCTCTGGGATCCCACTGATAACCCCGACTCAATAATTGGGTGAGAAACTTCATTTCTCACCTTATAAATCAGGGGTGTCCAAACTTTCAGCCATTAGGGCCAAAACTGTAAAGTTGCGAGAAGGGCACATTTGTTTAGTTAAAACTGAAAAGATCTCTTATATTATACTAAATAGACAATACTTTATTAAAGCAAAAGAGTCTGATTTTTGTAGAAAAGAAATCTGGGAAACAGGATCTTGCAGAGTTGCTGTTTAACGTGACAGATAAATATTTCCCAAAGATTTTTTTGAGTTCACTTTCCTCATGAATTATTGTTTTACTTAAGGACAGACAGTGCTGGTTGGTTTTAGCAAAGTTTTAAGATAATTATCCTATATAAATAAATGTGAACATTTTATTTTTCTGTAAAAATCTTTAATTAATTATGAATTCGCTCCATCCTTGAGTTGTGGATTGAGGGGCCAAACGAAGCCATCCAGCGGGCTGTAAATGGCCCCCGGGCCACATTTTGGACATCCTGTTATAAACTCTTATCTGTGTTATTTTCGTTCATGTGGCTCCATCGGGAAGTTGTCCGTTAATGTCCAATAGAAAGCTAACGGTGTGGCAGAACCAAACTGAAGCTCAGACAGGAAACGTCAGCATCATGCTGAGGGTCAGAACCACTAGCATCCTGCAGGTAACGGTTCTGACCAGGACCAGAACCTTCTGACTGTCCTCTGTTTCTCTCTCTTTGTTCAGTGGAAGGAGGACATCGAGCCATCATCTTCAACAGGATTGGTGGGATGGAGATGAACACGGTCCTGGCTGAAGGTCTCCACTTAAGGTACGTTAGCTCAGCTAGCAGCTTTATTAGCTGCATTTTAACAACTGCTATTATAATTTTCACAACTGATTAGCATCTCAGAGGCTCCACTAATATCTGAACTTTGACCCTGAATCCCAGAGGAGTTGAAAAGCTTCATGGAGCAGAGAGGAGGAGGAAGTTCAGAGTGTCTCCTCCATCCATCATGGTGAACAATAGAAGATCTTTGGCAAACAAAATGGATGAACTTCAAGGTTAAAACAAGATCCAGTCAGACTTTTACATTAAGTTGTCCTAAAATAACATTTAGTGGATCTTTGGGGAGTTTTAACACAGTGGTGGGTCATTTTGACCCGAGGACAACAGGATGGTTAATCATGTCATTCAGTGGAACATGACTGCTGGATCTTATCCCAGACTCCAGCGTCTCTCAGCCTGGATTCCAAACCAAACAACCAGACACATTTAAAGAGCAGCAAAAGCAAAGGAGGTGGATTAGCAGAGCTGCTAACAGCTGATGGAGCCGTCCAGCCTGGATACTGAACTGTCTTCAGTCAGAGGCCTCTTCAGAGCCCACTGTGAGACAGACTGCTACTGGAGCTCCTTCCTGCCTGCAGCATCACCAGCCATAACGTCTCTGAGTTATGAGGACATCGTCATCCTCTGTGTGAGGATGAAGGTTTTCCTGCTGTAATCAGATTACTTTCCTCTGGTTCTGACCCAGCTGTCGTCTGCAGGGTCCCTTGGTTCCAGTACCCCATCATCTATGACATCAGAGCCCGGCCCAGGAAGATCTCCTCCCTCACAGGAAGCAAAGGTCAGAGGTCGTTTTAAATCTGACCCATATTTGGCTTTCTGTTCTGGTCCTGGTTCTGGTTCTGGTCCAGAACACTTCATTGGTTTACTGCATGTGAACAACTGTTTCCATACGAAGTGCGACGCTAAAGCTAGCTTAGCAAAGGATGGTGTTAAAAATAATGATAGGAAACCGGCTGAAAACCGGGTCACTCAAAAGCTGCAGATTCTGGTGGAAAGAAAACAAGTCCAGGAATATTAAATGATCAGAGAAGCTGAAGCTGCAGGGTGTGGATGTGTCGTTCACTAACGACTGGATTCCTCTGAACGGCTCTGTGTGGTAGAACTCCACTCACTTACTGAGAACTGTTCTTTGTTTGCTTGTTCATGAGACTCTGCTTGCACATCAACAGCTCTTGTCATTTTTCATTTTATTAAAAATTATTAAATTACATTAATTTAACACAACTGATAGAAAGGGGTTCGTTATTTTTATATTTGGTGCAGAAAATGATTTTTTGTATCTGTTAAAGCAACTCAAATCTATTTCTCATTAATTGTGCTTCAAAATCACAAATATCCCTAAATGTTATTATTGCACACAACACTTGGTAGTAAAGAACAACTTTTATATTTGCGTGTGTTTGACATCATTTGAAAGCTTAGACACTTTCAGTATCTGTAAATAATTTAAAATGCCCAGATAGATGTTTTCATGGCACCACTCTTATTAGGAAGAACTAAGAAACAACAGTATGTGAGCTAACAGACTAATATTTTCTTGTGTTATTTGAGGTTAGGTGATCTGTGACTCTTGGTTAAATGATCCTCAACCTGAAAAGGTTTGAGAAACTCTGGATTAAAGGGAAGTGGCTGCAGTTTGCTGTCGGCCCACTAGAGGGCAGCACATCCATTAACTGGAAGCTTCATCAGAGGGTTTTGATCGTCATGGAAACCACTAAATATGAGCACATTTACCTTTAACTAGACAGCTCAGCCTCCATTTTGTTTTTATAATTTATTTATTTGTCAACATCAAGTAAAAACTAACAAAAATATCTTTTAATGTTTGTAAAGTTTAAAGATTAATTAATTCATTAATCTCCCTGCTTCATCTGGACGGTCGGGTTCTGTCTGGTACCAGAATCGACCCGTTAACCAATCAGCTGTCCTGTCAGACCTGATGCTGGGTGTGACGCTGCGGGTTCTCTTTGGTTAACGATTCTGGTTCTGATTGGCTAATGGTTCTGATTCTGGTTCTGTCAGACCTGCAGATGGTGAACGTGACGCTGCGGGTTCTGTCCCGGCCGCTGGCCTCCAACCTGCCGGCTCTGTACCAGCGTTTGGGTCAGGACTACGATGAGCGGGTTCTGCCCTCCATCGTTAACGAGATTCTGAAGAGCGTGGTGGCCAAGTTCAACGCCTCGCAGCTCATCACCCAGAGGGCCCAGGTAGGTGCAGCCGACCCGACTGCTGGTTCTGGTGCAGCAGGAAGTCAGTCATGTTGATCCGGCCCGGTTCCGCCCGGCCCGTCCCCTCCTGCAGGTGTCGCTGCTGATCCGCAGGGAGCTGTTTGAGCGAGCCAAAGACTTCAACATCATCCTGGACGACGTGGCCATCACCGAGCTGAGCTTCAGCCGCGAGTACACGGCCGCCGTGGAGGCCAAGCAAGTCGGTGAGTGGACCGGAACCGGGCCGCTTCCTCAGGCTCAACAGGCCCGGTTGGATCTGATGTTCTGGTTGTTCTCCTCCAGCCCAGCAGGAGGCGCAGCGGGCCCAGTTCTACGTGGAGAAGGCCAAGCAGGAGCAGAGGCAGAAGATCATCCAGGCTGAGGGCGAGGCGCAGGCCGCCAAGATGGTGAGCTGGACGACCGGGTCGGGTCAGAGCCCAATCTGGACCGGTTCTGAACTCTCTTTCAGAAAAGCTAAAAACCAAATTGAAGAAGTTATTCTGGAATTTTTTGGTTTCCATCCACTGTTTATGATACGATGCTTCAAAATGTGCAAAAAGAGCCATAAATGCATCGTATGCTGCAGTCTGTGTTACCACGGTAACCTCACCTTTCTGCTGACCTCGGCCTGATAATTCAGTACATCTGTGATTTGATTCCTGGATGTTTTATTAAACAGTTTCCACATCAACCACAGCAGCAGCAGAAGAAGAGCTGATCTGTTATTGAAGAGTTAAAGTGACTTTCTGATCAGTTTTATTGTTTACACTTCCTGTCTCCATCTGAGCGCGTGCAGAAACCGTTACTGTCCGACCCACTTCACTCTGTGTGTGTCTCTGTGTCTCTCTCTCTCTCTCTCTGTGTGTGTGTGTGTGTCAGCTGGGCATAGCCGTGACGAAGAACCCCGGCTACCTGAAGCTCCGGAAGATCCGGGCAGCCCAGAACATCGCCAAGACGGTAAGAACCCAGCAGAACTTCCTGTTGGTCCAGACCAGCTGTAGGCTTTTCACACTCACCTGATAGGGGGGGGCGGAGCTGCAGGTAACCATGGCAACCAGCTTAGTAAACCAAGCAGCATCACCTCCAGGGTTTTATCAGAACCGGTTCTGGTTCCTGCAGAGTTTCCTCTGATCTGGACTCGCTTTGAATCCCAATAAAAACATGAAAGTTTCTGATTAATCCCAATTAAACAAAACGGTTCTGGAGGTTCTGGAGGTTCTTGAGGTCCGATCTGCTCCCTCCAGCAGCTGCTGACAGACGACCACCAGGGGGCGACAAACCTCCAGGAATCAGCCTCATTTCAGCTTCTTGCTGTGTGCTCTGACCTTTGACCTCTGGTTGTTACCATCAGAGCAGGTTAGAACCTGCAGCAGAGAGTTAATCTGCCCGGCAACAGCTGGAGTTTTTAAAGATGGAGGATAAGAAACAGGAAGCAGCAGGTCGACTGAAACCAGAGAAGAAGAAAAACCAAACGGGTTTTATATTTTATTATGGGTAATAATCTGAAAAGTGTGGCTTGCATTTATATTGACTCTGAATGGAGAACATTCTTCTTAAAATTTTACCACTGATGATTCTCAGCTGGAGTTGGTCCTTTACTTTGACTAGGCCATCCCATAATGTCTCTGGCTGGATGTTCAGACTCCCATAGCATGATGCTGCCACCACAAGGTTTTCAAATTGCACAATAAAAATTGTAGCAGATTGTGGTCTCTGCTGCTGGGTTTCTGGTCTCCATGGTGACGCTGATGGTTCTGTACAGAACCTCGAACCAGAACCTGAAGAGAACCGGGTTATAAAGGAGGCTGAGGACAGATGAACAGGCACACGCCACACTATTCAGATCTTTTCTCATTAAAAATGAACCGTTCTTCTGACCCGGCATCTGCAGGGTTCTGCAGAACCTGGTTCTGGTTCTGATCCATCTGTGTCTGTCCTGCAGGTGGCGCAGTCCCAGAACCGAGTGTACCTGAACGCAGACAGCCTGGTGCTCAACCCGCAGGACGCAGACAGCTTCAAGTGAGTCCGGTCCGCTGCAGCAGGCCCGTCTCTCCGGGTCAGAACCAGAACCTCTTCTCCTGTCTCTGTTTCAGGCTGTTGCTGTCCAAGAAGTAAGACGTCTCCTCTTCATCATCTTCCTCTGCGCCAGTTTCCCATCATCCCCCTCTCCGTCCAGCCGTCCCGATCAGAACCCAAGCAGTCTGCTGGTTCTGCTCAGATAAACCCGACCCGGAATGATGTGAGTTCCCTACAGAGACAGAGGGATGTCAGTCGGACTTCTTTACAGAACTGGACTGGACCAGGTGGCCGGTTCTGATCCGGTTCCAGCAGCAGGACGGACTCCACCTGACGATCCGTCTTCCTGGGGCCGGTTCTGCCAGGACCCGGGTCCAAACCCGGTACAGATGGGCTGCACTGAAGCTGAAGACCTGGTTTACTCTGACCCATGAAAGAGGTTCTGAACCCAACCCGGATGTTCTACAGAACCAGCCTGAAAGCAGCGCCGGGTTCTGGACCGGTTCTGACATTAAGCTCGACCCGGTTCTGTTGTTGTTCTGGAACTGGATCAGATCTAATCGCTCAAATACTGATAAATTCTCTACAGACCAGGTCCATTTGGTTCTGGTTCTGGTCGGGTCCAGATTTGTTCTAAACTCAAGATTATAGAAATGAAATCATCAGTTCCTCCATGTTCGGTTTGGACCGGGTTCTGGTCAGTACCAGACGGACCGGACCGGTCCGATGGTTCTGTTGATTTAACTGGTTCTAAATATAATGTCTCACATTTCAGGCCTCACACAGGATTTCCATATTTGGTCGTGTGTCACATTTAGCCGCTGACATCACTTTGATCCACCGGTTGGTTTGTAGTTCTGGCTGAGAGATAAAACTACAAACCCCAGAATGCAGTGGGGCAGCTGCTCCTGTCCTTTCATTGATCATGGCGTCTGGCTGGAGGAGAACGGTTGCTATGGAGATCAATAATTTAACTGGAGCTGGTAGAAACCAGGGTTCTCTTCCTGGTTTGGATTCAAAATAAAATCCAGATTTTTATACCAGATCAGATTTTTATTTTTCTATCTTTTCTAAAAAGGAAAAAACAATATATTGTCAAAGAGTGTTTATTTCAATCATCCCTTCTGAGTTGTATGAGGGAATATCAGGGCCATGAAATGAGTTTTCAGTTAACAGATAAAAGCTTGTAGGGATAACTAGATAGTGATAACTAGATAGTGATAACTAGATAGTGATAACTAGATAGTGATACTAGATCAGGTTGTCTGAGTCTTTATGTGAAGTAGCCAAAGAAATTATACATACTGAGTTGAGCTTAGCTAACCAAAACTTAGGTGTAGTTTCAGCTTCTAATTTACCAGAATAGAAAACATTTGCAGGAGCTAATGCTGAACTGCTAAACACAAATTAGAAGTTAAACCACTAAACACATAAACTGATGAGCACAAAAAATATAGTAGATGCTAATTCTGAACCGCTAAAAAAACAGTGGAAAAAATGTTGGTGAAAGCTAATGCTAACTATTAAAATGATGACATTGTGAGACTTGCTAACAGTAAAGTATTGGACCTGAATAGAGGAAGTTCTACAGAGTTCTACCTCTAGAGGAAAAAAACAAATGCATGCCACACTATTCAGAGATATCTAAAAATGAAAACTCATTTCTGGAAGTTGGTGAGGTTTTGGTTCCAACAGAACAAGATTACAGGAAAAGCTGGAACATGTCAGCTGAAGACCATCTGCTGCACACACACACACACACACACGAATGCAAATGTTTTCTGAGACCCCAGACTAACTGGACCGGGACGGGTCAGAACCTCTAGAGGCTGACAGGGCCGTGACGTCACCGTCTTTGTCCCCGGTGTGCCTCTTCTTCCTGTGTCCTTCCTCTACAGGGCAGAGACAACACAAGATGGCTGCCGGGTTATTTATAGGCCGAGCTGCTGCTGCTGCAACCAGAAACCTGCACCCAGCCGGGGAGGGAGGGGGCATAAAGGGAGGGGGGCGGCCTTCATTGTGTGAGTGACACAAAGCAGCCGCCATGTTGGGAAGCTGCTCCACTTCTGCATGAGAAAGAGGAGGAGGAGAAGGAGGAGGAGGAAGGTGTGGGGGGCAGATTTACAGCTCAGGGGATTTTTTTTATTCAGAGGGAAAGCAGGGAGGGGGGTAATATTCATGTAGGGGGGGGGGGTAGGAAAAAGGCAAGAGGGGGCTGAGAGACTGAGGCGACGTCTGATTGGCTGCGGCTTCACGCCCCCTCACACCAGGCCTGACCAATCAGAAGCCAGGACGCGGTTTGAAAGATGCCAGAAGGAGACGAGAAGCAGGGGGGCAAGAAAGGGGGGAGGAAAGGGTAAGAGGGGCTGTTGGGGGGGGTAAGAGGAAAAAACCCGGAGTCAGAGATGATGAATGTCCCGCTGGAGTCATGAGCAGCAGCTGCAGTCTGTTAGAACACGACCCGGTTCTGGTTCTGGTTCCTCCTGATAAATGACCACCAGAGCTAACTGATCGGAACCAGAACCACAGCTGGTTCTGGAGGGAAGGTCAGCTGCTCTTATTCTATCTTTAACCTTTATTTACCGCTTTGATCACAGATCCAGACTCTTTAGCCGCATCTGGTGGCGGCTGGAGGAACTGCAGCTCCTTTTATTCCGATTTTTTAATTTAAATCCGTGGAGAAATGTTTCCCTTAAAGCGCTTAGATGTTTGTGTTTCTGTAACAAACAGATAAAACTCTGAATGAAGGTGATAGAGCTGCTGGACGTCAGAGAGGAGCTGCAGTCCTGCGGTCTGACCTCCGTCATGTTCCTGCAGGATCTGCAGCACTGCTGCAGCTGCTGCTCAAAGGGGGGCGCGGTCACGTGACCAGACTGGCCCCGCCCCCCTCCCATCCTGTTTTCACTGTTCACAAATAAGGACGGATTACCGCTCATCTGCTCCGTCGCCATGGAAACACTGACCTCACTCCGGTGGTGACTCTCAATCTGGGCTGGTTGCCAGGGCGACGGGCAGCTGTTCGGTTGCCAGAGCAGCTCTGCAGTGTCGTCAGCGGCCGGAGCAGGATGGTGTTTGTGTGCGGCCAGCAGGGGGCGCTCTACCGGAGCAGAAACAGTTATTCATTTTGTTTAAACACCGTTTTCATACATGAAGAAATATTTCATTTTTATTTAATATTTTATGCATCATTTAATTACTTTATTGGGCAGCTAATATTTTTCATCTGATATATTTGTTGCATTTTTTTAAAAGTTTTATAAAGAAATGTTCTATTTTGTTATTTATTCATTTGTATTATACAAATGATTTTTCTTTTAGTTGTAAATATGTTCTATTCTTCATAATTTTATTTACTGATTTATCTAAATGTTTAATTTGAAATTAATTTATAGAACTATGGAGGTCAGAAGGTGTAAACTGCACTTCAATATATGAATGATATAAACTTCAAAACCTTATGAAAAAAGAAAACCCCCCCAAAAAACTCTCAAACAAAAATCTGTAAGAAATAACAGCAGCAAGTATTAAACTCTGCAAAGTCGCTCCTGAAAACAGAATCCTCCAGGCCACTAGGGGGAGTCTGCCAGCAAATCAAAGGGGCCAAACTTTCAACAAAGACGGGATGAACAGAAGAAAAGTGGCTGAAGGAAGAAGAGAGGCGTTATCTTCAAGTCTTTTTCAGTTTTTTACAGAACCAGTTTTTAATATTATTAATATTAACCAATCAAAACAACTAAAACTTTTTCTAATAAATCTGAAGGTTTCAGTCTTTTTCTGACCAATCAGAGTGAGTCAAACTTTCTTAAAGGCACAGTACCTTAAATGATTAGCTGTAAGTGCTTAGCGACCCGACCCAATAGACTCAGAGTCAAAGCTAACCGGGTCTGAGCAGAAGTTTTATTCTTTTCGGGTTTTTCATGTTAAGATTTTCTGACAACATCAAATAATGAAAATGGTTCTGGTTCTGATACTGGATCAGAACCAGAGAGCAGGTTTCTAATGAGGTTAAAGGTTCTGGTTCTGTTCAGTTTCCTGTGATCCAGATAATTAACCTGCTTAACGCTACAGAACCTCCTGGGACCAACCAGAACCAGAACCAGGTGGCCCCGTGGCCCAGTTCAGAGACCCGAGCCCAACGCTGCAGAACCTTCCAGGAATCAAACCAGCAGCCTTTCAGGTACCAACGCTGCTGCAGGCAATGGATTTAAATGTGACTTTATCATGACCACTGCAGGGGTCAGAGGTCATGATTCAACAAAACAAAAATGGCCTCCATGTTGAGGTCTAAGACCAGAACCGCTGCTGACCCAGAAGAACCCAGAAGAACCCTGGAACCTCCTGGTGATCCTCCAGGCTTCAGAAGCTCAGCGCTGCAGTCAGACATGGTGGTGGCAGCATGATGCTGTGGGCCTGCTCCACTTCTGAAGGTCTGGCAAAAATGGCCTAGTCAAAGTCTAAACCTTCACCAGGAAATTGTTGCTGGAAAACCCTCCAACAAGTTACACCAGAGCAGGTCAAAGGTCATCCACAGCAACACTAGTGTCAGGGTGTGAATATTTAGATTAGATTAGATTTATTATCCGACTTTAAAATCTGTTTAATCTGAAACTGGAGGTCAGAGGTCACGCTCCATCAGACTGGAGGGAAAAATGGCCGAACATCAACATTAAGAACATCCAGATGATCCCAAAGACTTCTGGGAAAATATTCTGACTGATCCCACAGTAGAGCACGGAGGTGGCAGCATGGTGTCTTCAACCGGGTTCTGATCCAAAACACACCAGCAGCTCTTCCTCTGATTGGCTGATGAACAACATGAAGACTCTGGAGTGGTCTAGTCAAAGTTAATGCTGTGGACTGACCTTTAAATGGCTGTTCAAAAGGTTTGGATTGTTTTATACTAGTAAAATAAAAACTGAATGTTGTTTTCATCAAAAATTAATTTGGTTTCATGATCAGAAACTGAAATGAGACAAACAGGAAACCAGGAAGTAAGAACCTGACATCACTTCCTGCTTCCAGCCGGAGTGTTTCTGGACCCACTCAGTCTGCAGAACCCAAACCGTTCCGGTTCTGGTTGTTCTTATTTTAGATCAGTCAGCAGAACAAAGAGCTGCAGCGGACTGAGAAACCGATCCGGGTCCAGAACGTCCAGAACCTGGAGGGAACCCGTTCCTCACTTCCTGTTTTCTGCTGCAGACAAAAACAGGAAGTGATCCGACGAGTTTCAGGCCTGCAGGCCGACTCCTGCAGCCCACACACACTTCCTCATTCCCAACCCCCTGAACCTGATCCGACCCGACCCAGAAAGGCCCGGCTCACATCGGCTCTTAATCCAGAACCAGCAGAACAGGATCTGCAGCAGAAACCCGAGTTCACATGGAGAAAAAGACAGAACAGCCGGTTATTTCTGTCCCTGCAGGTGTGTGTGTGCGTGTGCGTGTGTGTGTGTGCGTGTGTGTGTGTGTGTGTGTTTCCAGAGGTAAATGTCAGACCCGCTCTGCCCTGCAGGTGGCGCTGCAGCAGCTGCTCTGGATCTGACAAAGTTATGATAAAAACCAGAACTGAAAGATTTTCTGGAAAAATGTTTTTTATTCTGTAAAAAAAATCCCAGTTAGTGAAACATTTCAGGATAATTATAGATCTTAAAACGATTCACATATAAATTTACATTTCCATAAAGTCCAGGTCAGTTCTGGTTCTGGTTCTGGTGTCTATTGATCAGAAGAAGCTCATCCAACTGGATCTCATCACTTTCTTCCTGTGAAAGCATGTGGCGACAGTGGAGAGGAACAAATCCTCCATCAGAACCAGAACCTGATTGCCCCCCCCCCTTCTGTAACCGGGCCTGGACCTCACCGTCCAGAACCAGATCAGAACATTCAGGGTGATAATACCGTGATCCACCTCTAGGGGCAGCAGAGGTGGATCATCCTCCTGCTGATCCCAGATCTTTCTGCTCCGATCTGAACAGAGGAAACGGAACTTCAAACCTTTTAAATGTAAAAAATAAATATCATAGTTATTAAAAATGGTAAAAATTCATCCATCCATTTTCTGTTCACCCTAATGGGGTCGGGAGGGTTGCTGGTTCCTCTCCAGCTACATTCCAGGTGAGAGGCGGGGTCACGGGGTCACCCTGGACAGGTCGCCAGTCTGTCACAGGGCAACACAGAGACAAACAAAACACACAACCATTCACACACACACACACACTCACACTCACACCTAGGGAGAATTTAGAGAGACCAATTAACCTGACAGTCATGTTTTTGGACTGTGGGAGGAACCCGGAGAACCCGGAGAGAACCCACCATGCACAGGGAGAACATGCAAACTCCATGCAGAAAGACCCCGGGCCGGGAATCGAACCCAGGACCTTCTTGCTGCAAGGCAGCAGCTCTACCAACTGCACCACTGTGCAGCCACTCAAATATAATTAAAAAATATATAATATTTTTAAAATTGTATTTTTAAATCAAATTTATTTGTTTAAAAATAAATAAATTAATAATTCTTTAATTAATAAATGTTACTGATGAATATTTGACTCTTAATTGTAAATATTATTAATATTTTTATATCCTTATTGGATAAACTTTCCATCACAATTTAATGCATTGCATTTTTTATTTCATATTTTATATTTAAAGTTTACTTTTTTAAAACTAATTTAAACATATATGTAATAATTTAAGATGTAAATAAATATTCTGTGTTGTGTTATTGCTGGTTTATTGTGTGACTGGTGGAGAACTCTCTCCTCTAATGAGGCGACGCCCCCCGGGGCCCCTGGCCCCCCTGGCCCACCCCTCCCTGTGGCCCTGGGGGACCTGCTACCAGAGCTAATGGCCGACGGACGGACAAACAGACAGACGGATGGACGGCGTCCGCAGGGAGTTCAGAGGAAATGAGGCAGGAGAAAACATGAAAAACAAACTCATTAAAAATCTCCACATATCAATAAAATCTCCCAGAGATCAGACGCCATGTTGCTGCAGCGGCTCTCATTATTATTGCTGTTTATTCTCCTCCTCCTCTTCGTCCTTCTCCTCTTCCTCCATGTTTGGTCTGAGGGAACTTCTCCTGACCCTCAGGTGACCCTCCAGGTGACCCTCCAGGTGACCCTCCAGGTGACCCTCCAGGTGACCCTCCAGGTGACCCGCCTCTCACCCTTCTGACCCCACTGGGATAAGAGTGTAAGAATGGATGGATGGATGGATGGATGGATGGATGTGTGTGCGTGTGTGTGTGTGTGTGTGTGCGTGTGTGTGTGTGCGTGTGTGTGTGTGAGGAGAAGCTGACAGTGACAGATGGAGCATCATGTCTCTTCATGTCGGCCTCCTGCTCTGCTGAATCAGCTGCAGAACGACTCAAACCGACTCTAACAACAACCTGCAGTTACTCAGCTTCAAACGCTTCTTCTTCTGTTTCTTCTTCTTCTGTTTCTTCTTCTGTTTCTTCTTCTTCTGTTTCTTCTTCTGTTTCTTCTTCTGTTTCTTCTTCTTCTGTTTCTTCTTCTGTTTCTTCTTCTGTTTCTTCTTCGTTCTCTCTCGGTGGGATTTTCCCTCCAGTGGAGGGGAAAGTTTGTCCCCAGAGAGCAGCAGCTCTGGAGGAGCTGATACATCAGATAAATGTTTTGGTTCTGTCTCATGTCCAGAACCGCACTGGTTCTGTAGAATCTCTCCAGTGCTGGAGAACCTCTCTGGTTCTGGACTCGTTCACGTCAACCTTTGGCTCTCAAGTGGATCTGAAACCTGTTTTGCATCTTTGGCTTTAGCAGCAAAGCTAACAGGAAGTGTCCTCTGGTTGTTGCAGGAGGCCGGTTCTGATCCAGAAGCAGGCGGCCCGGTTCTGCGGCCAGGAGGCCGTCAGTGTTAAAGTGAGGCCTGGAAACCAATCGGTCCTCATGAGGAACTGCAGAGTTTTAAAACACTTTAATTTGCTCTTTCTGGACCGTTGAGCCTCGTTTCACACCAACTTCTGCTTTCAGAATAAACGATTCTTCTGTTTTTCTCAGCAGCAGAGGAAGTTCTAAGGTGTCCAAAGTGTGGGGCGGAGACTATTTATGGCCCATAGACTTAGTCTGTGCGGCCGCCGGCTACAATTCAAAAACGATACAAAGCATTGGGTTTCCTCAGAGAGAAACTTTATTAACTAGTTTTATTAATAATAATAATAATAATAATAATAATAATAATAATAATAATAATAATAATAATAATAATAATAATAATAATAATAATAATAATAATAATAATAAACTGTTGGGTTTGAATGAATGTCATTAAACTGTAAAGTTTTTTTAAAATGAAACTTTATAACTAATAAAATTAATTCAAACTGAATCGAATTGAATTAGTTGATGCATACTTTATTTATACTTTTGGCAAAAAACCCATTGTTTGGTCCAACATAAAGTATTTAATGTTGTTTTGTCTTTAATTAATCACATCCACTGGAACATGAGCTCATTAAACTTGGCTAAATGAAGCTAACGTTCTTAAAGAAACAGTGACATAAATCCTCTTCTTGTTGCTGAGAACAGAATCTTGTTTTTCTGTTTTGATTTTTTATCATATTGTTTTTGAGGCTCCAGATGTTTTCAGCTGACAGTTCTGGAGTATAAAAAGTTTTGACACCCCTGTTATAAACTGATTCATCTGGTTGTTCCTCTGATCAGCATCATCATGAGGATCTGATCTTCATGTCAGATTCATCTGATCGTGTTTCTAACGTTAAAATCAGATTTCCTCACTGGAATAAATGCACCAATAAAATCTTTAGATGCAAAATAAAATCCACCATAAATATTCTCTCTGCATGGAGTTTGCATGTTCTCCCTGTACATGAAGGGTTCTGTCCGGTTCTCCAGCTTCCTCACCAAGTCCAAACACACGACTGTCAGGTTGACTGTGTGTAGCTGGTCTGTCTCTGTGTTGCCCTGCGATGGACTGGTGACCCTCCAGGTGACCCTCCAGGTGACCCTCCAGGTGACCCTCCAGGTGACCCTCCAGGTGACCCTCCAGGTGACCCCGCCTCTCACCCTTCTGACCCCACTGGGATAAGAGTGTAAGAAAATGGATGGATGGATGGATGGATGGATGGATGGATGGATGGATGGATGGATGGATGGATGGATGGATGGATGGATGGATGGATGGATGGATGGATGGATGGATGGATGGATGAATGGATAACCTGTTGAAAATAAAACAGTGGAGTCTTATTAATAAAGTTTCCCAGCTTTCAGTCCTTTAGCCAAATTAATGTAATAGTTGCTTATTTTAAGAGTTGAGCTGTAACTGAAGAAATCGTCTTTAGTTCAGGTCAAACAGTTTGACCTTTTATTCATTTTCCTTTTATTTTGTGCATTTCATCGTCTGTTTATTTGTCATTTTCAGTTTTAACTTGCTAGCTTATTTTACTACCTTACATTAGGACAGGTAGTAGGTTAAGTGGACACTCACCATCATACTACCTGAGGATAAACTGACCTTATAAAGTGTTTTTCTCTGTGTCTCTGAGTCTCCATGTTGTCCCGTCTCCCCCTGATTGTTTTCACTTGTGTCTCGTTTCCTTGATTACCCTCTGTGTATTTAACCCCACCTGTTCCTTGTTCTCCTAGTCGTCGGCTCCTAGTCGTAGTCGTCGGCTCCTAGTCGTCGTCGGCTCCTAGTCGTAGTCGTCGGCTCCTAGTCGTAGTCGTCGGCTCCTAGTCGTAGCCGTCGGCTCCTAGTCGTTGGCACCAGTCACTGTTTCAGCTGCCATCCATTTGTAAACCCTGTTGCTACCAGTACTGAGCCTTTGCCTTCTGCTCTGCTGTGCTGCCAGGAGTTTGGACTTTGATTGTGTTCTTTCATTATTAAAACCATCATTTCTCTCTTCAAACTGGGTCTACACTGTTTTCCTCGTGCACTTCATGACAAATAAATTCATCTAGTTCTCTATTTTATTTAAATAGTGAATTTTATGTAGAATAAATAAACATTACATTAACCAGTAAAGTTTCTAATCTTTTACTGTGCAGCTGCGACTATCCTACAGCACATTTAACCTGTTATAAATCCTTATGCTAAGATAAACTACCACATGGAGTTTTAAAACTACAGATCATTTATGTTTTTACCTCTTCTTTATTTATCAAGTTACATTTTATTAGTGGAATAAGCTAGTAAACACATAGTTGAGCTGATTATCATAACTTTTAGGTTTGGGGAGACTAAATAAAATTAGTATATTTTTATTTGCAGGTTCTTATTGTGTAGCTTTGGAGCTAACTGCTGTCTGTTTACCTGTCTGTCCTCATGCTAATTTAAGCTTCATATTTTAAAATCACAACTCATTCATCTCTTTTTAGCTCCTGAATATTTATTAAGTTCAAATTTAATTGTTGAATTTAAAAACAGCTAGCATGGCTTCACAGTGAGTTTAATGGGATCTAATAAAGACACACTGGAGCTAACTGTCTTTATAAAACTTAAAGTCTTCTAAAGATTAGATAAACATGTTGAGTTTTATTATTCTGACTTTTAGTAAACTGACTGCTGTTTGACTCACCAGTTATCAGCCATCATCAGTTAATCTGTTTAGTGTAGATTTACTACTGAAGAGTCATTAAATGAATAAATATGAATGTTAAAGTTTCCTGCTGGAACAGTTGTTGTGGACTAATGACCTCCAGTTTTCTCTCTGAATAAATATGTTTCAACATTGACCCGGTTGCTCCTGATTATCATGTTGACCATCTGAAATAATCTTCCTGTTGGACTGAACTGTTTATTCAGTCTGCTGTGAGTCAGCAGCTCTGACATGCTTTCATTTTCTTCTCCAAATCCACAAACTTTCAGGTTTGAAGTGAAATCTCTGCGTCTGTCAGCAGGAATAAAACTCCTAGCTCAGGTTTTAGAGGGAAACGAAGTGGTCAGCATGAGAAAGTAGATTTTTATTTGGGTGAAACGCGTGAAACCAGGTTTGACTCCGGATCCAGGCTGAGCCGGACTCCAGTCCGGGCTTTCGCTGCTGCCGCTCGCCTGCTTCCCTCAGCAGGCCGCCATTTCAGGAGCTGCTCAGAGGCCCTTCATCTGCATCATGGCAGAAACAAAAGCTGCTCTTTGTCTGCAGCCTCCATGTTTCCACCTTCACACCTGCAGACGTCCGGACGGCCAGCGGCCGCCTTCACTCACTGACAGCCAGGCAGGAGACTAAAGGTCACCTGGAAACACACTGACCCCTCATCCTTCAGCCAACACTCCATCTGTCACATTTAGGAGACTTTTATTCTGAAAAATGAAAGGAAGAAACGTCTTTTCTTCTCTGACCTTTAAGGGACGAAACATTTGGACCCCCAAAAAGCTGAAAATCCAGTTAATAAATGTTTTTAGTGTAATATCTGTTTGTTTTTAAAAAGCTGAATCAGATTTTTAGGGGCTGCGCTTCTTCCTGTGGTTTATTGTCCTTTTGGGCCGTTTTACGGCCTCCAGGCCTCATTTATAACCCGACTTCCTCCAACCTGGATCCACCAGAAACAATTTGGAGGGAAAAGAAAGCCTCTTTACTTTTACGGTATGGAAACGCCCCCCCCTCCCACTTCACATGCACACACAAATAAAGGCCATCACATATCAAAGGAGTGTTTGATCTGGGGGTGTGTGGGCCGGCCGGGGGGCGGGGTGCGTCGGAAGGAGGACAGACAGAGACGGCAGATAAGGAGTGGATGGGGGGCAGGAATGCCAAACCTGCACTGTTGCAGCTCTGAATGGAAACACTGTACTTCAACCCACACAGCGACACCGCAGTCCTGGTGGTGACACCTGCAGGCTGCAGCTGGTACTGCACTTTAATGCTTTCTGAGCAGAAACATCCAGAGTTTAGTCACCAGGTTCTGGTTGAATATTTGAAATGTGATCCTTTCAGTCGACACGTTGAGGTTTCTCTGTTGCTCCGTTACTGACTGACAACAAACACATAAAAACTGGTGGCGAAAATGATCAACGGAGTTCATTTCATTTTAATCAAACCACAGAAGATCAACAACATTTTCAATTCAAAGCCCAAATGTCCTGCTAGATGACGGAATAAACTGAAGTCAATCAGATGCTGAATCTTAAAGGGAACCAGCATCATGGGGAACATCAGAGTTTTGATCAAATGGAGAGATCAGGTTAATTACTCAGTTTGTAATTAATTAATCGATCAATCAACTAAATCAGCAGCATTTTCAATTCAAAACTTCTTTTTGCTGGTAGATTATTGAATAAACAGACATAAAAATATTTAAAGTGTTTAGCATTGATATGCTAACTCCTTTTAGCACAATTTGAACTCAGCAGTAGTTTTCTCCAGCAGCCAATCAGATCGATTAGAAGCAGAACTGAAGAGGCTTCGTCGGCCATCACTGTTAGCGGATGTAGCTTGTGCGTCAGATGTTCGGCTGTACCAGAAACACAAATACAAAAGTTCTGGCTGGAACTGATGTTTGTAAAAACATAAATAAAATTAAAATTTTAACACTTTAAAATCAATGAACCAACCAGAATCTGGAGATCATGTCAGGGACATTCGCTACGTTTCCATCCTAAAATGACTGAGGTCTGTCTGGATTAACCAGGATGAAGCTTCATCTCATCAGATTTGAAAACTGGCTGCAGAAAGTAAACAAACCTGTAAGATGAAAGACGATAAAAACATTTTGAGATTTTCTGCAGAATTTGTTTCCAGACATCCCAACCTAAATGACCAACATGGGATTATTTCTTCCCCAGGACTTTATTTTATTTGTTTCAGGAACGTTAAACATGTTTTCTGATTTCTGTACTTTAAATACTAATAATATTAAAATCCCGTCTTTTTGGAAAGACTTTCTGCAGCAATTTAAGCTTTTTAAAATCTTTGACAACAATAAAGGTTAAAATGTTGCAACTTTCTGAAAAAGGTGCCACAAAATCTGCAGTCACAACAAACAGATGTAAACATCCTGCAGCCGAAAGTTAAACGGCACCAGAGAGTTTTAATGTTTCAACTGGGTTGAAGTTTAAAGTCCAGAACCAGAGCGGACGATTCTGTGGGTCAATAATTAACCGGATCTGGACTCGTCTGGAACAAACGAACCGACTAACCTGCTGGGTAATCCACAGAAATTCCTCAGAGCTGTAATCTGTAATCTGTGAACTGTAATCTGTGATCTGTAATCTGTGATCTGTAATCTCTTATCTGTGATCTATAATCTGTAATCTGTGATCTGTGATCTATAATCTGTGAACTGTAATCTGTAATCTGTAATTTGTAATCTGTAATCTGTAATCTGTGATCTACATGTTTCCTCTGAAACGTCTGGATTCTCCAACCAGCGGAGAATCTTAATAAAACTAAATCAAGTCTGAAATCATCTTTTCATCTATTTATAAAATTAGATTTCAGATTTTTTCAGTATCAACAGCTTTAGATTGTAAAATTGTTTTTTTTGTAAAAGTTTTTCTTCAAAAATGTTTTAAAACATAAAACTAGAAATAAAATGCAGTTTCTGTAAAAAGACAAGAAATCTCACAAATAAAACTATAAATAAACAATATAACAAAGCAGTATTTATTAGTAAAATATTATGGAAATATAATAGAAAACTATTTACAGATAGAAATAAATCAAATAGAAACCTGAAAATCTGGTAAATATTTATAGAAAGTTTGAGTAGATTTAATGTTTCTATAAATGTGTTGAATCTAGATCCAGTGGACAGAATCTACAGCTGAACGGTCTGGTTACAGGGCAGCTTGCTGAACCGCTGCAACACAGACCTCTACAGGAGATTCTGCACCAGCCTCCAGAACATTTAGTTTCCTGTTGGGATTATTTGATTTCTCTTGTCAAATTTACAGCTGCAGCGATTCTTAGGAACCAGAACCGGTTCTGATCCACACAGGGTCAGATATATACATACACGTTGTGTTTGTGATGATGTCATGAAGAGGCAGGAAGTGGAGAGACGATGAAGAACAGAATGATAAATGGTTTTATTGTTCCTCACATTTACAGGATTTCAATTCTTATTCATCTTTAAATTTGTTTTTAAGACATTTTTGCCTGGTTTTTATCCAGTTTTTGTTTTGTTTTTTTTACATTATTTCTGTATCAGCTTTATTATTTTTTAATTCTTTGGAACCAAAAATTATAAACCAGCTGAAACTTTTAGCATAAATTTTTTCTTTCATTTGTTTTGTTGCTCTTAGTGACTGGAGAAGTTTTGATCCATAATCTGGCTGCTGATTGCAATAATCAATATTATCACCAGGATCCCAAAGCCAGACCGCGCCCAGGGCCCCGTGGGGGTTTGGACCGGCCCTGCAGGAACCTGCAGCGGTCCAGATGGACGGGCTGAGAAGCAGCAGGCTCGGTGGAGGTGGCATCATGCTGAGTGGTTCTGGTGACAAACATGCAGGAATGTCTGGAATGTAGTCCTAAACCGGGTCGGAACCAGAAGGTTCTGATGATCCAACCTTTCTGCAGGATGAAGCTTCAGAACCAGAACCTCTGTATGAATATATTTGACCTCCAACCTGACCGGGTTCTCCAGAACTCCCAGTTTGAAAACATGAATACTTTCATCATCAGTTCTGGGAGCAGCTGACTGGACCACCTCGCGTTCTGATCCAGGACGGGATGGAGGTTCGGTGTGTGTTTGGGTCGGACCGCCTCGTGTTCTGATTATTATCCAACACTTCCACCTTAAGTCGGAGCTGCTACTCAGTTAAGGCGGATTGACTGTGAACTGGGTTCAGGTCCGGACTTGAAGACGGAGGTTCTGCTGTCACACCTGGAGCCCGGTAACCAGGACGGGTCCGAACCTGTTCTGGTTCTGATGAGACAGCTCTCTGATGCGTCCTGGTGGAAAACACGTCGGTTTTATTCCACATTTATTTCATCCTTAATGACAAAAACAGAAAAAATACTAATAATTTTAACATGTTGGGTTTGGGTTACTTGTTAGTTCGTAGTTAGTGGTTAGTTAGTGGCTTGTTAGTGGTTAGTTGTCTTGTTGAACCAAACTGTCTCTGCTGCCGCCTGCTGGTCTCCTGATGGCCACCAGGTGGCAGCAGACTGACTCTGACTCAGTTATTCATCAATTAGTTGTTTTAATAAAAGTAGAGAAAAAAATCCGGAGAATTTAAAACAATGTAACAAAAGAATGAATTAAATGATGTTAAAATCTTGAATAAAAATAACATCTTGGTTTGAAAAAATGAAAATGAAAATAAATTGAACTGAATGTATGAGTTTTATTTGAGTTTATGTTTGAAACTAATAATCTGTTTGATCTTCTGGATCAGCGGTCTTCAACCTGCGGCTCCGGGGCCACAAGTGGCTCTTAATAACATAATAATAATAATAATAATAATAATAATAATAATAATAATAATAATAATAATAATAATAATAATAATAATAATAATAATAATAATAATAATAATAATAATAATAATAATAATAATAATAATAATGCACTAGAAATTAAACAAGGTGGAAAAAAGAAACAAAATAAAACATCATGAATCTATAAAGAGTCAAAATTATCTGCCGAATATTAAAAGAAAAACGGATAAATTTTTCTGTGCAGATCAAATTTAACAGTTTGTTCTGGAAGAACCAGAACCAGCCCGACCCTGTTCAAGAAATCTGAGTTTAAAATGTTTCTTTATGTTGGAACAGCTGGAAACCAGAGTGAACAAATGACTGAAGACAAATGCATGCCGCACTTTCCAGATTTTCAGTCCAGAGCAGAAACAACGTCTTTATGAAAAACGATTTCTGCTCTGCAGCAGCTGGAAACATCTGGGAGTCACAACGATCCACACTGAGAGGAGCTGGATCTGCCAGCGGCCAGCAGGGGGCGACAGAGACTGAAGCATCAATCAATCACTGCTGAACCCCGAGACACCTGGAGACACCTGGAGACACCTGGAGACACATGGAGACATCTGGAGAGACCTGGAGAGACCTGGAGACACCTGGAGACACCTGGAGAGACCTGGAGACATCTGGAGACACCTGGAGACACCTGGAGAGACCTGGAGACATCTGGAGACACCTGGAGAGACCTGGAGACATCTGGAGAGACCTGGAGACATCTGGAGAGACCTGGAGACACCTGGAGACACCTGGAGAGACCTGGAGACACCTGGAGACACCTGGAGACACCTGGAGACATCTGGAGAGACCTGGAGACATCTGGAGACACCTGGAGACACCTGGAGACACCTGGAGACACCTTGAGACACCTTGAGACACCTGGAGAGACCTGGTGACACCTTGAGACACTTGGAGACACCAAGTCTTTCCAGGTGCTGCAGCTCTGGAAGGTTGCTGGTTGGATTCCTGATTTGATTGTTTCTACACACACATCCTCTCAGATTACATCATAACGTGTGTGTGTGTGTGTGTGTGTGTGTGTGTGTGTGTGTGTGTGTGTGTGTGTGTGTGTGTGTGTGTGTGTGTGTGTGTGTCCAGCAGGACTCTGCAGATCAATAATTAAACACGTCTAATCGATGTGTGCAGGACGCACTGAGCATGCTCAGTACAGCTGAGTGAGGTCACAGCCTCAGACTGACCCACTGACCTCCACAATCATCATCTTCATCTTCATCTGTGGTGAAAGGTATCACAACCTCTGATAACTGAGCTGCTTTCTGCAGGAAACCATCATCTGGATGTCTGAATGTTCAGTCGGCTTCATTTCACACGTCTAGACTCACATTTTATTTACAGGTTGTGACTTTTATCATCCTCCTCGATTCCTCAGACGGTTATTGTGGACGGTGATGCTGCGGGCTGGAAGGAGCTCCAGTAGCAGTCAGTGTATTAAATAGAGGCCTCTGACTGAAGGCCTTTGAAGGCAGAGATGATGCTCTGGATGACATCATCAGTCGCTAGCTAGCTCTGCTAATCCGCCTCCTTTGCTTTTGCTGCTGCTCTTTTCTTCTGTTCTCTGTTTTTGTGAGTAAAACGTGACGAACTGAACGGAGACGGACCAGAACACCAGCTGCTCCTTCTTCACCTCTTCAAACCAAAGCAGCGCCGCAGATGAAGACCGGCCCAGTCCATCCGGGTCCCATCGGTGATGAAGAACCCACTGAGAGGTCCACCTCCTTCTGGTCCAGAACCAGAACCGGAGGAGCTCCTCCATCATGAACCTGTGGCAGTAGAACCCGCCCTGACGCTGATGTTTCCTCTGGGTTGCCAGGTTGGGAGTAATCCCAGACTGGAGTCGGGTCCTGGAGGAGACGCTGCGGCGCTGCAGAGAACGGACCATTATGTTCTCCCATCATTCCCAGTGAGTAACTGGGCCTTTCACTGGGAGATAAAGGCTTGTTGTCTCAGTGAGACGGACTACTGGGATGTTCCATCCCACCCAGTTCAACCAGTTCGACCAGTTATCTGGTCAGGAAACCAGTCTAACAACAGAACACAGTCGTCTGTTTTCCAGCTTTTGAACCTTGATGGGAAAAGAGTTTTCTGACATTTTATGACTGAAGCTGATTGTAAACTGCAGTCAGAAATCCAGATTCAGAAATGAGACGTTTGACTCAAAGTTCAGGATCCTTTAAATTCAGACATAAAGAGAAGAATCCAGATTATAACGGCGAAACACAGAAAACTATTTTTTAAAACTGCTTAATGGGAACGGAGCGTTTGATCAATATTTAAGAGTTATTGACATGGGCGTGCCGTGGCGGCGTAGGGGACAGCGCATTTGGAGGCTTTGAGTCCTCAACACAGCCGTCGCAGGTTCGATTCCCGGATCCGACTGAAATTTGCCGCATGTCTTCCCCCTTTCCTGTCAGCCTGCTGTCATATAATGGACACTAGAGCCACAAAAAGACCCCCTGGAGGGAATAAATAATAAATAAATAAAGAATTATTGACATAAAATCAGTTCCTGTATCTTGTAGAAAAGTTAACTGTAGTTTGGCAATTATTTTAATAATTAAAACAATTATTCAGATAAAATAAATCGGCACATTCTGCTTATTTTTCATGTAATGTATTAGAAATACATTAAAAGATGCAAATTTAAATCATTAAATTGTTTGTTTATGTGCATCTTTTAATGTTTGCTTGTTTAAAATAAGTATTTTTTTCTTGTAAAAAATGTTTATTTTAAATAAGAAATGAGCCTAAAATAAGTTTTCCTTCAGTGAACGCTTCATGTGAAAACCTTTCTGCTGCACCGAACATCAATACATCAATAAGAATTATGTTTTTGATCGACCGATTAATAATTGGGTAGAAAAGAAGTTTGAAATGAGATTTATTGACCAGGAAGTGACCCGTCGCTGCCAGAAACACATTTCTGTTGTTTTCATCTCAAATGCAAAAGATGTTTATTATTTGTTCAGTTTTCAGGGAGTTGTTCTCTCAGCAAGCAGGTTTCCAGTCTCTGTTGTCCGTAACGATTAATCAATAGGGTATTTCAGACAATCGATCGATCCTGATTAATCGATTCTTCTGTAATGATCAGGTGACTTTTGACTTGTTTCAAAGTTTCTGACAGATTTTGTCCAAAGTTCCAGATTTAGAGTTCAAAACAGAACCCGACTGGCTGCAGATCAAGCATTGACCGACAGAACCCGATCACATTGACTCCGACTGCAGTACTCGGGTTACAGCACAGAACCCAATCGCTGCAGAACCCAACCGCCATTGGACCCGACGCTACTGGACCCGACCGGCTGCAGAACCCGACCGGCTACTGGACCTGACTGGCTGCAGAACCCGACCGGCTACTGGACCCGACCGGCTGCAGAACCCGACCGGCTGCAGAACCCAACCGGCTACAGAACCCAACCGGCTGCAGAACCTGACCGGCTACAGAACCCGACCGGCTACTGGACCCAACCGGCTGCAGAACCCGACCGGCTACAGAACCCGACCGGCTGCAGAACCCGACCGGCTGCAGAACCCAACCGGCTACTGGACCCGACCGGCTACTGGACCCGACCGGCTACTGGACCCGACCGGCTGCAGAACCTGACCGGCTACAGAACCCGACCGGCTACAATCAATCAATCAATCAATCAATCAAACTTTATTTGTATAGCACATTTCAGCATCAAGGCATTTCAAAGTGCTTTACATCAAATCAAACACAAAATACAATGCAACATAGAATCAACAATAAAAACACAACATCAATAAATTTGCAATTGATTACGTTTCGAATACAACTCTAAACAGGTGGGTTTTTAGTTGAGATTTAAAGGAAGTCAGTGTTTCAGCTGTTTTACAGTTTTCTGGAAGTTTGTTCCAGATTTTTGGTGCATAGATGCTAAATGCCGCTTCTCCTCGTTTGGTTCTGGTTCTGGGGATGCAGAGCAGACCAGAACCAGAAGACCTGAGAGTTCTGGAAGGTTGATACAACAGCAGCAGATCTTTAATGTATTGTGGTGCTAAACCATTCAGTGATTTATAAACTAACAACAGTATTTTAAAGTCTATTCTTTGAGCTACAGGGAGCCAGTGGAGAGACTTTAAAACCCTACAGAACCCAACCGGCTACAGAACCCAACCGGCTACTGGACCCGACCAGCTACAGAACCCGACCGGCTGCAGAACCTGACCGGCTACAGAACCCAACCGGCTACTGGACCCGACCGGCTGCAGAACCCGACCGGCTACAGAACCCGACCGGCTGCAGAACCCAACCGGCTACTGGACCCGACCGGCTACTGGACCCGACCGGCTGCAGAACCCGACCGGCTACTGGACCTGACTGGCTGCAGAACCCGACCGGCTACTGGACCCGACCGGCTGCAGAACCCGACCGGCTGCAGAACCCGACCGGCTGCAGAACCCAACCGGCTACAGAACCCAACCTGCTACTGGACCCGACCGGCTGCAGAACCTGACCAAGTCCAGAACCCGACCGGCTACAGAACCCGACCGGCTACTGGACCCGACCGGCTGCAGAACCCGACCGGCTACAGAACCCGACCGGCTACTGGACCCGACCGGCTACAGAACCCGACCGGCTACTGGACCCGACCGGCTACTGGACCCGACCGGCTGCAGAACCCGACCGGCTGCAGAACCTGACCAAGTCCAGAACCCGACCGGCTACAGGACCCGACCGGCTACAGAACCCAACCGGCTACTGGACCCGACCGGGTACTGGACCCGACCGGCTGCAGTACCCGACCAGCTACAGAACCCGACCGCCTGCAGAACCCAACCGGCTACTGGACCCGACTGGCTACTGGACCCGACCGGCTACTGGACCTGACTGGCTGCAGAACCCGACCGGCTACTGGACCCGACCGGCTGCAGAACCCGACCGGCTGCAGAACCCAACCGGCTACAGAACCTAACCGGCTGCAGAACCTGACCGGCTACAGAACCCGACCGGCTACTGGACCCGACCGGCTGCAGAACCCGACCGGCTACAGAACCCGACCGGCTGCAGAACCCGACCGGCTGCAGAACCCAACCGGCTACTGGACCCGACCGGCTACAATCAATCAATCAATCAATCAAACTTTATTTGTATAGCACATTTCAGCATCAAGGCATTTCAAAGTGCTTTACATCAAATCAAACACAAAATACAATGCAACATAGAATCAACAATAAAAACACAACATCAATAAATTTGCAATTGATTACGTTTCGAATACAACTCTAAACAGGTGGGTTTTTAGTTGAGATTTAAAGGAAGTCAGTGTTTCAGCTGTTTTACAGTTTTCTGGAAGTTTGTTCCAGATTTTTGGTGCATAGATGCTAAATGCCGCTTCTCCTCGTTTGGTTCTGGTTCTGGGGATGCAGAGCAGACCAGAACCAGAAGACCTGAGAGTTCTGGAAGGTTGATACAACAGCAGCAGATCTTTAATGTATTGTGGTGCTAAACCATTCAGTGATTTATAAACTAATAACAGTATTTTAAAGTCTATTCTTTGAGCTACAGGGAGCCAGTAGAGAGACTTTAAAACCCTACAGAACCCAACCGGCTACAGAACCCAACCGGCTACTGGACCCGACCAGCTACAGAACCCGACCGGCTGCAGAACCTGACCGGCTACAGAACCCGACCGGCTACTGGACCCGACCGGCTGCAGAACCCGACCGGCTACAGAACCCGACCGGCTGCAGAACCCAACCGGCTACTGGACCCGACCGGCTACTGGACCCGACCGGCTGCAGAACCCGACCGGCTACTGGACCTGACTGGCTGCAGAACCCGACCGGCTACTGGACCCGACCGGCTACAGAACCCGACCGGCTGCAGAACCCGACCGGCTACAGAACCCAACCTGCTACTGGACCCGACCGGCTGCAGAACCTGACCAAGTCCAGAACCCGACCGGCTGCAGAACCCAACCGGCTACTGGACCCGACCGGCTGCAGAACCCGACCGGCTACAGAACCCGACCGGCTACAGAACCCGACCGGCTACTGCACCCGACCGGCTACTGGACCCGACCGGCTGCAGAACCCGACCGGCTGCAGAACCTGACCAAGTCCAGAACCCGACCGGCTACAGGACCCGACCGGCTACAGAACCCAACCGGCTACAGAACCCAACCGGCTACTGGACCCGACCGGCTACAGAACCCGACCAGCTACTGGACCCGACCAGCTCCAGAACCCAGCAGATACTAAACTTCTGTGTTAAAATCTTTTCTTTCCTTCCAGTTTATTTGGTTTCATTTATTTAAATCCTCTAAAGCTTCTTCTGCTCAGCTGCTTGTTTTACATCCATCAAACTTTCTCCTGTTTGGACTTTTATCAGCCTAATCTCTAAAAATACGATCAAGTAGAAAATTTTAAAATGTTGTTTACAAGCAGATTCTGCCAGAAGGATTCAGTAGTTGGAAGAAAACTATCTGAAACTGGACTGAAGCTCCAATAAATGAGCTGCTTTCATCAGAAAAACACCACAGCATGATGCTGCCACCGCCATCTGTTATCATGACCATGTTCAGGTTGATAAATGAAGGCCACAAAGTTCATGAATCGACTGCAGGCCTGGACTGGTTGGTGGCTGATTGACCTGGAATTTTATTTCGATTTGTTCTAAATCAAGTTCGTTTGTGCAGCACATTTCAGATTAAAAGCTTTTCGTCATAAAATCAAAAAGGCAGCAAAACATCTTACAGCCAGCAGTTTGAGGACATTTTATCAAGTGCCATCATCAAAAGCACAAATATGCATCAAATATGTTGCATATTCATGTTAGACTAAATGATGTCAACAAATGCACACCACACTTTTCAGATTTCCCCCCCCATTTTCTTTCCTTTTCATATAAAACAAACAAAATGTCACAAAATGTTGTCTAAAAGCTATAAAGATGATGAATGTTTCTGAATCCTGTTCTGAGATTACCAACAGCCAAACTAAAAACACGTAGAAAACACTAAAGAGATGCACATTCCTAAACTGCATGACTGATATTTCCAGACTGAGACGCTGATGGTCTGCAGGACGTTTCTGATCTCCGGGTAACGACATCCATCAGCGTCGCTGCTGCCTGATCGATAGATCCACACAGATCCAGAGGAGATAGAGAGGCAGGCCGGATGCAGGAGTCATGTGACTCTGAGGGGAGGCTGTGATTGGCTGTGATGTTCTGGAGCTGATCTGGATCCATCCATTACTGAACAAAGGAAACTCCAAAAAACAACCACAAAATAAGTCTGCATGTAAGTCTGGATATAAAAATACATGTTTGTAATCATCATTAATGTGTACGTGAACATGAAATATTGAACAACCAGCATCATGTTGGCAGAAACATCAACCTCCTGGTAAAAGACAGGAGTTCCTCAGGGATGAAGGTTCGGCCCTCTAATCCTTTTGGTCATGATAATGGTTGTGATGGGACTGGATTTAAATTTTTAATCAAGTTAACTGCCCATTTATTGACAAACAATCAGCATTTTTAATTCAAGAATACTTTTCACTGCCTAATTGTTGATTTAATAGACATATGAGCTCAACAACAACAATATTAATTGTTTTTAATCTGTTCTTCAGGATCTTCAACCATCAGATTGGAGAGAAGTGTTTTTCCATCCATTCAGTTTTCCAGACTTTCAGGAAGTCCTGATCATCCATCCTGGGTGCTGACATTAGCATTAGCAACATGTCTGGCATTGAGATGCTATTTTAGGCTTGAATAGCTTCACTGATAGGCTAATTCCTTTAAGCACAACTTGAACACAACAATAGTCTTTTCCAGCGACCCATCAGATCGTTCCAAAGCAGAACTGACCCCCCGCTGAGCCGAGGGCAGCAGCTTGGTCCACTGGTGTTAGCGGCTGCTGCTTGTGGGTCAGATTTATGGGCAACAGGAACACAAGAATTCACCTCTGTAAGTAAAAAATGTTTTAAAAGAGTTAGTTATTAGAAATTAACAAGTTAAAATCTCAGCTCTACTAAGTACATATTGTGTTCAAAACTATTCACATCCTTTGAGATGCTCAGGTGACCTGGACTCCTCCAGTGGAGGAGAAGAAGCTGCTCAGGTTCTTTTGTTGGTCGGTGTTTGGTTCTGGTACCAAACAGGAAGCTGAAGATGTTCTCTTCTCACCTCCTCCTTGTTTCTACTCTAATGCTCTTTCAGCAGAGCCTCTCGGCCAGGACTGATCCAGGGTTTGTTGTTGGACCCGTCCTGGTGGACGCTAGTTCAAATAACAGCTGAACTCCAAAACCCAGAGGAGCTGAACAGCCGGCAGAGAGAGAGACACGTACAAACATCACATCCCCACTCCAACATCTTTCTAAGCTCATGGTCAGACAAAGATTTAAAAAGGAGCAACAAAAGTCAAAGAGGTGGATTAGCATCATCAGTCAGAAACCTCTTCTGATTCACTGCGATACTGACTGCTACTGGAGATCCTTCCTGCCAACAGCATCACCAGCCACAACGACAGGAAGGTTCTCCGTTCAGGTCTCTACTTTAAAAACCAGAACCAAGAAAACCTCCAAGTATTGTGAGGATGACCTTTAACCTCCAAAGACTATCAGCATGCAGGAGTCTGAGAAGCTAATAAAATATGCAAAATGTTCTCTGGTTGTTTTTCACAAATTTATTTCATTTAGCCTTAAAAGCTGATTGATAACTGATCTGATTCTAAAAACGTTTGAAACTTTTATCTACAAAACAAACTTAGAAACATTTTAACAGAACACAATAATTAATGATTAATAGATTTATATGAAATACTGGAGATACTATTGACCAGGTCAGGAAGTTCTGACCGGATCCAACCGGTCCTCGCGGTGGCCAGTCGTTTTTCCAGCAGAGATTCTGTGAAGTGGTTCTGGGTTTCCTTCCCTCAGTCCGGCCTGATTTCTGCGTGTTGGACCTGGACGACCCGTTGAGTCGGACCGGTTCTGGACAGACAGCACCCAGTCGACCTCTTTGGGTTTAAACGGCTCATCAGAGCTGCTCAGAGGAAGTTCACCATAACAGGAAGTTTCATCAGAGGAGCCAGCTGCACTTCCTCCAGCCCAACAGCTCTGCTACTTTGGGTTCTGCTGCTCTGGTTCTGGTCGAAGTGAACTCAACCATACGACCCAAATGGCACATGAACTCCAAGAGATCACAGAGAAATCCTACAATTGCTAAAATCTGACGCCAGTCAAATTTCGTTTCCATTTGGTAAAGAAGGAAGTTGTGTTCAGCGTCTTCTTCTGAGGTTTTCATGTTGTTTTGGTGCAGCGCCCCCACAGGTGAGGAAAGGAACAGGTTGCTCCCTTAGTTCGGATGGTGTGGCTCAGTGCAGTGTGAAAGAGAACCACAGAACTGCTGGAGATGGAACAAATGTTGTCATTTTGGTTCCCAATGGAACCGAGTCCACCAGACTGTCAGTGTGAAAACAGTGAAAGCAGCTGAGCTGAAGTTGCCGCTCCTGAAGCATCCGTCCCCGTCCAGCAGGTTCAGACATGCCGCTGCGCTCCTCCATCCTTATCTCCGAGAGCGCTTCATCCACCACTGTTATATCAGGAGCAGGAAAAACCGGAAAAAGACGGATCCAACTGCTGTTTGAGTCATGTGTGGTCTGGAGGAACTGATCTGAGCTGGAGTGGGAGGAGTTGATGAAGGAACCTGCATCCAGCTTCTGTCCCTCCAGACACCCTGTGGTCTGAATCAGGCTTCCTGGAAAACCTCCAAACTGGAGCCAAGAAACTTCCTGATCCAGCTAATCCTAATCCCAAGGTGGAAAACTATCATCTGGTAAACCCTCCACCTCCTGTATGGCAGATAATTAGTGCCCACCACCAGTTTCCTTCTTCACGAGATGTTTTCTGACAGCCAGAACCAATAAAAACTAGGAGTCAGTTTTCTGGCTGATTACCAATTTTTAAAAATTCAGATTTTAGCCAAAACCATTTTTTGTTTAAAACGTCACTTCAGTGGGGTGACAAAGAAGGGGACTGTGTTTGATTTTCAGAGTTTTGCAGAGGCAGATAAGATTGATGGATATAATTTGTTACTCATCCATCAGGGAGCCCTGAGCTGAAACCTGCAGGTCTGGGTTCTGAACACCTGGACGGGTTCTGAACACCTGGACGGATTCTCCTGCCATGAGCCTCACCTTCTGGTTCTATATCTGTTTGCTGTAGAACAGAAACTATTTGATATTTATGCCATCTTTCGACAATAATTCCTGTATTATTATTTAATATTACTAATAAAACACTACTGTCACCTTTCAGCTGTGTTTCATGTGGATTCTGAGAGAACCTTTCAAAAGTTGCAAAAAGGAAAATGTGGATTATTTGTTTTTCAATCTTCAGGCCACGCAGAGCCTGATTTAATCAGAACACGGCAGGAAGAAGAGAGACTGTAAGAAACAGCATGGGCCACATGTCTCTCCTTTAGCACATTTATTCTTTTGCAGAGAATCTGAAAACAAGCTCAAAAACTTTTTGGAAGTTGAGAAACATTTTTTGTTTCCTTCAGCTGTTTGAATGCAATAATTAAAATTTCACATTAAAATAACGTTGATAGAAACACAGATACTGTCGTCAATAAATAAATGCTTCTGATTGGTGTCAAACAACCTGCAAACACACGAATGATGCAAACTCCAAAACACAAAGACAAAAAGCAAAAACCAACAAACTAAACAAATGCAAACAAAAAACCTGCAAATGCAGAAAAATTGCTCTGATCAATAAACAAATTCCTGCAACAACAGGAAATAGGAGAAGAATGAAGGAAAATGTTGCATTTCTAGATAAAATAATTGCATTGATAAAATGCTGCAAACTCACTCCAAATAAAAGAAGTCGTCCAGACCTTGAGAGGGAGGCGACCAAAACACTGTACAGAACCAGACTCAGCAAAGACAAAACGTTCTGAAGAAAGTTGGAGGAAGGACAAAGAGGTTCCTTATACTTCATGTCTTTTACTTATACAATATTACCTGCTCCAGACTCCCTCTAGTGGCCTGGAGGACTTCCGCTTTGTGGAGTGAGTTTGCAGCATTTCTTACTTGCTCTTGTTTTTACTATTTGTGGCATTTTGAATTTCATTTCCTATCATTGCAGCATTTTTTGTTTGCATGAGTGTTTTGTGTTTGGAGTTGGGATCCTTCACGCTTTGCAGCTTGTTTTACTGTTTGCTGGTTTTTGGATCCATCAGCCACCACACAACATGCATGTAAACATGAAGTTAGTAGAGAAGAGCAAGAACCTCGAACAATGCAGCGCGTGTGGAGACTTTAGTGTGGAGCGATGATGAAGTTGAGCATCATGTTTGATTATAAAGCTAATAAAACATAAGACGAACATGTAAGCCATGACTTGTTGTTATGCATTATAGATCAGGTTAGCATTTGGGCTAATATGTTTTCACAAGATCTTCCATTCTGGAGCATATTGCTGTTGTTTCGATGTACAAGCAGGATACAAATGGATCTTAAAACTCATTTTAGGATTTTTTTTAAGCTGAAGTGTTTTTCTTTTCCTCTGTTTGTTTCTGTAGGTTGAATTTTCTGTTATCAGGTTTGTTTGAGAAACCACGGCCACACAGGCTGCTGTAGGAAAATGTGATATTTGCATTTAACGTGTGGTTTTAGTAATGAGGCAGCAATACTTTGGGAGTCTGAGAAATCAACACTAAACGGTTTGGGTGAGAAGAGCCTTATTTAGTGGTAAATAATCAGTAACTGTGATTAATCTTTATAATAATTAGTAATTATTTATTAATTAAAAACTCCACAGAAAGTTAAAATGGTCTGTACTATTTTTATTATTCCAACATAAAAAGGGAGTGTAAAATATTTTTAGGAGATTCAGTAGCAGAAATGAAATAAATCGTTTCAAATCGTTTCAGTAGAATATGACATCATTTAAAGCTCAAACAGTGAAACTGAGTGTGAAAGTAGAAACCATGAAGGAAATATGAGATTTCTGTTTATCTCATGTGAGGAAAGTTATTCATCATTTCCCACTATGGCTTCCTTTTCTTTACACTAAAAGTGAACCTTCAGGGGTATAAAACACACACAACCCAGTCCGGCATCTTTGGGAAAGTAAAAACTTTTGTGGGATTTTGAAATTATTATTTCTACTGAATTTTAGTCATTTTAAATGGACTGAAGAAAATTCAAGGTGAATTGAAGCTGTTCGGTTGAAATAGTTGAATTTTCTCAGTAAAACACGGTCAGAGGGAAAAGATTTGGTTCTGCTGAAGGATCACTTTCTCCATCTGTTCTCTCTGATAACCACATTAATATTTCATGACAGCAACAGCAACAGGGAACAGACAAGGTTCTGTTCGCCTGGGCTGTTCCGTAGAACTCATGTTTATCTCAGAGATTATTAGAGGAACCACAGAGAAAAAGAGGCGATTTTACTCGGCAGTAATCAGAAAACATAACATGGCTACAGACTGGGGAGAAACTCCACACCGACTCCAGATCCGCGATCCGGAGCCGCTGCTTACAAACAACCAACTCACACCGGTTTAAACTGACGGACGGTCACGGGAGCCAATCAGCGGCCGCTGTGTGCCTAAGTCTTGTTTATTTCACTCCATCGACCAATCAGAGCGGCGCTGTGTCGGAGTGCGTCACCAGAGCAGAATGTGAATGTGGGCACGCGCTGCTCTGCTCCCATCCCCCCACAGCAACAAGGAGTAATGGCGGCCGCTTTTTTTCTGAGTGCCGCTTTGTCCCGCTCTCAGTCAGCCTGTAACAGACATGAGTTCATAAGTGGGTAAGAAAACAGAGGATCGCGCCTCATGAGCACATAATTATTACGATGATTTTCTGTTTCCCGCACTCTTGTCATCGCATGTTTTTGTTATGTCGCACTGTTTTTTTGGGTTTTTTCCACTTCTGGTCCCTCCTCCTCCTCGGCGGGGCTTTTCTCTGTGGGCTCCAACAATGGAGGAAATGAGGCCAGTAGCTTGTTCACACCAAACTACATGTTAAAACTGCGCTCTGGTGCGTTTACTCGACGGATAGTGCGTGTTTGTGCGTGGGGCCACCTTCCCGCACGGGTTTTGAGTGAAGTGTGTGTGAAAAAAACGAGTAGAGTGTGAAGTGCGCACATTCAGAGCTGAGAGGGAGTTTCAAAAATGGACGTTATGAAGGGGGAGGGGCGAGCAGCCGAGCGGGGGCCGACCACCGCTACAATTAAACTCCATTTCTCCCTGAAACTCTCAGCAGCGCAGAAAAGATACTTTTATCCACCAAAACCGACTGTTTTCTCACAGCTTTCTCCATTTCTGCGCTTATAATCCCTCTCCGCGGCAGTGGGCGGGAGAACCGGTCCGGGTTCGCCTCCTGATTCCCTCAGCCGGCCATCAATCAATCAAACTGACACCATGTCAAACGGAGCGCTCGTTTATTCGATAAATTCACTGCACAGCTCGATTCGGACCCGGTTTTCTGGCCTCCACGGTGTCGGACGGGCTCCGTGAGTCACGATGCGGTCCGTTCCGCTGCCTTTAATCGGTTCGGATTATTTGTTTTTAGCGGAATAGGGACGGTTGCATGGGGAGAACAGAAGGGGGCGTGGTCTAAGCAGATAGAAATTCTACCCATTGTTCACTCCGGCGCGCGAAGAAAACACCTCTGTGCGGCCAGCAGCCAATCAGCGGCCGGCGACCTCCGCGAGGCCCCGCCCATAATCCTATATTAAAGGCTCGGCCGTGAGCACCGTCGGCCACTGGCACAATCTAATCCAGCTAGATCCGCAGCCGAGCAGAGGGGATTTACTTTATTCCAGCTTTCCTTTCAGCCGTCCTTTATTTTATTGAACTAAAACAATGGCGGACACGCAGGTGGACTCTGGCTCGGATATCTCTGCCAAGGTAAGCCGCCGCTCACCTTCCCCTTCCTCCCTAAGCCCCTCTCCAGCTTTACGCGTCTCCAAGCCGTAACCTACATTTTCACCAAACCTTTCTCGCGCTCATTCGAGCCCAAAGGACCATAGGAACCATTGATCCAGTAACCGGACCGAACCAGCCAGTGGTCCCGGTACTGATGGGGCGGGAGACGGGGGCCAGTAAATGGACCCCTAGAATAAAGCTGGGAGTCGGAGCTCCGCATCATGGAGATCTGCGCCTCCAGCGCCGCGTCTCATTGTCCGGAGAGGAAGAGTCTGCGCGGGGTTCTTTGTTTATACAAGCGGCTCGGTTGGTTCTGCCGTCCAGCCCGAACCGGTGCGTTACGCACGGCGCGCTCTCCGACACGCACTTATCGCGTTTTTCCGCTACTCTTATCGCCGTTTGAGGCGCCGATTCTTAATTTTTTCTTCTCCTTCGCGTCCTGAGAGATGCTGGAAGTGATCTACATTCAGAGGACAATCAGGTTCGGACTTTCTGGGGGGTCCAGTCTCCTCCAGGATGTGTGTCGGCGGAGCTGCCGGGGCTCCGGTTCGGATGTGGACTGAAGTTGATGCGTTTGAATGGAGCGCGGAGCGGCAGGAGGTGCGGAATTCTCACTGTCAACTTTCACCTCCTCCAGCTTGTTGGTTCTTGTTGGTCCATCTCTGGTTCTGTGTGTGACCCAGCAGGCACCTGCCGGCCGCCGCAGTCCGACCCGGTTTGTTTACGGACTGGCTCGGTTCGCCGCCTGGGAGCCGCGCGGCTTCCGCTTCTTCTTCAGCGGTTTTTTTTTCTTTTGCAGCGTGTTTCGATTGTATCTCCGGGGGAAAACTTTTTCTGTCTCATTTTGTAACCTTCTTCATTGTGTGCGCCTGCGTGCGTGTGTGCGCGCGCGCCGTGGAGGTGTGATGTGACGGGGCTGGTTTTCCCCTCTTTGTGGTTCTCCCTCCGCCGTTCCGACTGTGAGCCCACTTGTTTTGGCTTCAGCCGGACTTTGGTTCTGGTTTGGTGAAACTTTAACCGGTTCTGGTCGTGGCGGGGGTGCATGCCGTGTTTCCGCAGCAGCGGCGGCGGCGGGGCGCGCAGCGGGCAAACGGCAGCGCAGCTCCGGCTGGTGATGAATGAACATCCGGAGGGAGGCAGAGAGGGGAAAGTTCGGGCCCGGTATTAGGCGTTATAATCCGGGGGGCGCCTGCTGCCTCTATTTTTAGTTTTGGAGCATTTTTACGCACACGCGTCTTTTTACGCGCGGCGCGCACCACGCGCTCTTCGGCGCTTCTACACAGCTTAATGGATTCCAACCAAAGAGATTATATTAAGCAATTAATCAATAACTGTAAATGCAGTGGGTGCGTGGGCGCGCGTGTTGCGGGGCGCGCGGGAGGGAGGAGCGTGTTTCCGGTGAAAGTGTTTGTGTGGACGCGGTTTAACGGCGCGTTTCGGTTCCGTTCGGACCCGCAGCCTTTGCCATGTGTCGTCTTCTATTGTCCTCCGTTACAACAAGCGGCCAGCAGCAGCAGCGTGCGTCGCTCTCCTCCGCCTCCTCTTCATCACCCTCCTCCTCCTTCTGCGCCCTCCTGTGTTATTTTAAATCGAGCAATGCATCCTGGGTATCGCAGTGCTTCTCCCGGGCGTGTCTCGTGACACGGCAGCAATGGCAGCCAGGCTGAGGACTACAATACCCAGAGTTCCCCTGGGGCCACATCAAAGTATCAGATTACAACACATTAGAGCGGATGGAGGGGGAGGAGGCAGGGGAGGATCTGCAGAGGATCTGCTGGCTAACAGGGCTGAACAATGTGCAGCTGTAAGTAGGCCAGTGGGTAGAAGGGCAGCGCTAACCGCTACGCTAACGCTAATGCTGCTTCTGCTGCAGGACCTGAAGGAGAAGAAGCTGGCAGAGGAGAAGGAGAACGGCAAGGATGCTGCCACCAACGGGAAGGTAAGGGCCGAAAACTTGAGCTGTAAAAGGATGAAAACTTTAGCTGACGGCTGCTGTTCCTTCAGGAGAACGAGGAGAACGGCGAGCCTGAGGTAGATGAGGAGGAGGTGGATGAGGAGGAAGAGGAAGAAGAGGAGGACGACGGAGAAGGTGGGATGCCATCTGTTACCATGGGAACGGAAGGGGTGGATGTTTCTAAAACCTCCAGACCTTTGACCTCTTTCTGCTTCCTGCAGGAGATGAGGAGGACGAGGAAGATGATGAAGACGAGATCGAGGGCGGCACAAAACGGGCAGCTGAGGACGACGACGAGGACGACGAGGTGAGCCGCCGGCCGCCTTGACCTCGTCCTGACCCCGTCCCAACGCCGCCCCCCCATCCCAATGCCGCCCCCCCCGTCCCAACGCTGACCCCCCGTCCTAATGCTGTCTCTTCTCCTCTTTCAGGACGACGTCGAAACCAAGAAGCAGAAAACCGACGATTGATGCGTTTCCGCGCGGCGCCGACCTGCTGAACCACTTCCTGGTTCTTCACCTCTGACCTCTCTGACACGTCACAGGTGGAGGGGCGGGAGGACTGACCTAAAGGAAAAAAATAATTAAAAACCAACATGGTCATTAGCAAGTAGAGTTCAACAAGCATCACCACGTCCACACCCCCCCATCTCCCTGACCTCTGACCTCCAGGCTGCAAGACAAATTTTCTAGAGGACCCGCCGCCTCGCCCGACGCAGAAATCTGGC